>NC_061115.1:182450506-182559339 GCF_002878395.1 Capsicum annuum | reverse complement strand
TGGAATTTCTACGATTGAATCAAAAGTAATTTAAAGGTCAAATTTGACTAGGGTTTGTTCTTTCTCAATGATTGATGATGAAAATGAGTTTTTGAACTCATATACATGTATATATACACATATTCCCGTCCATAATATAATAGGAAATAACCAAAATGCCTTTAAAATTTAAATAATGTTAAATCTGTCCTTTGGTGGACTATTTTGATAAGCTAAAGTAGATCGACCATAACTCTTTGATCCGATATTGGATTTGGGTGAAATTGGTATCGTTGGAAGTATAATTCAAAGGTCTTTCATTTCATATAAAGTAGGCCACCCAGTTCGTCTTGTACAAGGAGTTATGGTTGTTTGAAGTTGACCGTAAAAATCTATTTTGATAGGCTGAAGTAAAATGAGTATAACTCCTTACCCAGACGTTGGATTTGGATGAAACCAATTGCATTGGAAATAAGACTCAAATATCTTTCTTTTCATAGGTCGAAGCTCTCCCAGTTCATTATATTAAGGGAGTTATGATCATTTGAATTTGACCCAAAAATTCGGCTGGCCTCAGTAGTTTGTGTGTAGGAAATTTTCCTGCATATTTACTATTCCCAAATATCCCGGCCACCATTTTATAGTTTCGAACGTGATCAATTATATTCGAAACCTATTCATTTTTGGAAATCTTTATATGGTTGAATAGCTTATTCAATAACCTTCGCATGGAACCATCGACGGGCAAATTCCGGTATAAATAAAATAAAAAAATTAATTCCATATAAATAAGACTAATACACGTACTTGAATACGCCAATACACTTACTTGAATACGGGGTGTTACAATTGATTACTGAACTGACACTGTAACTGAGGCCTATGGGATAGAACATTAACACTACAGATTCACCAAGGGATCTAAACTGAGGGTATACATGGCATAATTTGATTTTGACTCAACACTATAAGTGAAGTCATAATTTATGTGAGTTAAGCATATTGTAAAGCATGACATGAGTGCATGAGTCATGAGCTGCATGAACATGATCCGCAATATTGGATGAACTTAGACTCCTCATACGAGAAACTTGAAACACATACTATTCTATGAAAAGTGCATGGATATAAGTTGTATTCGTGGGACTGAAACGGAAAGCATACGTAAGTATCATGATGGTTGAAGTATAAAAATTTGCACTGAGATAGGAATGGATTGGGAATCATCTTTCCTTATGGATTTTCTACATATACTGGTATTAATACTGGAACCTGAAGGCCTAACTTTCAGAGATTTCATAACCAGACAGTTCATAGATACCTGTCGGGCTGTGTTAGACTGACTCATTGGGGTGGGGACTGGAAAAAGGTCCTGTTAACATTTGGTATGACCTTAAAGTTGACTGCTATGCAAAGAGTTACGAAAGAAAAAGAAAGCTCCTGAATCTGAAGAAATGTGAATATGTAAATGAGGGATCTGTAGCATACTAGTGGCTGTATCAGGAGGACTTTCCTGATCCCGTTGGGACTGAAGTGCATAGAGTCTATTTGGACGTTGCCCACTGATAGCGTTGGAATTGGCACCCTGCTGATTCGGGGGACCGAACTGAGTTGAAGGACTACCGTGCTAACTTTTAGGGCCAGACCTAGGACAAATCTCGGACCTTATGACCTGTCTCGCCACATCCAAAATACACATCACTACCGGCTCTACATATACCCTTATGATGCTTACCACACTCTTCACAAAGTGGATAAGTAAAAATGCTACTCTCACTACCCTGGGCCTTGGAGCTTGGTGTCCCATCTCTACGGTCATTTCTGAACTTTGGTACTGGTGCACTAGTTGCAGATGGAACTAGGGTTGAAAAATTCTGTCTATACTAAGAACGGTTACCACCTTGAGACCCTGGCTGAGAAAAACTATAACTACCAGTTCTGGCCCTCTTATTTTCCCTCTCCTTCTTCTTAAGTTTTTGCTCCTCAATCTATTGAACATAGACCATAAACCTAGATATATCCTTCTCCTTAATCAACATCGCAGTCATGTATTCCTTAACTACTCTACCTGATATCCCAAACATAAACTTATTCATTCTAGATCTACGGTCTGCTACTACATGAGGAACGTACCTGACTAACTGAGTGAACTTGAGGGAGTATTCTTTTACACTCATACTACCTTGTCTGAGGTTGATGAACTCTAACACTTTGGCTTTTTTCTGCTCTAGGGGAAATAATCTACTTAAGAAAGCCGTAGCAAACTCTTCCCATTCTATGGGCTCTATATCTGCACCCCTGTCTACCTTCTATTGCTTAAACCACGTATGGGCTACATCTTGTAGCTGATAGGCGGCTAACTCTGCACTTTCACTGGAAGTCACTCCCATGATATCTGTGACTTTTTAAACCTGGACGAGGAACTCCTGTGGATCCTTTTAGACTTAGAATCGGAGAATAGGGGAGGATTCATTCAAGTAAAGTCCCGAATCTTGGCTGCAGCAGAATTGGCCATTGGGTTGGCCGAAACAGCAGCTGGCTGATCATTTTGAGCTGTGACTGAATTGGCTAGAGTAGTGAATGCAGTTATAAATTCTACATAAGATACGTGCTCATACAGAAGATCTGCCTAGACGGGCTGAGGTGCTGACTGATTCCCTGTTCCTTTTTTGTTTGCCCTTTTGGGAGGTATGTTCTATAAATAAAAGAGAAGAAGGGATTAAACTGAGAGTTTGACTGGAGCTCATGCTCACTCACATGAGATGAATACTAAAAGAAGGAAAACTGTTCCTAAAACATCTCATAGCCTTCTGCACATAAGTGTGCTGCACAACATATCCATGTACAAGATTCTACTAGATGCAACTTTTTAGACATCCTAGGACGCCCGAAATCTAGTACCCGAAATGCTACACGGTGCTCATAATCCTGAAGGACCGCAAGCTAACCCATGACTGATATCTGTAACTGAGCCCTAAATAATAATAGTAATATCGTAAATGCGGAAATATGAACTGAAAAGTCATAAGGTTCAATACTGATACATAACTGAAAATATGGTATAAAAATACGAAAATAACCGAAATAACTGTCTGAATATGTTGTAGTTTGAAAGCCTCTAAAACTAAACTGTCTGAATAAGGAGTTGATGGGAAAATCCCCCAACTAACCCTATCTACTAAAATAAACTAAGTACTGAAAGAATTAAATAATCAAATAACAACATCCTCGAATGATGAGGACTCACTGCTTGAACTAGAATGCTACTGATACTCTTAAACACGACTTCTGAACCTAAGGTATAAAATACCATAGCGTAAATGCATCAGTATGATTGAATGTACTGGTATGCAAGTGAGGTAGGCTAGCTGACTGAATAACATGAACGTGAGAATATATGTATGAATACATAACTGTATATGAGATCATAATCACACCGACTCATGAATTCTGATAACGTGGATTTTCTGATATCTGGGTACTAATACTAGGATACTAAAAGACTAAGTCTATTGAGTACTGAGGAACTGATGTCATATTACTGATAAAGAAATGATTGTTTCTGACTGTTCTGATTATGAAGAACTGGTCTGATTGACTGTATCTGACAGTCTTGAATTTGAATACTGGTAACATGAATTTCGTATAATTAATATACTATTAACTGGGTAACTGTGTCTGACATTCCTGATTCTGATGGAACTAGCTGAGTTCCGTACTGAGCTGAGCGACTGTATCTGACAGTCCTGAAACTGTAGAACTGAACTGAGTTCTATTACTGAGACTGGATTCAAAACTGAGACTGTGGGAGGTAATCATCTAACCGACATGCCCTGAAACTGAACTGGTGGGGTCCAACCTGTACCCAGCTGGAAGGGTGTCAGTACCGTGCCATGGGTAAAGACAAGCTATGAGTAAATCCTCTCTGATAGGGATCTCTTCTGTCAACCCCTTCTAGTAGGAAAAACTCAAATTAGGTGTATAATCCTAAACTCGTATGGTACATCTCAACCTATGCTGGCTATGTAGTTCTGGAACGCAAGGATTGCTTCCAAGGATCATACCCTCTACTGACTAATAGGTGAGTCCCTATCCTTGGGTTCACTCGGTGCTGAATCCTACTGCCAACTGAAGAGAAACTGAACTGATTTAAACTGAACTAAACTATTACTAATAGTATCTTTTAGCTGATTTGAACAGAGTTCACTAAATTTCATTGACTGACGGAATGCTACTGAGATTGGATAACTGACTGAGATTACTGAGTTTTTCTGAGTTATGTAACTGACTAAATTCTAATGTTCATGACTTGAATGGGAGTATTGTGAAAACTGACACTGGCTCTAGGCACACAGTTAAATTGTTGGGTACAAGTACCTCCAGGACTCGATTGCATGAAACTGACAAGACTTGATACTTCGTGAACGCATAACCAATATCAACAATTCATAATATAATAAGTTGGGGATTTCATGAAATGCATGGTTGTTATAATGTTGTACATGGATGGAATTGCATATAGACATGTCATACTTTCATCAACCTAATCTTATGAATATTCCATCAAATACTCATAATACACACAATACCATGGAAGCCAGTCTTGGTCATAAGGGTAAAGCATGAATTTATTATTTGAGTCACAATTGAGCTATAATACCCAATTTCTATCCTCCTAGCCATTTTGTCAAACACCCTACATGCACAACTTAAGGCATAGGTGAAATCATCAAATTACACATCATAAACAACTCAATTCATGGATTTCATCTTTCATGCTAACGTAGTTTCATGAAAACACATAAAGATTCTAACTTGAGAATTATACAACAAGATAAACATGGTTACAAATAAACCACAACATAAATATCATGTTTTATAATTAAAAGAGGGTTCTTGGACTTCATGGATGATAGGAATCCATAAATCAACACTTGACATACCTTAGTTTCTGATTTTACAAAGATTGACGAAGAGATTCTTGAATTTGAGTATTGAATTTGAATCTTTAATTGAAAACCCTAACTTGTTCTTGAGAGAAACTCTATATTTTGGGTGAAATATGGTTGAATCACGTGTTATTGGGTTTATCTAAGGATGGGAAATTGACCTTTTGCCCTTAAAAATGCAGACATTTAGTGACTAAATACTAGGTGTCGACACTATAAATGATGCGGCACGTTGATGGTTGTGACGCGATACTCAACGCATCGTGCCATAATCGCATCAAGCCTTAAAATTTTTGGCTCTGGAAGCCTGCACAAATGTTGACCAACGCAATTGGCGACGCGGCGCGCCATGATTGCATTGGTCCACTATTTTTGAACTCCAAACATGATCTAAACGTGTTTCGAGAAATCCAAAACTCCAGGAACACTTATTAACCTTCCTGATAATGAACTAATTAAAAAAAAGGACCATTAAAGGACGTTACGGTAGAGAAATTAGATTGACAACTTTTGAAGGCCAATAATAAGCTAAGTCTGCAAACCTAGCTAGATTTTTTCTAAGTCTGGGACCCCTTGACAAGCTTAAAGGACTTAATTAAGCTTTAGGATTTTATGGGGTCTTACAACTATGTACCACATCATTCAATAATTGCCCTGGAAAAGATAGTTTATAGAACCAATTCTTATCACTGACAAGTTCTACACCAAACTATAACGAAACCGGCATGTCTGATTTATGCTTTCTGAAATAATCTTTATTGTCCTTCCTGCCATAAGTATTGTGAAAACAGATTCAATATGATAAAAAGCTAATCGGTTGAAACATAGTAAAAGTAATGTACTTTCGCTCATGTGTAGTAAGGAGGACTTCTTTAATTTATTTCAAATACTTGTTCTCAATAAATGGATCATATGGACAGCCAATAAAAGGTGTAAATGGATGGTTTTTATTCAATATGGGTGAATCACATGATGCACTCGCAGAAGTACTTGAAAGTTGTATGCATAAATATAAGATGTATTTATAGTGTGATAAATAATGAATACAAATACAATTAGACAAATATAATAGAGTACCAGATGATGATCCAAACTTTGTTGTAAAAGGAGAAAAGTCCCAGCGACTAAGTTTTCTGTTTCTTTATTTTGGTACAGGTGTTGTATTATTTATACATCTAGTTGGATATATGATGATACTTTTAACCAAGTTTGAGCTTGGAAGGAGCTCATCAGGGATCTCATACTATGATTCAGTCTCCGGCCTCAATATAGAAACACCATCATCCTCAATCACTTGTTCATCACTTGTATGCATTTGATGTGGAATTTCTTAAAGTATCTAAACATACAGAATATGCCATGTCAAATAAAAATACAAACACAGTTTGTCTATAAAAGTTATGCACAAATATGAATGTACCTCTTTTTTCTTTGGCACCTCATTAAATTGTATGTCATCATCCGGCTCAACAACAAAATATGATAGACTAATATATGCGTCACACATTTCCTTAGATACGTAAATACATAAATATTAATACATATCATACGTATACAATTATACAATTTAAAATACAGTTATACATTGCTACCTATTGTAGCTCAACGCTACAAGTATCACCCTGCTTTGGACTACTAGAACGATCAGTGCCAATATGTTGAGATGGCGATTGAGAAACAACAGTATATCTTCCACAGCTTCAACATTGTGACCTTATAAAAGATGGATGAATATGATGGACTAATATATTCTTCATATACTTCTATATTGTAAGAAAACATAAATGCAAACGTACTTGAAAAAATTAATACATTGCATATATATACAATTATTAAATTTATTAATTTGATACCCGTTTTAGCTCAACCGTAGATGTATCAGACTGATTTGGAACACTGAAGCGAGCAACATTAATATCTTGGGATGACGATTGAGGAACAGTAGGTATATCAGTCGCAGCTTCAATATTAGGACCCTGTAAATGAAATTTGTTATACTATAGTGTATGCACTATATTTACATATATAGAATAATGAAAGTAAATATTATTATAGCTATTTTTCAGCAATCTCAGCCTTTACCTTGCACAGATCACCAATCTCAGCCTTCACCTTTTTACAAAAAAATCAAGAAAAAACTTGTGAAAAAAATACAAAAGATTTTAAGAAAATTAAAATTGTATTTATCGATTCCTGAAAAATGATAAATTGTTTAGCCAAAATGGATTCTTCATCCGACTTGCTGCTGGAAGGTACATCAGTAGGAACATTGAATAGTTTGGATTTAACTGGAGGCTTGACAACAAATTTTCTTTTCTCTAGGATAGGCGGTTGTTTAGGAAGAGTCCTTCGAGGAACAATCTTTCGAGTCACAACTTTCTTTGTCTGATGTTTTGCAACAAGAGACAACGATCTCTTCGATGCTTTTGAAATAGAATGGAAGCGCTTGCTGTATTCTTCGAGGATGATCTGCTAGGAATGTTTGAAGATAAAGGTACTGACTTCACTTGTTTCTGTTTCTTATGTGGTGGAGAAGATACAATATCAACTTTTTTCTTTGCTCTATTTTATCCAGTAGCTGGTGGAGCATCTTGAAAATCATCTGAGGTTGTATCTTCTACTGCATCTACATAAGGCAATTGTAAAATTGTTATTTCTCTAGAAGTAGCTATTATATTTATGTATACAACCTGAAAATAATAAATACATTAGTGTACTATTTTAAATACATGTAAATAACTCAATTCTAATTGTACTAATGTAAAAATAATGTCATAGTTACTGGATTGTCAATATCAACTAACACGCCTCCAATGAAAGCTTCAAAATGAGGACGTCTATCAGTGGTCTCCCAATTGAGTAATCTAGAAATTCTACTAGCATGTTTGACAGCAATTTTTGGATCAACAGCTGAGCAACACTCATAAAGCCAAACTTGCATAACAAGTGGCATACCATGAATTCTATAGTACTGTTTCTGTGCATTCATCTTTTTGGAAATAGGCTTCACTAAGTCCTTAAAAGCTTTTTTACCCCATGGGTAATCCTTGTATTTACCATTCTCAACCAAATGAAAGTGAATCTTAGGGACAGATACACAATGCTTCTCACCAGAAAAAATGAAGGTATTAATGAAATACAATATAACAATCTTGACAGCATCATCATCATTACCCTCACGCCATTCTGGGTTTTCAAAACACTTAATCAAAGCTGATGTTTTTACTATTTTTTGACCTCCAAAATATCGGGAAATAATCTGGTTAGGCTCTTTATTTTCAATCATAAAATCATCTTCATTAGCAACACAATTTAATCCTGTTATGATTGCAAATTCCCTAAGCGTAAATCGAAGTGTCGATCCATTTACATATATCACCAGAGCATCTTTCAAACTATATTCCAACTCCAAAGACATAAAACACCTAACTAGTTGTGCTTGAACAGAACAATCATCATTTACATATACACCCCAAAACAGGTCTTGCTAAATATCTGAAACTACGTAACAGAAATTTTTTCCTTCAAATCTGCTATTATGTTATTGCTGGAATAACAACATATATGAGGTGATTCTGAATGAATTTTCTTAACATAACATCGCACATTCTACATATATAAACATACAGTAGCATATGAATATCATACAATGAGTATAAATACAAATACAGTAGCATATGGATACAAGGAATATGCATATAGTAGAGATAACCATCATTCAGTACACATTAATGAGACAAATACACATACATAAATACATGCATATAGTACCAAATATGCATACAATAGAGATAACTATCATTTTGTACACATTAATGGGACAAATACACATACATAAATACATGCATACAGTACCAAATATGCAAATAGTAGAGATAACCATCATTCAGTATACATTAATGGGACAAATACACATACATAAATACATGCATATAGTACCAAATACGCATACAGTAGAGATAACCATCATTCAGTACACATTAATGGGACAAATACACATACATAAATACATGCATACAGTACCAAATATGCATACAACAGATAATCATCATTCAATACACATACATAAATACATGCATACAGTACAAATAACAATCATTCAGTACAAAGTAAAAATTCGAAAAACAAAATACCTCTTTCACCAACTCATCATCATCATTGTTTGGACTCGGAACATCATCTATAACTTTTCTTTTGTGTCCAATACCTCTAACTTCTTCCTAAGGCAATACACCTTCTTCTTCGGTTTGAGAAATTCCTAAGTCAAATATTGGAATCGTATGTACATCAGGGTCACTACGTGATATACTTCTAGTAACCAGCTTCGGAGGAGTATTATCCACCATTGCTAAATCAAAATGAAGGATCTGCAAAAAAAAAAAACTAACTATTCAAATTATAAATTAATCAAATACACACACAAGTAGGTTAAAACTAACCTAAAATATGAATATCAGTTGATAGATTATGAGGATTTATTGATTGTTATCGTGAGAGAGATATGGATTGAAGAAGAAACCGCTTCTAAAATTGAGAATTTAGGGGTAAAGAGAAAGTGATTTGGGGGTAAAAGGAGAGTTTGAGTAAAGTGAAAAAAGTGTCGTTACTTTATTGGTTTAAAAACATACGTGTGTCTGGAATCGTAAATAACTTAAAACTTATTCACACTTCTCGCTACAAAATGTAATTATGACAAAATAAGGCTTTAAGTGGTAATAAAAGCCCAATAGTGGCTAATTTGGGTAATTTCCCCTAAAAAGAATGTTTTTCTTTTTTGGTAATTGTGATTAAAAGGTATTTGATATATTCTATGTATCTTTAGCTCAAACCTACAATAATTTTTTTTAAAATTAAACTTTATATCAAATTAAAACCTGACAAACAAATTAAAACTATTTACGAAAAAATTAAGTGAATACAAATGAAGTTAGATTTATGCAAAAACAAAAAAAAAAGTTAAAGGCAAGTTGATTCGCTCAATTTTTTTTTTGACATAATCAAGAGATAAAAATAAATGAGACATATATAGTTTATTAAGCGAAGAGATCTTAATTTTAAAGTGCAAAAACTAGAATGAAAACAAGAAAATCTTTACATTCAACGCTTAATCGAGAGATATTGTGATGAGTGAAAAAATTATGTACGTTCTTTTTATTGTAGCGGTTTTATTTATGGCAACAACTTATATTCTCTTTATTCACTTTTATTGGTCACTATTTTGAATTTCAAGGTCAACTTATTTAAACTTTGATCAATATTTTAAGATGTATTTTTTCATCATATTAATATAAATAGATTGCATCTTGTGGCATTTTTCATATAGTTTTCGACCATCTTAATTTAAAATTTAAAATATCAATTATACATCTTAAAATATTGATTAAAGTTTATGCATATTGACCTCAAAAAACAAAATAGTGACAAGTAAAAATGAAAGGGGGGAGTAGATACTAACACCGAAAAGCCACTTTATACCTAAGGAAAATGATGCTTTAAATAGCACTTGAATAATGTCATGTGTCTAAGATTTGGATCTAGACTCGAGATAGATTTTTGTTAGAATTGGAGACTGTTGCAACCTACCTTCTGGCATAATAATATGGTAAAACCATAAGAGGAGAGTTGGTTAAAAATTCACGTGGAAGTATTTGGTTGCACAATCCTTCTTCACTCGATTGATATATGTTTTCAAGAGATTTCCAGCAATCCTAATAATATAGTTATCATCGATATTTATAAGAAAAACTTGTCCAGTAATTAGGCTCCAACCGTGATGATACTTACCATGTATCCAATTTATGATAGATCCATATCTCCAAGTCCCGAATTTCACACCATACAATAGTTTTATACTTTTTTATACTCAATAAAATATATATAGGAGGTGAAAAAATTCAATAATTTAGAGTGGAAGACCATATGAAAAAACTTCTAATGTTGTAAATTAATCATGTTCCTGTACTATTACTTGAAAATCTATTTCGATGGCATCTCTTGAGTTCTGTACTTGATTTGATAAAAATTACCCAAATTTTGCTTGTCAACATGTCAAGGATTCTTTCGATAATGTATTTTATGAGCAAAAATCTGCTGAAAACGTTCTTGGTAGACCTTTAATGACCTTTAGCAGGGGGTTATGATGTGTTGTAGTAGAAGGAAAGGTACGAGAAGAGTTAAATCCTCATCGAATCCACAACTCATAAAGTTGTCAAGGGTTTTGATAGATTCTTGGTAGGACCTAGTGTTTTTGACTCTGTGGTGGGATCCTAGAACCCTGCTCCTTTCTAAATCGATAGGTGATTTTTCAAAGTTGTCAATCCAACAGGTGTTTTTTCAATTTCCAAGGTGATCCCTTTTTTTGGTGATTTAGATGACTCATTCTACAGGGTGATATATGTCATTATTGAGGTAAGATACTTCTTTTTAGATTTTTTTTAAGGTGAAAAACCTTAACATTCTTTTTTTATGTGTAGAGTAATTCAATTGTTGCTACTACTATAACAAGGACCACGGAACAACCAGTTACACCTACAACACTTGTTAAAAAGGTTGTCGATGCTTGGATTGAGCTACACGAGCTTCAGCCAAAAAGTTGGTAGAGATACAACAAGTGTTGAAAAATTTTATGCTTTTGCGCTTTGAGGAGGCTCTTAAACCCTTAGAGGAGTATGACATTGTCTTATTTGTTCTTTTTTAAACCAATTGAGACCTTTGAGTGAAATAATCTTGGCAAACAAACAAGTTAGCTTACTTTTCTTCAGCCATGAGGGTTGTTTATTAAAGTAATGCTCAATTAGAAGTTGATCAATTGGTTGTGACCCGAGAACATCGTGAGCAGAAGGGCAACCCAGATAAGGTTTGAAGGGCGATGTTGATCCTTGAAGGGACAACATTTAAAGGTTGATCATAAGGTGGTGGAGCTAGCCCTAGAGTGGATTACTTATATTATTATGGTAGATACTCGTCACAGGGTTCGAAGCTATTTCTGAAGCCTCCGATAAAACTCAAGACCAGGCTCTACTTGAAAATAAAGATGGATGTTGTGAAAGTAAAGATTTCATGGATTACAGTGCATATTTGATTTCCCCATTTTTCGACATAGTAGTTATCAATTCATTTTTCTTCTTTCGTTTGCATGTGTTTTTTTCTTTGATGTTTTTAGGCTAAAATCTTTTAGGCTCGTTATGTGAATAATGGGTTCTCCGGCTGTTAGTAATCCAAAGCAATATCTTTACATTTCATTTGGGTAATATGAATGGGAATGACCTGGAAAGATCTTTATTCTTGACTCTATTTGCCAATTTGGCAATCTACTTACTATTTTGTCAACTGAACACCTAAATTCGATGAAACTCCATATTATAGATTATTTTTTCTGGTCAGTGGTGCATATATTACAACCACTCTACTTCAAAATTCACATCATTTTTAAATGCTACTTAGAAAACTAGATGGGTGAGGCCTGTGCTTAGCACGGGGCCAATATTTTATTATAACAGTAATGTAATGATGTAAAATTAATATATATATATATATTATCCTCATCTTAAGCATCTAGCTACTTTTTAAAAAACTTCAGGTAAAAGGAGAGCATAATACTTTTATCAAATGCTTGAGTTAAAAAATATTAAAAGAAAACTGCAAAAATTTTTGGTTGTCAATGAAAACTAGTATCTAGAATGTACAGATTCATAGGTGCTTCATTTTGCAAAATGACATCCTGTTTTACAGGAAAATACTCTGCCTTCATCTCAAAAACCTTCACAGTGTAAAAATAACAAGAAGAAATCAAATCAACTATTTGTATTATTAAGGAAATTAATGAAACATGTGAAATGGCAGATTGAATAGCTTTTGCCAGTGCTTCTAGAGCTTCTTGTTGTTGCAGACCTTCTGAGTCTGTTCTGAACCTCAAACACAGGTGAGCTAGCATCTTTTCTTCAAGGTGAATCAACAACTTATTCATTTGTGCAAAGCTTATGGCAGATTGAATAATATCCCTATATGCGGCAAAACAATCATCAAAGATAATTCCTTTAGAAAAAAGGACATAAAAAATTGCTCAAACTTAAGCATCAAGACAACACAGACAACTGATAAAAAAAATTTAATCATATGTTGGATGTAATACTTGTGAAAATGATTGAAAACTCAAAATTAGTGAATGGCAAAAATGAGCTTTGGAAACAGTGGTGAAACGATATCACTGTCAATATCCATTTAATTCAAATAAAAAATATTGTTCAAATTTCATATAAAGGTCTAGAAAGCAAAATACGTAGTAATTTCAACTAAATTAAATCAAGATTATAGAGATAAAGCAATCTAAGAAAGCAAAACTGACCTCTAAATTCCACATATAACTGCTTGGTGGAGAGCTTAGGCATCTGCATCACTTCAGATAGATACTATTTAGACCCAGGTAAAGATTGTTCATATGGAGTAAAGCTTACTTACCTGCTCTTAATACTTCTAATTTAGAGCAATTCGGCCTAGTTTCTAACTCTTTTACCTTTCAAATAAGTCAAAATAGAAAGGGACAAGAAGGATACTATTTACCTTGTTCAAGTTATTGCAGATCCTATCCCTAGCTATCAAGGCTTTCTTTTGAAAGATTTGATTCCCATAAGAAAGAAATTTCCTACATGTAGCTTTATTGTCTTCAATAACCTTCTTTGGTACAATAAAGATTTGAGCCTAAAATACTTGAAAAATAGGTTCGATCTATAGTCATTAGGACCTCCTAAAATGATCTATATAGTTCATCAAGTTATTCTAAAGAATCAAAACGGCCAGTTATTAATGAAATTCTTAGAAACATAAATAATCTAAAGTTGAACGGGTGATACTTGTAGAGAATTATATCTTGACCTAGGTTTCTATTCCCTTTGGCATACTACTTGTATATGAGGATTTCCTAACATTAACCAAAATTATTTAACTGACTGAAAAATAAAATTATGGAGAAGTTTTGTCATGCTTTTTAACAATTTAACATACTAATTCAAAAAAAACTCTAAAGATACAGAACAAAATACTTGAATATAAGCATTAGTTAAGAAAGTAACAGAAACATCAAAATAAGAGCAATCTCTCCTTCAACCAGCCTCTACATAACAGTAAGAAAAGCACCATAAAAGAAATTGAATTGAAGGTTCAAATGCATTACCAGCACAACCAAATGCAGCATGGATCTCCAAATAAAGAAAATGCACGATGTCCACAAGCTTCAATGTCACTTTCAGTAACGAGTAAAACAGTTTGTATAATGTTCAAAGAAATTAATTTGATTAGTATATCTAGAACACTCTAGCCATCTCATGCTAAGAATATGTATCATTAGTGGGTCCATTAAGAAATGGTAATCAAATTATCATTATTTAACTTCAAAAATTAAAGAGATCATATATCAACACTAACTTGCTACCTATTTCAATATCTTGGACTAGAGGAATTTCTTTTTCAAACTTTTGACATATTTTCTTTGACTTTTCAACTCTGACTTTAAATCTGCAAGGCTATCTCCTACAGAAATGAAAAGAAAAAGAAAAGGATGAACAAACACACAAGATTAGTGCGGAGAAAAGGCAAACAAATGTTAGTTTTTATAAAATCAAACATCATTCTTGATCTAACATGCAAATTAACCTGCCATAATCAAAATATGTTTTTAATCATGTCATAGGTACTTATATAAAAAAAAAATTAATTTTGTGAAACACAAATCAAACACTGATCAAAGATTATCATTCAAGCAATCATGTAATAAGCTCTCGTCCTAGTAACCAGACTCATATCACCTAGACAAAATAGTTACTAACTATTAAATGGATGGATAGAAAAGGAAAATATTCTAAAACTGAGCGGTCTGCAAAAACTACTCTCAAATCATGAAGTTTATGTATACCCCAAAACCATATCAGTTTATTATAAAAGAAACATAAAAATGATCGAAAACTGTGGTTCACCAAGCCAGAAAGCATACAAAATAAGGAGTAGGTTAAGCATTTACAAAGACTTCAAAAGAATGAATTGGCCAGCTATGTTGCTCGGACTTTTCAACAATGTCGCTGGACACGTGTCTGATCCTTCAAAATTAGTGCATTTTTGGATATTCCGACACAGGCACGATAATATTTTGGAGAGTCCAATCGACATAGTGGATCAGTATGAACTCCCTCCACCTGGTTGAGATTTTCATATTTGTCACAACCTAAACTTCTGCTCTACCATTGAACCGAAAACAAATAACTAGTTATTGCAACTATTACCAACTTGTTGTCTAACTATCACCTATAGTATATTCTATACCATTCCTTATTAAAGGAAAAAACTTGAAAATTTTCTATAAGGCCTTTTTTGTGTAGCAACTTGAATAATTTTGTAATACTTGAAGTTAATTTGGAGCAGTGTTGTCAACAATGCGCTTAAATCCTGAAGCGAGACTCAAAATATGTTGAGAGTTTTTCCTAGCTTAATGTGTGCTTCAGTATCATTATTAAGTTTTTAAGACATACTTTTTTAAGACTAAAGCTACCTTCTTTCTTTAAAAGAAAAGTTTTACTCCCAATCTTTAATTTTCAGTTCTCGTTACCACATTCCCTCAGAACAACCCTAATTTGATGACATTTTCCTAATTAATAACCAATTCTAAGTCATACCAACAAACAATTCTAAGTTATCCCAACAAACACTCATACTAAGAATGGCAGATATAGGGGGTTGAAATGGTGTTCGCCCGAACCCTTTGACATAAAATTATAAGATAAGTCATTTACTTAGTGATTTATGGAGTTCAAAATTTATATTAAGATTCCAAGTTCAAATTCGATACATTACATTTTTATTTTTCAAATCCTAAGTGAAAATCCTAAATTCGCTAATGCATTCAGTGTCTATATTATTCAACAAACAAACTCAAATATCATAAATCATTATCATAGTCTATAAATAGACGCACTCACCTCCAAAGCGAGAAACAACAAACTACAAAAGCTAACATATCACTCTATTACTCAAGAATCAAAATCCAAAAAAGTAAAAAAAATAATCAAAGAAGAGATTTACCAAGAGGATCAGATTCGGTGGCACGATAAGATCAATATGTTAATGAGTTGCATAATTCTGACGTAACTTCATCTTCTCCACTTAATCTCTAGACCACACCATTGTTTGTTTGTTCCATTACACAAAAACACACACATAAAATATGAGTGGAAACTGAAAAAGAATACACCAAAAACACGCACCAACTATGAGAGAAGCAAATTGTGCGCGTGGACTATGAACCATAGAGTTAGCTAGGCCGTGAACAACCAATCATTATACTATAAAAATTGAATATGTTCAATTATAGTCATTAGAGTCAATAGTATCGTGGTTTGTTACAACTTATTTTATCCATAGCAACGGAGCTCAAATTTACAACATTAGTCAAGTCTAAAAGCCACCCTTACACTTCATCTGGCTTAAAATATAAACTCAATCTACAACTCATGAAATAGTAAATTGATTTATGAAAATTAGTTAGGAAAAAAAAGAGTAAGAAATACTTATAGCTTCTGGAAAGTAACCAGATTTCCTAGTTTTGCTAGAAGCGATCCATTAAACAAGTTAGTCTCCAAATTCCTACAAAATTATGATGAGTTCTGAAAATTTCAAGTAATCGTGCACAGTCTAAGAAAAGTCAAAGCAAAGGAACTTACACTATCACAAATAAGGTCATATTTCCTATGTACTCTAGGATATGCCCAAATAATCGATTATTAGTGAAAAAATTCAAATTCATAAGAAGTCTAGAATTAAAAGTTAAATTTTAATTATGCATAACAAATAAATTGCCTCACATGGCTTCCAACTTAATAGACGCCCATTCAAGGGGAATAATACCATTTAAGTAGTTACGTCTGGGATCACTACAAAAAGATAAACTCATAATGATTTTAAAAATAAGTATTATCCAAACTAATTTCTAACAATTGTTCTGAATGTTCTCATTACATTATCTTCAGATATGGTAACTTCGCCAGAGATTTAAGAAGGGCACCTACAAGATCCTGTCCTATAAGTGATTTGTTAACAATCAAAGCAACCGCTGTCAGAATCGCTAAATGTTAGAAATAAGTCTGTCCAGTTTATACAATCTCAATCAATTTCATAATGTAATAAAATGACAATTATATAAATAATTTCAGAAATAGTCATGTTCATCAATGGGGATATTTGAATATTTGGATAAAGACATGACATTCTTACAGTAATCTAATACCAGACTATTATAAGCTTATAACTATTATCATTTAATAAATTTTATTTTATTGGAATATCAGTCAAAATAGAAGAAATAATCCAAACTAAGGGTGAGTTCATAATTGGATTTCTTACTTATATTTTAGTTTTTGGTAAGTTTGAAAAAAATATTAGCCAGAAAAAATTATATATAATTTCGTCAAATTCAATGATAGTGAGGATGAGTGTAGGATGTATTGGAGAAGAGGAAACAATCAATGTGGATTGCTACTATAGAACTTGTTTTCCTACTTCCATTACTGAAGACATTATCTTTATTTTTAAGAAACTTATTTTTTTAGGTAAGCAGTCCCAAAATTACCCAATATCTCATTTCAACTCTGAGATAAAGTCAATCTCAAATTTTATCTTGAAATTATTATCATTATCATGCGTACCAAATGATCCTTAAAAATAAAAAATGGGTCAAGAATTTTGCTTTCAAACAGAAATCCAGTTAAGGATTTAAACTGAAACGACTTTAAACCAGGCAAAACACACACACAAAAAATCTGATGTTGTCGAATGATCTATTTTTCATCGTGATCACCTCAAGATCATAAGCAAGTTGAAGGGCAACCAAGAAATTGACAGGGCCGAAAGGCATTACCGACCTTTGAAATTTTTATTCACAAAGTCTTTCTCTATTCACTATACTCTTCTTAATACAGTTGGATGAGTACATGCATGTGCAAAATAATTAACAAAGAAGCAAAGGCGCAACACATTTTACAGTAGCCTTCAATAATTTCAATTTCTTTTTCGATTGGGCCCAAAGCAAAGGTCGAACTAAAATTAAAAATTTCTACAAAATATCAAAAGTGAGATACAAAATTGAAAATCAAAATGATGAACGAAGGAAGGAGAGAGAAATCTAGTGAGGTTACCTTAGACCATTAAGGGGTTTAAGGTAAAGAAGGATCAGTGAGAGGAGGAATAAAGTTTGACGGTAAAAAAAGAAAGCATGGATATCTTGAATTGTAAAAGTGATCTGTCGAAAAAAAAAACTGAAGGTAGGAAAGGGATTTTATGAAAAGGGAGATATATTGATTAGGTCTTTTTTATTTTAGGGAGGGGGAAGGAAGGGTGTTAGAATGATATAATGACTGGAGTTCTAAGAAGAAGATGAGGAGGAGGAGTGAGTGAGAGGGGAGGTAAAGAACAAGGACAATGAGAGTGCAGAAGAAAGAAAAAAGGGGAGGGGGGATAAGAAGTTTTTTTTTTAGTTTATTTTTACAAAAAAAATCTAAGATTTTTTTAATATAAATATGGTATTCACTGCTTCTAAATGTGTGTAGTCACACACTTTGTCCAATTCAGCCATCTTGATGTCACATAAACTTGATCAATAGTGAGGTGAATCTAAAATATTGAATTTTATCGAGTTCAAGTATTCAGTTGGCAAAGTAGTAAGTAGAAGGTTCCAACTGACAAACAGAGCCAAGTACAAAGATTTTTCAAGTCATTTCACCTATTTTGAATGACACAATTTCATCTATTTAGAGCCTCTTGTGCTATTTTTACTTGTTTTAGGATCCTCTTATGGCCACATGCAAATAATAACATGAAAAAATAACGAAGTAAAAGTCAATTTGAAAACCCTTTAGGGTTCTTATGAATGTCAGGTATCGAACACTTAATCGTAAAGATTTTTTTAAAATTCTTCTCCTAATTATGAACACTTTTAGTTGTTTGGGATAAATCAACTTATTCGCATAAAAAAACACTTAACCGAAAGGATCAACCCCATGATCCTTTTTAAAACCATGTTCTGTTTTGAGTGATAAAGAAAATACTCTTGAATCAGAAGATAAGTTTTGGTGGTTCCTCAAGCATCGTTCTAGTGATCGCTTTATCACGGTCAATGTACTCCAAAATTGTATAAGTTTAAAATGTGATGACATGCTTTGAAAATAAATCAAAAAGACACTTTATGTTTATTGATTTTTTATTTTCTTTCTTATGTTTAGTGGAAATCTGTTCATATTTCAATATAAGTCATAAATAAAATAAAGAGGCGATCACATTTCAACAACAATAAACAAAGATTAATAACATATTAATTTTTTGTAAGAGCTCATATTTACGGAAAGATATGGCGTCTCGATATGTCGACTCTCCACCACTTGAAATATGATATGTTCCAAGGGTTGACAGTTCCATCCATATTTGACGTGGATGTTAGGATAATTGGAGGACCTTTTCTTAGTATAAGAGGACCAGGAGGATACATTTTCGATGTATTAATTATTGTGCCTACAATAAACAATAGTTAGTCAAGTGCATAAGTTTTCTAGAGCCTTCGGCAGTACATTCAAGACAACTACCTTTTCATAAATGGAGCAATAAATGTGATTTCTATTTTTTGTTAGAATTCAAGAAAGGTCATCTCAGAATGAACAATATATCATTATAATAAATGTCAAGTGAAAATTCAAATATATATGCTAACGAGGTAATCTAATGTAATTTTATTTGAAGTTATACAAAGATAATTTTTATTTGATGTAATTATTTCGTGCAACCAATCAACATTCTAGGAGAACAGTTCCTATTTGATAGAACTATTGGTGTAGGGGTTGCTTGGATGGAAATAAGTTATTTCATAATTAGTTATTTCAAGTTATTTCATAATTAGTTATTTCATTCATAATATCAGATAAAAATAATACTATAATTTCAAAATAATTAATTGGTGGATAGTCAATCCATGCATTTTATCGTAATCAAAATGAGATAAACTAATCTAAAAATTAATTTCAAGATTAATTATACTTTATCACCTGTACCAAACAAGTCCTAAGGGATAGTTTGATTGGAAGAGAGTTATTCGGGGTTAATTAATCTCGAGATTAGTTATCCCACAATGTATATGAGATAACTTATTCCATCACTATTATGATGAAATAAATAATTCCGTTACTCACTAATATCTTACATCAAATATGAGATAAAATATTTTTCATTTTGTCACAAGATCATTTATCCTTATACCTCACGTCAAATAATGCCTAAATATTTTATTAATATAACAATAACAACAAGCAACCTCTTTAATATGAGATTAGTTATGCTGGGATAAGTTATATTGGGATTAGTTATGCTGGGATTATTTTTTATTGAATGTTTGATTTGTTGTTTTCAAATTAATATGCATGGTATAATTTCTAAGAATAAAGTATTTGATTACCAAAATACCCCTATCTTATTTAACTTCTTTTTTATTTATATATATTTGTTTTCAAACTTTAAATATTTATTCTTAAAAATAAAACTTCCATCGTATTTAGCTTAATTTTTTTTGTGTGTGCATTTTCATGTTTATATCGTGTGTATTTTAAAAATAAAACTTTCATCTTCTTTAGCTTTGATTTTTTTGCATGTGCCTTCCCATGATTATATCGTGTGTGTTTAAAAAAAAAACTTACTACATCTTATTTAGTTTGAATTAAAAACTTCCAATTTAAGTTTGTTAAAGTAAAAGAAGATTTGTTGTTTATGTCACTTCATTTAAATACATATTACTCATATAATATAGAATATTAAAATTCATTTTAATTGATATATACAATATCAATTTTCAAGTTATTAAAAAACTATTTAATTTAAAATATGTAATTGAACAATAGAGTCGATTGTGAAACGATAATGTGTATTAAAACTAGGCAACGCCTTTGTAGTTGTTAAAATATTTTATAGATTACTAGTGAATGATAATTATTATTATAAAATCTATTTACTTTAGTTAATCTTTTCATTGTGTAGTAAGAACTTTTTGTGTTATCAATTCACAAAAATAACACTTGGAAGGAAAAAGTCGATGTTGAATTTCACTTTTCTATGCTTAAAAAATTATAATAACTACATTTTGTTGGATATATAAAACATTATGATACCCAGTCTTGATCCTTATTATGTATGAATCTAACATATTTTATTTTTTAATTTGTTAATTTTGCATTTTGATCCTTTATATAAGAAAATAGCGTATAAGTTTATAAAATTCACAAGCAATGGAATGGAAAAAAATGCAAAGTTTAATTAATAAGAGACTAATTTTTCTTAGTCATATATTTCCTTCGTTCCAAAATAAGATATTTTAGTCTTTTTAATTTGTCATAAATAATACGTTTTAGATAATCAAGTAGATATCAATAATCTTTTTTCAATTTCAAAAGCAATAATTAAAGATGATGAAAAAGATTGGAGAAATGTGTTTGTAATGGATTTGGGATATTTTTGTCATTTTATAATTTATCCCAGAATAAATTAAGGTGAGATAACTTATACCGTCAAATATGTGGTATAACTTATCCTGAAACTATTATTAATCCCGAAATAAATTATCCCAAATATTATCAAACCAAATAGTGTATTAAAAAGCTTATCCCGAAACTATTATTTTATTCCAAGATAACTTGTCTTAGTACCTCACACCAAACGCCCTGAAAACAAATCCAACATCTGCCAAAAGGTTGTTCAACAAATACGCGCACGTTAGAAAGGCATACGAAACGTAGAAAAGTCAATCGGTGCACATTAGACACTACCCCTTTACTTGTTCACCAAAATTTGCAATCGCACAGCGACCCGAAAGAGAACAAATCTTCTCCTCGAAACTCGTGCCCGCCGGTCACCGATCTCCGGCCCCTTCTCCGACCACTTTTCCGATCGATTTCCACTTCATATATAGAATTTGTATTAAAGAAATCGAAAAACGAGAGGAAAATGTGGGTGTTTTATTTGATCTCGTTGCCGTTAACCCTAGGAATGGTGATTTGGACTCTAAAATATTTTTCTGGACCAGAAGTTCCGCGTTACGTGTTCTTCACAGTTGGATATACATGGTTTTGTTCTATTTCCATTATTATCCTTGTGCCTGCCGATATTTGGACGGTACACTTCTACTGACATTCTTCTTTAATTTGCCATTTTTAGTTTAACTTTATTTATAATTTTATTTGTTGAGCTGAGTTGTTTTATTTTTCGTTTTGATTTTGTTTATTGGAGATGGTGAGGAATGAGGTAAACGTATTCCTTCGGTAATGTTGAGGAATTATAGTCCTGGTGAATTAATTTATCCTACTTGGGAGGTGGGATAAAATAGAATATCTTGGAATTCATGTGGAATTAGATGATAATGTTGTTTGGTGCGTGGACTAAATTATTTCGGGATTATAGTCCTGGTGAACTAATTTATCCTACTTGTTAGGTGGGATAAAATAATTTCAAGTTGGATGGAATAGGGTGGGATATCCTTGGGATTATATTTATACTGTGTATGGTTGACTGGCGATATAAATTTATCTGGGATATCGTATCTTATCCTTCGTACCAAATGACCCCTTAAGGCTAAGGAATTATATGGGCAACTTTGATTAGTTGGGATTAATGCCTTATCGTTGTTGGTACCCTCTAGAGCACTTCTCATTTTGTCTTAAATGATGAATTTTGAGTATTGGAATGAAGTACTTTTAAGTCACCGAGGTAGTTCAATTGAGGGTTATGATGAACGGTCTTGCTCATCAAGTGTTTTGCATGCAGTTTAAGTTCTAATCTTTAGTTTGCAATTTGATGAATAAACTTGACTTATTGTGGTTCATTTTAGACGACATCTTTTTTATATTTCTGTATGTTGATGGCGATAAACAAGTTTGTTCATGAAACTTGTGCATGTCCAATGGGATCCTGGTTGTCTTGTGTCGGGCATTAGCTGAGGTTTGAAAGAACTTATTTGACCACCTTCTAGTATATGGATTTTCTATCTGTGTCTAACAATGTGAGGATTGTAACGACTAAAGAGTATACTGAAATTAATGATTGGTAAATATTTTGTCTTTGAAGCAAATACTCATACAAAAGTATATGATGTTTACTTATGCTGATTCTTTGGTCTTTCTATTAGACAATAGTTGGGCATGGTAATGGAGGCATATCATTCTTTTGGAGCTGGTCATATTGGAGTACATTCCTACTTACATGGTAATCTGTTTGCTTCTGGATGTGGATCTGCTGAGTTAGCAAATGCTTTAACTTTTTGTGCCATTTCGTATATGTTTATGGATGCTCTTTATTTCAGTCTGTGTGGAGAGTTAATTATCTACACTACCAGTTATTGCAATATAGCCATCCCTAACCAATGTGTTGATTGATTGACTAGTTGGTATCACAGTGTGTAATCTTCCTAGAAAATGTGAATTTGGTAGCTTGTCTGAAATAAAATTTAATAACATAGAACCTAGATCATCTCACTTAACTTTTTGCATGGTTGTTTTTTTATAGAGTGCTGCGTGTTAATATTCGTGTCTTAGGTAGGCAACATTCTCTTTCACCATTAGCTGGTTGGTTCCTACTCAAATATTATATTACCTGTTTTCTCTTGGGAGTGATCTCCGGTTTCACATTCCATGACCTGTGTTCCCTAACACACATCTATTTTTTTTGTCGAGTAGGCTCGTTGTTCCCCTCATTCAAGGTTTTGAAGATGCTGGAGACTTTACACTTGTAGAGCGATTGAAGACTAGCATACATGCCAACTTGGTCTTCTACGCCATCTTGGGAGTTGTCGGTCTTCTTGGACTTATTCTCCTCATTACCATGCGGAAAAGTTGGTGCGTTCTTTTTCTCTTAACATTTTAATAGTTAATCATAAACATCTCAACATGACTTCTTCACTACTGTATTTATTTTACTTGATTTTTGGATATGCTTTACTTGAGTCAAGAGTCTATCGGAAACAAAATCTTTACCTTCACAAGGTAGGGGTATGTCTGTGTACACACTACACAGTACACACCAACTTCCCCAAACGCGAGATTGCACTTGGTATGTTGTAATCATAAACGTGGGCTCCTTTACTATAGATTTCTTTTGAGCTGCACGCTGTTTGATAGTTGAATTGGATGAAAGGGCTTGGTCTCTCATTCTTTGACCAAACTTAGATTGGATTGATCTAGCAATTGCTGTTGTTTCAACTGCATGAACACTCTATTTTTGGGGTAGCGAGTATCATCATTGTTTTCTTTTATTCCGATGGAAAGGGATTCATATTTATCTGATCTAGTTAGTGTTTAACATACGGAAGTCTTAATTAGCTGTTGAGAATGTAAATTCATATTATAGAACACTACTGTAAGAGTTGTTCAGTTGCTAAATTAAAATTTATTTTCCTTTCATATGACATAATCTTAAATCTTAATTTGTTCTTGACTTCTTGTCACCATTTTATAACCAAATCAAAGGCACTTGGATTTCCATCTCCAAGAAATTTCCTCATACTTTGTTATCTCTTTGATATCCATAATCACGTATGCTTTTTGCACCAACTCGGGATTCTGTGTCCGAGGAATTTTCTCATGCTTTCCATTCAAGAAGTTTTGCCAATGCTCCTGATGGCTGATTCCTCCTCGCCATGTTGCCAAGACGTGTGCGTTCCATTCAATCAACTTTCTTTTTAACATTTTGATTTTTCTGGTCAGTTTGAAGTCCGTTCTCCTTGTTACTTCAAAATCATTCCATCAACTTTCTACCATACCTTCATGTTCCAGCCACATACTTTCTAATTTAAAGTATGTTCTTCTACTCTCCCAATGCCCACAATACAGCATTATAGGGCTATGGTTCGACACTACTTCTGGAAGTGAAAATGGTGTATTTATTTGAAATTTTCGTCACATTTGTCGAGAATAAGAACTTGTCTATTCTTGATGCTATGCGTGACTTGCCTCGCGACACATAAATTCTCCCCCTTTTTGAGTAGGATCACCCAGCTCCAAATCTTAAATGGAAAAAATCTACCAATTTCCTTGACAATCTCTAATTGTTGCTTGTTTCATGTGCGTATCTTGTCATATTGAAGTTACCACATATAACCTAAGGTCCTTTCCTTTCTCTTATCCCTGCTAGTTCATCCTTACCTCCTTCATCCCTTTCTTGCTATCTGGTGCATGGATTCCTGCTAGTTGCCAATTGTATCTTGTATGTGTGTTTTCAAACTAGCATAGCATGGAACCAAAAATTGCCCCTCAAGACAATCCACCTTACGCATTGCGGGAGCTTTAGTGCACCGGACTGCCCTTTTTAAGACAATCCAACCTTTCCCAATTCCTTTTATCCCATTAGACTATTATTCCACACCTAATACGGCACGCGTCTGAAGCCTCGTATTCCCCTCATCTACTTGCACAGATTTGTCTCACCTCTCTGTACTGCCATCTAGCCCTCTTAGTTTCTTGTACAACAAAAAATTCAGCGTTCGATTTTTCCATCAAGAATTTAACAGTCCTAGGTTTAGGAAAGTCCTTTAAACATCTAATGTTCCAGCTTCAACCTTTTCATCTTTGTCGTACAGTCTTACAACTCTGTTTCCTATCTTCTTTGCTGCCTGTCCTACTTTTATAGTTGATGTGCAACTCCAAATCTTCTATTATTTCCTCCCTTTTGAGTTTTCAGTCTTAGATTCCTTCAGGTTTCAGCCCTTACTTTCCATTCTTAACAAGAGGTCTAGGATTTGTTACTTGAAGCTAGCGCATTTTACTCCCAACACTTTTCTTCCTCTAATCTATTTTCTTTTAATTCAAGTTGAAGTTCTCTGTTTTTTCACTGCTTTACCATTTCTCGAATGAAGTTGTTGTCCTGACTGAAGTATTACATTGGTTTATGTCCACTGTTTTCTTTATCGAGGCTTCATTTTGATGTAGCGATGAAGGGAATGGATGTTAAGGGAATAGAAGAAACTAAGGGTGATGTGTCTAGGGGGACATGAGAAAGGAGGGTGAAGTGGAAGGAGACGCAGGCTGTTTATCTATATCCTAATTTACTCTCTCCAAACTAGACATAATGGCTTTGTCCTTCATTGGCTTTATCATACTTTGTCTTTTACGACCTTTATCATCTCCGCACATCCATTTTTGAACAAATAGATTCCAAATTGTATATGTTAGAATTGAGTAGGAATAGGAATAGTGTCCTATTTGGAAAAGGACCGGAATGTAGTGTCTATAAATAAGTCTTAGTGTAATAATGTAGTTACAACAATTCAATAATTTTTTCTCTTATATTTCGCACAGGGTATCAGAGCCTTTTCGATCTTGGTAGAGAATCAAAGAGCTTCCGCTGCCGGCGGACGGCTATTATCCATATGTGCCGTCCGTCTGACCAATGATTGTGTTAGCAAAAGTTGGGTCACCGTTTATCTTTTCAGTGACTATTTTCTCATATCTGATTTGCGTAACACCGTGCATCTATCCGGTGACTACTTTCTCATATTTGATTTGCGTAACACCATACATCTCTCCGAACTACTTCTCATATTTAATTTCCGTAGTACCATGCATCTTTCCGAAGTACTTTCTCATATCTGATTTACATAGCACCGTGTGTCTTTTCGATGACTCCTCAGATCTGGTTTGCATAGGGCCATGTCGTCATTCCGATTCTACCCATATAATTTCTCTTTTTCAGTAGGGTCGTGCCGTTATTCCAACCCTATCCATATAATTTCTCTTTTTCAGTAGGGTCGTGTCGTCTCCGACCCTACCCATATAAATTCTCCTTCTCAGTAGGGTCGTGCCATCATTCTGACCCTACCCATATAATTTTTTCTTAGACCGTGACCACTCTTCAGTCATCAAATCTAATAATCCGGTGCATGAGCATGTTCCCGCTAGTTTTTCGGTAACTTTCTTATTTAAGATCTACTCATCTCTTGTTTTCGAGATGACCCATATATTTTATGCCAGTTTTAGGCAATTTTATAGCGACAGATCGACTTTCCGGCGACGTTTACTTCGTTTCCGATCACTTTTTGAGTTTGTTCCTTTTCAACTGAGGTCTCCGGACGTTCAGAGTAGTCCTTACTAATTTGCTTGAAGATATCTTCACCAAGTATGTCACGGATCTCGTATTAATTACATCCATAACAAGCTTGGTACATATTCCTCTACACCCCAGCTTAAGGGGAGTGTTAGAATATGATTAGGAATAGGAATAACATATAGAATCCTACTCGGAAAAAGATTGTAGTGTAGATTTGAAAAAGGATTGGAATGTAGTGTCTTTAAATAGGGTCTCGGTGTAATAATGTAGTTACTACAATTCAATACTATTTCTCTCTTATATTCCTCACAGTATAGACTGTTGCTTATTTTTTTGAAGGATTAGAGACTGAATATTGTCGGCATGTTGCAGAAGCAACTCAACCATTGTATCTTCTGTTTTATGATTATTTTAGTAGATAATATCCCGTGTCTTATTTTTCAATGATAGGGATGGTAATGCACTGGGTTTTGCCATGGCATGCTCAAATACTTTTGGACTTGTGACTGGTGCTTTTCTTCTTGGTTTTGGTATGAGCGAAATCCCAAAGAGCATGTGGAAAAATGCAGATTGGACTACTCGTCAAAAGGTGCTTTCTCATAAAATTGCAAAAATGGCTGTGAAGCTTGATGATGCCCATCAAGAATTATCAAATGCTATTGTGGTAAGTCTGGCTTGGATTTTGTAATTTTTTTTCAGAATATACTTGCTACCTTGTTCTGTGGCTTTGGGCTTATTTCTCTACTTGGGTACAGCCTGCATTTGACATGTAATTGGGATGCCTGTTTTTTGAATAATGTTCACAGAGTGTTAAAGAATTTGCAAATAGTATTGTAAAAGATGCTTTTTGTTACTTTTTGTGCAGTAAGTTATGTTTGCTTGTTGAATATTTGATAGGAGTAGGAAACAAATTATATCAGTTTGACTAGTTCGCTTCTCCTGCACTTATATGTTACTGGGCATGGTGAACTTAATCAGGTTGCTCAGGCTACATCGAAGCAGATGTCCAAGCGTGATCCTTTGAGGCGTTATATGGATGTTATTGATAATATGTTAGTTCAAATGGTACTATTCCTTTTCCATTCCCTCTGACCTATACTACTTCTCTTTCTGTTTTAAATACATGTGTGATATTTCATTTCATTCACAGTTCAGGGAGGATCCATCTTTCAAACCGCAAGGGGGTCAATTGGGGGAAGATGACATGGATTATGATACAGATGATAAATCAATGGCAAAACTTAGACGTAATCTTCGTATGGCTCGAGAGGAGTACTATAGATACAAAAGGTAAAGTCAATGCTGCATGTGACCAGGAGGTCACGGGTTCAGGCCTTAGAAACAGCCTCTGGCAGAAATGCAAGGTAAGGCTGCGTACGATACACCCTAGTGGTGGGGCCCTTCCCCGGACACCGCGCATAGCGGTAGCTTTAGTGCACCGGGCTGCCCTTTTTTTAATGCTGCATGTCAAGTTGCTATTCTGATACACCAACTTTGTTGTGCCTTCTTGCACTAGTTGTCCATGTAAACCTATTATTCTATAATTTTTATTCGTCAAGGAAAAAAATCCTCATACACTGAAATTTATTATCCACTATTTCAAGAGTAAGCTCCAATCCAGGTCTCCTTATTCCTTAAAGATTTGTAGTATGGTGATCAACCAGGTCACGTGTCGTCAACAATAACCACCACATACCCAGTGAATCAAGTCACATCTCCTTCTCAAAAAAAGATCTACCAGGTCATGTAGAATGTCGAAGAGCACATGACCCTTTTCGATGATATCTACTAGTTCCTACTGATAACAAGCATCTGTTACCTCCGTAATGAAATCTATTACTGGATACAAACGGTCTTTTGTTTCTTGTTGATTTTTGGAGTTCACAATGCCTGACCATTAATACAGATGTTTGGGAAAGCTGTTCTTTCATTGTGGCTTTTGCCTTTGGTACTGTTTGTTTGCAGATCTTTCCCTTTAACATCTTATAGATAATGGAATACTGTTCTTAAGCTTCTGAATTAAGCTAGAATTATACTTTTGAAGCTCGTGACTAATCACTTTGTGCTGGTTATTTATGTCCTTCACTAGCTACTATTTTGCTTTGTTATGTCCGTGCTTGAAAAAAACGCCGATTATAAAAAACTCTTTATCCTGACAACTCTTGCTAGAACTTTCTTTTATATCCACATTTTTTCTCAGTATGTATCTGCAACATATTGGTGAGGTCTCATTATCTTCTGGCTGTAGAAACTTAATGCTTTCTCCAGGGGCCAACTGATAACTTTATCTTCTAACATGCAGTGAGTATTTGACATGTGTAACAGAGGCTCTTGAACTGGAAGATACTATAAAGAATTATGAGCAGCGCCATGTAACTGGTTGGTATGTGTTATTATTGTACTGAATTCTGGTATTTGTTCTATATTAATCTGCCACTTTTGTTTTAACCACCTGCTTTTCCTTTGATCCCCAATAGAAACCAGGAAAATATTCAATCTGGAACCTAAATATCTTTTTTGTTTGTCTGAAGTACAAAGGAGATGCATTTAGAAACTATAGTTTACAAAAATTTCAATAATTTTACGAAAAGCGATATGGGGCGATGGGTTATTGTTTCTGATGGGTAAAACGATGTGACTTGAAAGAAGAGCACACTTCGGATAATGAGGTGTAAAGCAGCAAGGACCGATCACTCTTTAAAATTAGATTGAAAGAGAATAAGTAGGGTGGGTAGCTGTCTGAGAACTAGGAATTTCTCTGGTCTGCAACCCTTATTTTTCTTCTCTGGTTTGCGACTGCTCTTCTTTTACTATTTCTATTTTTATCTGCTTCTCTCGATTTTCTTTCTTTCATTTCCCAATGAGTTTTCTTCTTCTGGTGAGCAAGCCGTCCTCTTCTGCCAGCTTTTGATTGAGGCAGCTTTGTTGTTGTTGTTAGCATGCAAGTCCTATTCTTTTGGTACTTTCTTTTCTCCTCTTTTACTCCATTTTGATTCTCCAAAATTCCATTTATAGGAAAATTGTCTGGAATAAAAATTATGCATCTAAATCTAGCTATTGGTGCAATTGCTAATGCAATTAGGGATAATACATAAATACTCCTCAATGTCTCTTTTTTCAGTTACGACCTTGAACTATGCAGGGGTCCTAGTACCCATTGAACTCGTTTGAAGTGGGTGTTAAGAGCCTAACTGGCATGGAGAGTGTGGTTTACACCGCTATAGCGCGTGGGATCAAAAGAAAGTTAACAACATTTCTTCCATTTAAAATATTTTTTAAATTTATTTATTTCATATTTCTTTTCTTTTCTTCCTTTCCGTTCCTTTTTTGTTCTGCTTTTCACTTTCTGCACCACCGTCGTTTCTGTAACCACTGTAGCCGTCAGCACTGATCTTCGTCCTTCTCTTCCATTCACACCACCAATCTGCCGTCGCCACAACTCAACCATTAAAATCAAGCACAAAGAAGAAGCTGTATAAAAGGTATTGGGGGGAGGGGAGATGGATGGAATGGAAAAAGAAGAAAGAATTTCCTTTTGAGGGAGGGGGACGCAAAAAGAAAAAGGAGGGTGTGGGGGTTGAAAATGGAACTACTGGAAAAAGAAATAATTAGGGGTAATTGGAAGAAGGAATCAACGATGTTATGAAAGCAAATATGAAACTGAAAAAAGAGAATTACTTTGGGGGGTATTTATTGTGATAACCATGATGTTCGGGCCATCTTGCGCGCACCTCAATTAATTCCTTGGGTACCTGCTACCTCTCATCAACAAAGAGACTAGGTTGGAAAGTGATGGGAAGAAACTACATAGTGCTTTTTTGCCTCTCTGGGAATTGAACCTGACACCTCATGGAAGTATTTATGTATTAGCCCCAATAATACAAACAATGAAATGTTAAATTGAACTATGATTCTATAAGTTCTTTATATTAGGTAGTTCTGTGTTATTTGTAAATTGTGAACTTCACTTCTCGTTTAAAGCTTTTGGAGTCTTTGTTGTTCTTTCACTTTTCACTTCTTAGATTTCAATTTGACAAAGTATATTGGCTTTTTAAAATAGGTTTAAAAAAAGAGGGACTTGTTAGGTAAGGGATAGCCTATGGTCGTGAAATGAAATTCTTTTGACATTTTCTAGCCCCTTCTATTATTTTGCCTTTATATCCTCTTTTCTTTTCCTATTCTTCTGCTTTAGTTGCCTTTTGCTTTTTAGTCCTTGACAGTTTTGCACAAGTGTTTGAAACTCTCAAGTATATGCAGTAATTTGATCCAAGTCTAGTTCCTTTGCTGCCAGATTTTTACTGTAGTGTTAAAATTTATGCAGGAAATTTGTTTCTACCTTGAGATCTGAAAGGGCTGAAATGTTCGGTTCCTTCTTTGACACAACAGGTATTTTTCAAGGGTTATTCTCTAATTTATATATCTGATGCAGATGGATTCAGAGGAGCATAATCACTTATTGTAGTCCACATCACTGCTACATAACTATAATTGAATTTTTGATGATGGCATCATATACTATAATTGGATTTTCTTTTGTGGTTGGGTTTCTCCGGATGAAGTAGATAATTTTTGTCACGACCCGAGACGACTCCCTGGACGCGACGGGCATCCCGAACCATCAAGGCCGGAGAGACCCCTTAGCATGTAATCATAAGCATGAGTCATGAGAGATAAAATGTGGAAGAGAATGAAACATAGGAATCCCATTATTCAAACTTAATTCAGGTCATAACCCATAAGAAAAACCCAAATCCATACCAAACAAGTCTACGAATTCTCTATTGAAATGAAAACCTTAATCTGTCTAAACCGGGACAAGGCCCCCGGTCAGACCATAAAACTAAAAAGGAAATCAACACAAGGGATAAGTTGCCTTTCGAATTAAGGGAGGCTAACCAATTTTGAATGTCTGGAAATAGTCTAATATTTAGCGGGACCACGAGACTGTGCCTCAGAACCTGAAATATAGGGGGTCAATACTCGAAAGTACTGGTATGTAGAAAAATCCAAAAATATAATATAATTTATATAACATAAGTGAGAGCATTTCATAAAGCAAGTTGGCATAAGACATTTGAAAATACATGGGCATGATTTGATGAGATTTAACCATTCTTGTAAAACACTGACTCAACTCTTTATTTTACTTTTGAGCTAGATGGTGTACACTCTACTAGTCTATTATCTCACGGGCTATATGAGATCCGCCCTTGACTCGGCGGCCAAGCCCCCAATCCTAGTTTTCCGCAAGGATTGGAGTATCAGTAAAGGGGGACACGCAAGATCACAAAACAGGGTGCCATTATCCCCAATCAAGTCAACATGTCATGGTAGTGCACTAGATCACAAAGCAGGGCTGCTAACCATAGTTCCAAATTGGGACAACATGAATCAAAAGTACACAAGATCACAAAGCAGGGTACTATATCCCGTGTCGGTAAATCACGGTTTCCAGCGATGAGTCTTTCCACTCGTGCTTTCTTCGAGTAACCATCCAACTCTCTTTAAGCCCAATTTTAGCCTCTTAAAAACATACTTCATGCTTATAAACAATTCTTTTCTCATTCTGTTAAGGGCATATCACAACAGGGTATCGTCATACCCAAACTTGCAATTCGTCATTTCATACCACATCATATCCATGGCTCATTTTATTCAAAAGTATGTTAGTGACCACCCAAAAGATTTAAACATCACATGAGAGAGTTCTTGTTTCAAAACACATGAAAACTTATGCAAACTAATCTCTTTTCAATACCTTATCATGTGGTGGTCATCCCTTTCATCAATCACATGCAAGTTCTTTATTAGGAAACATAAGCATTTATAAAACAAGGAAAAACCCATCTCAATTCGTGCATAAGACAATAAAAATCCATAAACATTGGCAAAATATTTAAACTCAAACTTTTAACCATCCATGTAAACAATCCACAATATTGTTAAGACAGTGGGTTTCATAACAAGAGAGGGAATTACACAAATTATGCTTTAATATAACTTCTCAAACAAATAACACATGTACACATGAAAACAAATCAAGTTTAGGGAAACAACCTCAATAGTTTATACAAGATTTCATCATAAAACGGGTTTACAATGCATGCTCTTCAACCATTTCAAAACCTACCTAATGTATGAATTTATATACATTAAAAGCTTGTTTAAACGATAAATTTATGCCTATGGAGTTTAGGACAGTCCCACATACCTTTCAGATGAACAAGAATTCGAAACAACTTGAAATCTAATCTTGGGAGTATTAGCCTTGGAAGAAACCCTAATTTTTCTTATTCTTGTGAGTGGAGAGGATTATGAGTGTTTAAAACTGATTAGAGATGGATAATAACGCTTATGGGGTGATTTAAGTCGTGGGGGTGGGGTTTGAGGTGAGGAAAATACCAAAATACCCCTTTAAAAACATTATAACAGTGCAGAACGGTCCCTACTGACGGTTTGGGTGATGGACCATCACTCCCGTGATTGACCGTCACTCCATCCATCACAAAATGACTTCTTTCTGCTTAAGGGTGACGGTCTAGTGTGACGGTCCGTCACCCTGGCCGTCGCTCCTTGGCAGACAGACACCTTTTGGTAAAACGGGCGTAACTTTTTACTCCAATATCGGATTAAGGCGAAACCGGTGGCGTTGGAAAAAAGACTCAAAGACCTTTCATTTGGTATATTGTAGGCCATCTAACTCGTCATATTCTAGGAGTAATAGTTGATGAAAGTTGACCCAAATAGGAGCATTCGCTAAAACTCTACCGTTAAAAAGTCCTCAACTCATCTTTTAGTTAGGGGACCTCTATGATCTCAATTCATGTACAAATAGGTTCCCACACTATATAATTGATAAACATACTTATATTTGCATAGGAGTCATTGGCTTTGGGGCCTTTACGCGTAGGAATGACGGTTTAGGTTCTAGTCTGAAAAATGCGGGTTGTTACAATTTTATACCAAGAGAACCAGTGAAGGAGGAGAGGAGAAGACATCTGAGTCCCTTTGCTGGTCAGATAATAATAAACCTTGAAAAGAAACATTGGTTATAAAGGTTATAGACTCGAGTATTGAGCCAGTCATAAAGGAATAAGTTTGAATATATACCATGTTTCATGATTTCAGAACTTCCAATCTGTTCCAGTCTAGAGATTCAATTCAGGATCATAAAGGAATAAGTTTGAATATATACCATGTTTCATGATTTCAGAACTTCCAATCTGTTCCAGTCTAGAGATTCAATTCAGGACTCTTAGTTTGTTTGAGCTAAATGAATCTAAGAACACATGGGGGTGGGTGGGGGGGAGTTGTCTCTTTAAATAACCGAGAAATTACCAGGTTTTGTCAGCGCCGGGGTTCGACCGTGACATATAACATGTTGCTCGCTCGGAATCTTGGGGGCAACAAGATTGCATTGTTATCAAGATAAATACCTTGAGCTCTTAGCAAGAACTGGTCTTACAGAGTCGACGGGAATGCATTATCCCGAACAGAGTAAATTGGTCACGTGTATGCTATAAAAGCACTAGGAAGTGATTCCAGTGTGTTTCGCCATGTTAACTAAATATGCAATTATACTCTGGTTAATATAGAACTATTAGGCAATAGGAGTGATGGTTCATGCTTTACCTTTTTATTTTATCACTGGTCAGTGTTCTACCAAAGTTATCAGGATTCAGGACAATATGGTTAATGACGTCCTTAGCTTTGAATACATCTCTCTCACATGAAAAGAAGGATCCAGACACATGCCTTGCAAAGTGTGTTGATTATAAAATCAACTACTATACCTGAATCCCTAGGTGTTGGTTATCCAACTAATAATTTGCTTGATGGCGTCTTGGTCGGTCTTTTAGTTTCTGGGTCATAGGCTAATATGTACTCAAGTATTTTGTTTTTTGATGTATTAGATTTGTCATATAAGATCTGCTTGTATTTGGTTTCTCCACTTTTGGAATAAAAATTGACATTCTTTTCCAGAATTAATCTGGCGATGTGTCCTGCGGAAGCAATTGGAGAAAGTCTCAGCTGTAATTCTTGGTTGTATGTCTGCTGCTATTCTATTAGCAGAAGCAACTCTATTGCCAAGAGGAGTTGATTTGTCTCTATTTTCTATTCTGATAAAGTCTGTTGGAGATCAAGAGGTTCTTGTTCAGGTATTTTCAGATGATTTGGTTCTTATATGGACGTTCTCACTTGGTCAGGGATGTTTCTAGCATCTTTTGTTGGATAATCAGGGGGCATGACATGCTAATCATGTTAACTTGAAAATTTTGGTTTGGGGTTAACTTCTTTAAAGGTCACGTTTCTTGCAGCTTATTGGTACAGGCTGATTGCTTTTGCAATAGCCATACATGTATCATTATTTTGATGAGATTCTACTATTTCTTTAGGGCAACAGTTTTCTTGTTAAGGAGGTTGTAAGAACTTGATAATATGGTCATTTTTTATCGCTCACGTTCTAGATGTTTTTTTAAATATATTACAAAAAGAGCATCACACCCTTTGGTGTCTTTATAGTGATTATTTTTTATGCGTTTTTAATTAGTTGTACAGTTCATGGACATTAGGATGCAGAGTGGCTGTATAAGAGTTTTTCTTGCTGTCACGCCGCCTGTCTTGGAATCTTGTTACTTGAAGACTTTAAAACTGCACGCACGGGAGTACAGAAAGTTCTTGATTTTCTTAGGTGGTGGCGGCAATTGTCAGTCCTTTTCTCTTTTTCAACCTGACAAGTCCTTTTATAACCACACGCATTAAAGTAAGAGCAAATCCTGCTCATAGGAGTTGTAAGGCATGAAATGGATTGCCTAATTTCTGAAAAGAAAAAAGAAGAGAATTGTTGGAGGCTCATAAACCAAAATATATAGAAGCAGACCCAGAATGTAGGATTGTAGATTTGATGACCCCTTCCAAAAAAGAATCAAATTGTTAGTTTTTGTTGCTAATGCGGAAACTGTGTTTTTTTATGAAGAAACTAAGTTAAGATGTATCCTGTTAATGCTTTTGTATCATTAACAGTTCCGCTTCATGGTTATACTTATACTCACTGTGGAAGTGATTTGAGACTGAATCTAGATGCATGTTTCTTTTGTCATTCTTTTGCTTAATACTAAATTTGTTTCATGGGACTTGGATATTACCTTTTCGTTTGTCGTGATTGTGCTTTACCGAAAAAGTGAAATTGGGTTCAACCTCACCTCTTTTAGTAACCTCCTCAGATGACCCAACATGCCATATCTAATTCTTAAAGTTTGTATTTGACACTTAAATTTGGAGTACCTGGGACAGTGATATTTTCTGTAGGCTCTGTCCTACGCTGTGTGTGATCCTTAGAATGTCTGTCCTCCTTTTTTCTATTAAACTGTTTTTGATATAGTTTCTTTTAGTTGTATCCAGAAGGACCAGAACTATTAGTTTTGAGAGATAAGTTCTATGTTGTGCGTTAAGACAGCTAACAGAGCCGTGTCTTAATTGTTCAGATTTTTGAGTGATTTTAGTCAATGTTCTATGCTTTTGTACCTGTGTATGTCTTTTTCTGCATGCTGAATGTTAGTGTGAGAATTAATGGAGAAAATATTATTGAAATTGTTGTCTCTAAATTATTACATTGAGACCCTGTTTATAGACAATACATTTCAATCCTATTCCTAATAGGACACTACATTACAATCCCTTTCCAAGTAGAGTTCTATATGCTATTCCTATTCATATTCTAACACTCCCCCTCAAGTTGGTGCATACAAGTCATATGTACTAAGCTTGTTACAAATGTAATTAATACAAGGACTGGTGAGGGACTTGGTGAAGATATCTGCAAGTTGATCACTTCACAAATTTTGTAACAATATCTCTCGAGAGTATCTTTTCTCTAACAAAGTGACAATCAATCTCTATGTGCTTAGTCCTCTCATGGAACACTGGATTAGATGCAATTTGAAGGGCTGCCTAATTATCACGTACAAGTTCCATCTTACCAGTTTCTCCAAATTTTAAATCTCTAGCAATTGCTTGATCCAAACCAGCTCGTAAGTTGCTGCAGCCATTGCTCGATATTCTGCTTCGGCATTAGATCGAGCAACCACACTCTGTTTTTTACTCTTCCAAGACACCAAATTACCTCCAACTAAAACACAATATCCAAATGTAGAACGTCTATCAGAGGGTGATCCTGCCCAATCAGTATCTGTATATCCAATGATATGCTCATGGCCTCGATCCTCAAAGAGTAGTCCTTTACCTGAAGATGACTTTATATATCGCGAAATCCGAACTGCATCCCAATGACTATCACAGGGGGAAGTCATAAACTGACTTACAACATTCACAAGAAAAGATGTCAGGTCTAGTCACGGTGGATAATTCAACTTTTCCAACCGCCTATACCTTCCAGGATCATTGAGTAGCTCCCCCTGTCCTGGCAGAAGTTTAGCATTTGGATCCATAGGAGTGTCAATGAGTTGACATCCCATCATTCCTGTTTCCTCAAGAATGTCTAAAGCATACTTACGTTGAGAAATAACAATACCTGAGCTAGACTGAACAACCTCAATACCTAGAAAGTATTTCAATCTGCCAAGGTTTTTAGTCTGGAAATGTTGAAAGGGATGTTGCTTCAAGTTAGTGATATCATCTTGATCATTGCCAGTGATAACAATATCGTCAACATAAACCACCAAATAAATAAACAGATATGGTTCAGAATGGCGATAAAACACTGAATGATCAACTCCACTACGAATCATGCCAAACTCCTGAATAACTGTGCTAAACTTTTCGAACCAGGCTCGAGGAGATTGTTTCAAACCATAGTGACTTGTGCAATCGACATACAAGGCTACTAGTCTCCCCCTGAGCAACAAAATCAGGTGGTTGCTCCATATAAACTTCTTCCTCAAGATCACCATGCAGAAAAACATTCTTAATGTCCAACTGATAAAGAGGCCAATGACGAACGACAACCATAGAGAGAAAGACGGACTGATGCTATTTTAGCCACGGGAAAGAAAGTGTCACTATAATCAAGCTCAAATATCTATATACTTGCTAACAAGGCGAGCCTTCAGCCGATCAACCTGGCCATCTGGACCAACTTTGACTGTATAAATCCAACGACAACCAACAGTAGATTTACCTGAAGGAAGGGAAACAAGCTCCCAAGTACCACTCGTATGTAAAGCAGACATATCATCAATCATAGCCTGTTTCCATCCTGAATAGAAAAGTGCTTCACCTATAGTCTTAGGAATGGAAATAAAGGACAAAGATGATACAAAAGCATAATGGGGTGATGACAAACGATGATGACTCAAGAAAGTATAATGTGGGTTAGCATTACGAGTGGATCTTATACCTTTTTGAAGTGCAACTGATTGTCTAGGAAGAGGCAGGTCTGCAGTAGGGGAAGCGTCAGGCGCAGGACATGAATCATCTGGGATTGATACTGGACGTGGGCGGCGGTGATAAGTCAAAAGTGGTGACACTATAGCTGGAGATGGAGAAGTAACCGTAGATTCCTCAAAGATTGGTGCGGGTAAGACTGGAGGTATGGGTAAAACCTCAGAGATATTAAGATGATCAGAAGATGTATAGTATCGCACCAGATCAGGTGAATAGCATCGATACCCTTTTTTAACTCGAGAGTTACCAAGGAAGACACATTTGAGAGCATGAGGGGCTAATTTATCTTTTCCTAGGGCTAAGTTATGAACAAAACATGTGCTCCCAGAAACACGAGGGGGGATAGAGTAGAGATGTGACTGAGGAAATAGTATGGAATGGGGAACCTTATTCTGAATCGAAGATAATGGCGTTCTGTTAATGAGATAGCAAGATGCGAGGACCGCATCGCCCCAAAAACGCAGTGGAACATGGGATTTAATGAGAAGAGTGCGAGCAGTCTCAATGAGATGCCTATTTTTCCTTTCTGCTTATACCGTTCTGCTGAGGGTGTATGAACATGATGTTTGGTGAATGATTCCTTGACGAGTCATAAACTCCTGAAACTAGGAGGATAAGTATTCTAAGACATTATCACTACGAAAAGCACGAATAGAAACACCAAATTGATTTTGTATTTCAGCACAAAAACTTTTGAATATAGAGAATAACTTGGAACGATCTTTCATTAAGTAAACCCAAGTACATCTTGAAAAATCATCGATGAAAGTAACAAAGTAACGAAATCCTAAGGGTGAACTGACTCTACTAGGACCCCAAATATCGGAATGAACTATGAGAAAATAGACTCTGAGCGACTCTTAATACTATGTGAAAATGTAGCACAGGTGTGTTTCCCAAGTTGACACGACTCACAATCTAATATGGATAGACTAGACAAACTAGGCACCATCTTTTGTAGCTTGGATAGACTAGGATGTTCCAAACGTTTGTGAATAAGGTCGGGAGGATCTGTAGAGGAGCATGCTGTGAAGGAATTTGAAGAGGTAAGATGGTAAAGGCCTTGTGATTCACGTCCTATGCCAATTGTCCGTCCCGTTTTGCGGTCTTGCATTAGAAAAGAATCATCCAAAAAAGTTATACTACAATCAAGGGCACGTGTCAAACGACTAACAGATTCAAGATTAAAAGGACAACCAGGGACATAAAGAACAGTGTCTAGAGTGACAGAAGATAGGGGTTTGGCTTGTCCAACTCCTTTTGGCTCTGTTCGAATTCCATTAGCTAAAGTAATAGCTGGAAGAGATTGTGAATAAACAATGTCAGACAAAAGTGATTTATCACCAGAAATATGATCAGAAGCACCTGAGTCTACAACCCATGATCCAAAGGTAGGAGATTGTGCAGTTGAGGCTATTGGTAGAAATATATGCTTACTTGCATGATACTGAAGCTACTCATTATATTCCTTGCCAGATAAATACACCCGTTGATCACCTGTGGTGTTAGACTGAGCAATATGAGCACTTTTAGGTGGTCGACCATGCAAAGAATAACATATTCCATGTGTATGTCTAAGCCTTTTACAATAACTACACTTAGGTCGAGAATAGCATATGCCACGAGTATGTCCAAACCTTTTACAATAACTATACCTAGGTCGAGATCTTCCAAATTGACCTTCCTCTCGTCGATTCTTCATAAACTGTGACATCTGAGTTTCTGACCTCCTCAATAAGATTCAAATTTAATCATGAAAAAAATTTAATCATGAAAAAGAAATAATGTCGGAATTTGGCCCGGGAAAAGAAAACTCGCCGAATATAAAGATTTGATGTCCGAGAGTTGCTCGGAATCAGAAAATAATCATATGAGGAGCCTCGGAATGAAGAAGCGAGGCTATTGGAAAAAAAGAATTTGCCGGAAAAGTCGCTGGAAAATACTGCACGCACCGGCGCGTGGACTGACGCGCTCGCCGAAATTTTTCTGCCAGCGGCACGTGAGAGGCCTATTGTCGACAAGTTTGACTGGGTTTACTCGCCGAGAAATTCCGATCATGATGGTGGTGTTGATTTGTTTTGAAATACACCGTCGTAAAATATATTTGTTTGGACAACAGTTTCTGTCACTGGGCAGTGACGCCGAAATGATATTTTCCTCACGAACCTGGCTCTGATACCATGTGAGAATTAATGGAGAAAATATTATTGAAATTGTTCTCTAAATTATTACATTGAGACCCTATTTATAGACACTACATTCCAATCCTATTCCTAATAGGACACTACATTACAATCCCTTTCCAAGTAGAATTCTATATGCTATTTCTATTCATATTCGAACAGTTAGATACAATCTTCAGCTTTCAAGTCAATCCATCTTTATTTTGCAGGCATTTGCGTTTCTGCCACTTATGTATATGTGTGTGTGCACTTACTATTCATTATTCAAAGCTGGAATGTATATGTTTTACTCATTGACGCCGAGACAAACAAGTTCAGTGAGCTTGTTAATGATTTGCTCGTAAGTTATTCCTAGTAATCATATTACAGTTAAAGCAATTTAGTTTCCTATATTAATTTAGTGTTTCCTCAATGTTTCTGCCAGGATGATTGCTCGTTATGCACCTCCAATTTCGTACAATTTCCTTAACCTTATCAGTCTAGGTGAAAACAAGAAAACCATTTTTGAGAAGGTGAGTTTATGGTCAACCTCAGTTTTATCATTCATGAAAGCTGATGGTGAACAATTCTTGAAGAAGAAAACTGCAGTCTTTGGTGCCTTTTTTTGCAATATGAGTCGGCATGCATTCTTCACCTCTTCTATCCTTTATTTGTTGGTGGTCTAGAATAATATCTTAATGATGCTTGTTGATACTAAAACTTGCATGGTTTTCTGTTTAGCTGATGCCTGATTTATCCTGTTTGTAATAATGTGAATGAACGACGACATACCAATGTGTCTTACAAGTGGGGGTAGTCCCACAAGTGTGGGTTGTAACAATGTGGATATGTTATCAAAAAAACCATCTTATTTTACCTTAATTTCATAGGCTTCTCCTTCAAGTTTCATGAAGATATTATCGCGTAAACCTCCTGAATCTCACCTATTAACAATAATGCCAAAGAAAAGGTATAAAAGAGAGTCAAATTGAGTTTAAATTAATCATTGCTATGTGGATTTGGGTAATTTAATTGGACCTTATCTCCCCAGCGAATTGGAGTATGAAGTTGTAAATTACCACTTCTTTACTGCCAAAGGGAACTCTGTATTTTCAAACTGGGAATGATGCTGTTGTATTTCTAACTTAAAAGTCTTAAACCAAGTGAAGGGACTTCATTCTGGCAAGGTAAAAGATTTTGTCCTTGCCACAAGACGGAATGGTGGGGAGTATTCTCTCCCATATGGCATTCTCTCGTCAAATATATGGATAGGGTTTGATTTGTCAATAAACAACTGAGTTTATTCTTTGGACATTCTGTGACACGTGATTTTCTTTTAAAGTATTCCCTTTTACACTTCATACTTTTATTTATGTTTGCAGCGAATGGGAACTGTTGACAAGGCTGTTCCTTTCTTTGGTCAAGGATTCAACAAAATTTATCCACTTATTATGGTTGTATATACATTGCTAGTTGCAAGCAATTTCTTTGACCGGATAATCAGTTTTTTCGGGAACTGGAAGATATTTAGATTCCAGTCAGAGACAGATAACATGGATGGTTTTGATCCATCAGGGTTACTGATCTTGCAGAAAGGTAAGCAGCAATATTATTTCGTCTGTTGCTTTTCTTTATCTTTTTAATTGGAATGCAAGCATGTGGTCCACTGAACGGCTGGAACTAGGCCATATTGCTGTAATGTTTTAATCATCTGGATATTGGAGTATCAGTGTTGATATGGAAGCAACAACTTCTACTTTGCTATTGACTTGCAGCCTTTGTTTCAACAATGAACTGAGTATGTTGCCAATTTTGATGCACCGAACTTTAATCTTTGCAGAACGGAGCTGGCTTGAACAAGGACGCAAAATTGGTGAACATGTTTTGCCATTGGCAAGGAATTTCAACAGTATGACAGTGGATCTGGAGTCCAATGGAAATGCCATAGTATGTGATTTACCTTTTAAGTTATATTTAGATATCTAGTAGCTCAAAAATATGCGTGAGGGAAAGGAAGAGAGGTGATATTTCCTAGCATGCATAAGTTGAATGGAAAATGGAGGCTTTGGAAGTTTATTAACTTCAACAGCAACTTAATTTAAAGAAATCCTCTCTAAAGGAAACCCTTAAATTGTTTTTTTTCCTCATATTCCGTGCTTTCCAATTGCAGAATAAAGGCCACAATATTATCATTGTATCACTTCCTTTTCCTTCTCGTGTCAACCAAATGCTACCTCTCATTGGTATCTTTTCCTTGAGTGTTCATCATAGGGGCGGATTTAGTGTACAAGTTACAGTTCATGGCTTTGGCTCAGGCTCAAGCCTTGTATATGTTTAAAAAACCCACTACATTTTTATAAAAATATATTTCCAACCCAGTAAATCAAATAGGTTATAATAGAATTTCTAAAACTCGAAGTCATGAAGTTCAAATCGTGGATCCACCTTTTGGTTCATCTATGTCCTTTAGGTTTATTAGTTTGTTCAGTTTCTGACGTATTGAGATAAACCGGGGCATGCGTTTCTCATGAAGAGAATTGCATGTAAACTTTATTTTCTTTGTATGTGAAGTTTATTCTAATCTCTACTTCACCTCTGAGGTAGAGGTATGAACTGCGTACACTCAGTTTGGGAATACACTGGGTATGATGTTGTTTTGTAAAATTATTCCAATAATCAATGTCCATGACCATGTCCTGTCAAGTTATCTAGTCATATAGTAACTTTCAATGTTTCAGCCTAGTTACATTCAGTTAAAATTTTCAGGATACACGTGATTTTGAACTGAAGGCATCCATGGAATCAAGCAAGGACCGAGGGAGTGCGTCAAAACCTTTGAAAGATGAGGCCCGTAGGTACTCAGGGAGCAAGGAAGCAATTAGCAGCAAATATGCTGCCTTGAGGGAACAGGGCAAGCTACCATCTCATGTGAAGCCAATGGAGGATATAGGCTCTACTAAGGTCTCTTTACTTGATTCTGACAGCTCTCAGTCTGGTGGCACAGTAGCAGCTCCATCAGGTTTGGCTGGAAAATGGGCATCAATGAAAGCAGGTTTCCAGAACTTCAAAACGAATATTGAAGCAAAAAGGTTAATTCCACTACGCCAAGTTGGTGAATTTATTCCTTTACGTCAAGCTCAGGATACAAACGTCTCTCGTGCCTCCTCATCCGAATCTCTTGATGAGATATTCCAGAAATTAAAACGGCCTGCTACAGAGAGTCGAAATCATAGTGATGATGACGATGATGAGAGAAGGCCTAGGAGGTGATACTGTAAATTGCTTTCTATTAGATGGAATATACTTGTCGATAACTGTAGACATCAGGAAGAAAAGAGCCAACAAGGTGTACAGGTCTCTGAAAAACTATCATCTGCTCACGCATTCTTTAACAACTAACCTTCAATGTAACTGAACGCCAGGTTGTGTATGAACAGATAGGAGCCAAACAACTGGTCAGGAAGTGATTCCCAGCTCGCTCAATGGCCCATGGCAGAAGTGTAGGTCATAGGAAAGCTGAAATACAAATTCAGTCCACATTGTTGAAGGAAATCATTAAGGTCAGGGAATTCAGTTTGTATAAGTTGATACTTGTATAATTCATGTACTGTTTGGGTGGGCCGTCGATTACATTAGCATCCATCAGAATGATTGTATAAAATTTTGGTCTCACATTGATTATTGACAGAAAAGGTTAGATATAAAATCCATGAACCATGGATACTTGAGCATGAAAATACCTGCTATTAATTTAGATAGATTTGTAAAAAGGTTTAAATTGTACTCACAGCTTGATGTGGTTTTGTAATTGTTTTTTTTATTGAACATATCCCACGAGAATTATATGATGAGAAAAATTGTTCTACTAACATGTGGATTATTGAATTTATTGGATGAAGTCCCCATATAAAGTTTGGGTTACATCCAAATTTATACATTGCATTGATTCCTGTAAGAGTTGGTTGGATCCTTTGAAGACCAATTGCATTGATTTGACAGGAATTAGACCTTTCTTACTGAATTTGGCCAACTTTCTAGGAAAAAGGTGTGTATTCTCAATGTGGGATAAAGTAATACCACAATATCTGGATAATTAATTCTATGATAAAGTTATTTTGCGATTTCATCTCAATCAAACATGATAAACTCATCCTAATCACATTTTTACGGAACATAGAAATAACAAAGAAACAGCCTTAATTCCGTAACAGCTTTGGTTAGTCAAAGATTAGAGGATTTGAATGAGCAACTAGGGATGTGCAAAAATCAAATCGATCGATAAATCGAATCGATTAAAATGTTATTGATTTATTGTTATTAAGTTATTGGATTAACGGGCTTTTGTTGGTTTTATAAAAAAAAAATTATTGGGTTATTAATTCGGTTCAGTTTTTTCTTATTGGTTATTGGTTAAATCGATAACCCTATATATATATATATATATATATATATATATATAAAGAATTAGAACTAAAAACAACTCAACTAATAGCTAAGCTTGTAGAACAAGTAGAAAATATAACAACAGAGATTAAGGACTTACAAAAAATAACAAAAAGATTAGAAGAAATATCACTTTCATGAGTGAAGAAGATATAAACTACAATAAAGCACTAGAAAAATCAAAAAATTATCATAGTGACCCTGAAGGACTATCTAGGCATATACCTTCAAGTCAAACAAATAAAATCCTACTAAAACAAAATAACACTATAATAGAATTACTATTAGACTTACACAGAAAAATAGACATTTTAATAAAAGGCAAGGAAACTCAAAAACCTCTCCACAAAGAGCCAGAATTACCCGAATTACACAAGAAAATAGACATCTTAATAAATAAAGAAACCCAACCAAAAAATAACCTAGAAATAGACGAACTAGTTAACCAATTAAAAAGAATTGAATTAACTCCCAAACAAGAACGAAAAAATATAATACGAAAACCACAAAAATGGACTTTCTATCAAATAGACGGAGAGCCATCGAAAATAATACAGGAGAAGAAAGACAAAGAATAAGTTTTTCAGAAAATAGAATAGGAAACAATAATATATTAGCCAGAATATGCAGACGACAACCTAATGCAGAACAGAATCAAGAACTTAACGAAATAATAGATGTAGATAAAGACCTACAAATTTTTCAACAACATCAATTAAAATTATTAAATCCCAAGACACTATATAATGCAGGATATTTTTCTACCGATAACCAGTTATATAGACACTATAGAGAAGAACAAATATCTGCCATAGGAGAAGACTTTAAGATACTAGATTTAGTAAATGCTCATTCTTTAAAACATTTAAAGAATAGAATGGTATTAATGCATATGGGTTTAATAGTTATAGGAATAAAAGGATTAACTAGAAAAAATTTAGGATCCAAAGTATTAATAACTATATATGATGATAGATGGTCAGACATTAAAAAATCAATAATAGGATTAACTGAAGTAGATATGACTAATAATGGAGGAATATTTTATATAAGCCCAGACTTCCTAATGAATTTAAAAGAATTTGGACAAAATATTAAAATAGGAATCCAGACTAAGGGATACGAAGAAATGAATAGCGGAAATAATTTGCTAATGTGCATAGGTTTTATTGGAAAATTAACTTTAAGCAGTAATACAAAATTTAAATTAAAAGTAAATGATGTAGTAGAAATAATGGGAAATAAAGGCATAAGTTTAATAAAACCAATAAAAATAGATCCCGAAATATACGCAGGTTTAGAATGGAATTTAAATAAGTTTACTAAACCAAAAATTTTTACACCAGACTCTCATCTACTATATACTACAAGTAAGGGCGAAACTTCCGTAAGGTTTACAGATTACAATTACACAACTAAAAGGAATTTAGACGATGATGAAACAGAAAGTAATATAGAAACAGAAAGCGGGTTTATGAATATAGAAGTCCTACAAGAAGGATATGAAGTAGACATGGCCATAGAAAAGGCTGAAGCTTTAGCGGAAGAATATAAAAATATAACTTTTAAATGTAAAGGATGTCAAAAAGACAACATGAAAATTGAAGAATGTATAAAACATTTCAAAAACTGTTTAGAACGAAATGATAATTTCGGATATAGAAATAACGAAACTAGCTTTGAAAGAAAAGATGAAGACACACTTTCTATATTAAGTTCCACTATCAGTTATAAAGAACTAGCAGAATTGGAACCAACTAGCTCCTCGAGTGCTAGCCCATTCCAACAGACAAACCCTAATCCTCAACCAATAGATTATAGTACAGGCAATGTACCTAGAAGACCAGCAATTAGGATAAACCCAGATACAGAACTTAGGGGAGACCATATAAAACCAGCAGGAAAAAGAATGCCAATAGAGGAACCAATTAAATTACAAGAAGGAGGTAGTAAAGGTAAAATTCTAAATATAGCAGCACATGATCCCCAAATGTGGGATACAGTAATAGACTTATGGAAAGGAATAGTAGCTGCAGATTACTTAAGACATTATACAGAAACAGATACAGAAACAATGTATAAATATTTGGAAACTTTTTTAGGCGAATCTGCAAAGGCTACATGGGAGAGTTTTAAGACAAACTGCCCATATGACTTCCAGGTTCTATTAAGTATGGGACCTAACCCCTATAATTTTACAAATAAAATGCATATGTTATTAACAGGAAAAGATCCAAATAGTGGATTACTAGCTCTACAAAAAGAAGCATTAATAAAACTAGAACAATTAAGTATTTCACATAGGGTATATATAAAGAAATTCTTACAAGACTATTTTTATTATTGTACTGTCAGTGGAAATACTTTTAATGAAGAATTAGGCAAAAAATTATTTAATAAATTACCAGGAGCTTTAGGAAGAGAAATAGAGGATAGATGGTATAAGAGAGATGGGGTAGTTGCTAACCCAAATTTAAAATGGACAATAGGACATAGAACACAACATATAATGGATATATTAACAGAAAAATGTACAAACATACAAATACAAAAACAATTGAAAAGAAATGAAATGAATTTCTGTAAATCTGTTATATACACAACTCAAAATTATGATCAGAAACAACATAAAAGGTATAAGAAAAGAAATAATCAGAAACCATATAATAGAAAACAATACTTCTTAAGAAAGTCAAAGGCTAAAAAACCTTGGTTAATTAGAGATCGACATGTTAGAAAATATAGAAACGACAGAAATTATAAAAATAAACTAGAATGTTATACGTGTGGCAGTATAGACCATTTAGCCAACGTATGTCCCAAGAGAAATAATAGTAGAACTAGAAATTCTCAATTAATAGAAGATTTCCAAGAAACTTTATTAAACGTAGATGAATATATGTCCGATACAGAAAGTATATACTCAATAATAAGTATTGACATAAATGATAAAGATAATCTAAAATCTGACTCTTCTGAATCAGACGAAGATAACCTAGTTAACGAGCTAGGTCAAGAAATGGAAGATTTAGACTTAAGCAACCTAATGATTAATAATTTAATGAATGTTAATCAAGAATGTATACATGAATTTCAAAGAAATAAGGGTTTAGATAGTAATCGATGCCGTATATGTAATTGGTACCCAAGTAAAGACAACAGAGCTAAATGCAAAAAATGTTACCTAGAGGCATGTATAAATTGTATAGAAAACACTTTAAAAATAAAAGTAGAATCAGAAATATATAATGGACAAAAATATACGAGCAATCAAATTTTAAACCTAAGGGTGTCTACACTAGAGACTCGATTAAATGATCTAGAACAAAGATTAACCATTCTAGAAAAAGGAAAAACAAAAGTCACCATAGAAGAAACGGATACACAAGAAGCGGTACATTTAGAAAAGATAGAAGCAGAACTTATGAATTTAGAAGAAAATAGCACTGGTCTAATATGCAACGAAGATAAAGAATTCTCTACCATAAAAGTATTAGTAAAAATTAAAATAAAAGACGTAGAAATAGAAACTCTAGCATTAATAGATCCTGGATGTACTAGTTGTTTAATCAATAAAGAAATAGTACCAGAACACTTATTAAAAATACTAGATAAACCTATAATGGCCACTCAAATGGATGGGTCGCACAATATTTATAATTATTACATAGACAAAGCACAAATAAGTTTTTTAAATACATGCAATCAATTCTATAACCCAGTGTACAATGTCAATAAAATACTAGCACGAGATTTAAATATAGGATCAGATTTTGTTATTGGATTAAGATTTTGTATACAGAATCAAGGAGGATGTCTCTTGACAAGGGACGGAATAATGCTCTTTAAAAATTTAACTTATACACCAGTACAAACAGTAACACTGCCTACAGTATTTAGAAAACTAAATACAAATAAAAAGAAATCGCTTCCAGAACCATGTTGCGACGATTGCCAAAATAATCAATGCAGCAACCTGCTAAGAGAAAATCTGGAAGAAGTTAGAACCTATACACTACTTAATGCAGAAGGACAAGAATGTTTAACAGATATTGAAAAAGACTATACCCTAATAAGTATAGAAACTCAGTTTTATAATTTCAGAAAAGGAATAGATAAAATAGGAATAATAAACAGTCCAAAAGACTTGGAAAATATAATCTCTATATTAGATGAAATGGAAATAATAGGAGAAAAACCGTTAGCTCATTGGGAAGCCAATGAGATAATGTGCAAATTAGATATAATTAATTTAGAGTATACAATAAAAACGGCACCTATAGAAGCAAATAATGAAGATACTAAAGAATTTGACATACAGATAAAAGAACTATTACAATTAGGAGTAATAAGAAGATCCACCTCTAAACATAGATCAGCAGCCTTTATGGTGAGAAATCATAGTGAACAAGTAAGAGGAAAAGCTCGTATGGTAATAAATTACAAAAGATTAAATGACAATACTAGAACAGATGCTTACAAACTACCCGACAAAAGTGAGTTAATAAACAGAATTCAAAATAAAAGGGTTTATAGTAAATTTGATTGCAAGTCAGGTTACTGGCAAGTTAAAATGCATCCAGATAGCATAGAATGGACTGCCTTCACATGTCCAAGCGGACATTTCGAATGGTTAGTCATGCCGTTTGGATTAAAAACAGCTCCGCCCATTTTTCAAAGAAAAATGGATAATATATTCGGAGAATACAAACATTTCATCCTAGTATATGTAGATGATATTCTAGTTTTTAGCCAAACCATGCAAGAACATTTAGGACACCTACAAATAATTTTTAGATTATTCATTAAACATGGTATTATAATAAGCAAAAAGAAGATGGAGTTATGTAAAACCTATATTAATTTTTTAGGAATTACTTTAGGAAATGGAAAAGTAAAACTACAACCACACATAGCAAAAAAGGTATTAGACATGCCAGATAAATTAGAAACAACAAAGGATTTACAAAAATTTTTAGGATTAGTCAATTATGCACGAAACTTCATTCAAGATTTAGGAAAAATCGCAGGACCATTATATGCAAAGACTGGTAGCAAAGGACAAAAACATTTTAATATAGAGGATATTAAATTAGTCCAAAAGATAAAAGAAAAAGTCAGCAATATCCCGGATTTAAAAATTCCATTAGAATCAGACTACTTAATAATTCAAACAGATGGAAGTGATTTAGGATGGGGAGCTATTTTAAAAGCAAGACCTAATAAATATAGTAACAAAAATGAAGAACAAATTTGTGGCTATCAAAGTGGCGCATACAAAGAAAAAGGCAATATGAGCGCCATAAACTTAGAAGTATTAGCAATTATATATGGCCTTAATGTCTTTAAACTATTTATACTAAATAAAGAAGAAATATTAGTCAGAACAGATTGCGAAGCTATAGTTAAATTCCATCAGAAAATAAATGACAAAACTAGTAGTAGAAGAAGATGGCTAAACTTTACAGATACCATATCAGTTTACAAGAATATAGTATTCGAACATATAAAAGGAAAAGAGAACGCATTAGCTGACCAATTAAGTAGATTACAACTAGGAATAACTAAATAAATGTTTTAATTTTTATTCATTTGTTTTCAGCATGAGACCAACAGGACAAGCTCCTGCAGACAAAGGCAAAGGTGTAGCTTCATCCTCAGAAGCTTACCAACAGACAATGTTAGGTAACTTAAATTTTAGACCATTAGAATCCCTCGAGACAATGGAACGAATTCATTTCGGCCCATTTAATTTAATAGCATACCCTGAGAGCAATATATCATTCAGAATAAGACCAGACTACGTTTTAGACAGACCCCAAAGGTGTTTAATTGATAACCTCTGGATTTCTTATAACAGACAAAATAGAAACCATTTCATGGCATCTATGAATGCTTTATGTCATTACATGGCCGACAAAAATAGGCCTCGTTTTAAATACTATGTAGTAATTCATGGAAAAACTAATGGCATTTTTCAAACCTGGTTAGAGGTACTAGATTCTATACAAGGTTTTAAAGCTCCTCTCTTTAAAGGTTTTAATGATTTCACAGAAGCTACTAATCATGCTAGGGGATACTTAGGCCCAAACTATTACATATCTCCTTCTCTGAGACAAAATCCAGATCAGATACCCCAGTACAATTTGCAAAAGGAAACTGGGAAGATTATTTTTTGTAATCACTGTTCTTCCATGACTGAAAATTTCAAAACTCTCAATGCCCAGAAAGAGTCCTTACTCATGGAAAACACCAGACTAATCAAACACATACACATGTTAGAAATAAAACTCAGACAACAGACTCCCGTGAGCAAAACTGATGCACAAACCCAGACCCCAACTCCGAGTTCTCCATCTCCTCAAAAAATGGATGAGAAGGGTGTGCATTTCCCAATAAATGCTCAGAAATCCACTGTACCGGATGTTGGTACAGCTAGTCCGATTCAAACGGTGATCGGTAAAGACGCATCAAATCCGTTAATGGCTGTCACTTTGCCAAAAAGTGAAGATGAAGGTTGCTCTTCATCAAAAATCAAGCTCAAACCTAAGACATTAAAAAAGACTTTAATATCCAGAAGAAAAAATGAGACAATAGAGACTATAATTAAACAAACACTAGATAGATTTTTTAGAAACCAACCTCAAGACAAATATATAAATGAAGGATCAGACGAACAACCAGACAACACAATGCCAGCAATAAATAATACAGAGAATAATTCTGCCAGAACAGACGAAGAAGACAGCATAGCACAATTCGAAGATAGCATAGCACAATTCCAGGATGCCCAGGATCCATATGAAGACGACGACTCAGGCATGAGTTTCGACTCCATAGCCCTGCACAACTTGGATACGTAAAGATATTCTACACAGACTCTACAGTTATCCTAGTTTGTATTATTAGATAGTATGATCAAGTGGGGATGCCCACTTTATGTCTTGTAATAGTCCGTGTCAGTCTGAGTGCTTCCTTTATCACTACTTTCTAAAAAGAAAGAAAAACTGTTGAAGCACGCGTCCACAAAGGTACGAAAGAATATTAATAACGCATGTGACGATGGGGCTGTCCCTATATATTTGACTTATTATATATTTCTCTTAATTTCTCTTTAATTTCTGCAAATTAACAAACCTATTAATTCAATTATACAAACTATTAATTTCTCCTAACAACATTTAGTTCGAACTTGAAGATTCTTGTAAATTAAAATACATCATGTAGAATTTTTTATTGCAACTAAGATACATTTTTTTTATGCTAGTTACTACTATTTCTATTTTATGAGTATTTTCTTATCGGTTAAATCGAAAATCAAATCGTTAAGGACTAAAAATTGATAAACTAAAAATCGATAAATAACATCTTATTGACTTGGTTATTGGTTTAACATATTTAAAAATCAAAAACCTATAACCCAAACTGATAATATGCAATGGCGGAGCCACATTCAATTCAGGGGGTTCATCCGAACCCCGTTCGTCAGAAAATTATATTTTATGAATATATAGTAGACGTTGAACCCTCTTCGACTAGTCCGTATATTTACTTCTGAACCCCCTCAATGAAAATTCTGACTCTGCCACTGATAATATGTACAGCTGAACCGAACCAACTGATGCACACCCTATGAGCAACTGACAAAGTTGAGCCAAGAGACACTCATAAAGTTGTAATAATCCATCAGACAAGCAAGGACGGAGCCAGCTTTCTGTTCGGGGGTTCGGCCGAACCCCTTTTGACGAAAAAATATACTATTTCTACATGATTAAAATTATTTTTCATGTGATTATAGTAGGTGTTGAACCCCCTTCGACTGAATTTTCTTTGAATATGAAAACCCCTTAGTTGAAATCCTAAGTTTTCTTTGAATATGAAACCCCCTTCATTGAAATTCTGACTCCGTATCTGCAAATTAGTAGATATTGCTTCCTTTGACCATCATCATCTTAATAATTCTTATACTACAAGACTCCTGCAGTGACAAGCTAATGTTGCTCGGATGGTAGATATTGCTTCCTTTGACCATCATCATCTAATAATTCTTATACTACAAGACTCCTACACAAGCTGATGTTGCTCGGATGGTAGGTACCTCACCTTCAACACTAAGGTGGGGGTTCGAGTCAAAAAGAATGCGAGCTTCGGGGGTGGGGTTATAAGAAACTACAGTATAATTTGGCTACCTATATTATTATACTGACAATAATTTCCAAACATCAATCTTATTTTACCTCTATATCTCTACCAAAATCAATACAGTATTAATAGATTCACTTATTTTTACAACTTCACCAATATTTTGCCAACCCAATTCCTCAACTATATCTCTCCCAAAGTTCCTTCTTTGAAACTTGAAAGGGTGCTAAAAGTCATACTGAAAGTAAACCTTCTTTAATTTAATACTGCATATGAATGTTTAACTTTGACTCTTCATACAAGAATATAACTTCCCCACGTAAGGTTTCTTAACCTTGTTTTGACCACCCATCTACCTTGCTTAAAAAAGAAAAAATTGTGATAGTGAGCAGATAGTGTCACACCCCTTTTTTCAACCCAAAAAAATTATATTTTAAAGTTTGAAAAGAATTTTTATTATTAAGTGATAAAAAATAAAAATTATTTTAAAAAGGATTCATTTTTATAATCAACTCAAAGTCGCTACTTGACATAATCAAATGTGTTCAGTCACCTTAGGAAATTCTTTTTCAAAAATGTTTTTGACTCTTTAAAACTAATTTGCGAACAGAGATTCCGGCTAAAGAATTCTGTTGACCGAGAGGAGGGTGTTAGGCACTCTTCGATTCCATGATTCGACCACGATCGCTGGTTGGAGCATATCGGCTAATTTTACATCACAAATGTATAAACCACACAAAAAACACATAAAACAATTAATCAAATACACAAAACAAAACAAATTCAAAATATAGTGTCCAGTCCAAAAATAAAAAAATGCAAAAATATAAATCATATTCTAAGCTAATCCTAAAACTAAGCTCCAATGCCTCACCCAATGCCTCGGACCTTATCATGAGCCTCCTTTGCGTACACAATACTTTGGAGCATTCCCCGATGAATAAATACAAATGACCACGGGGCATTCCCCGACTAAATGAATACATCTTCCAAACGTCAGAAACAGAGAACCATTCAACAAACATTCCACATAATCCAATAATTCACAATTTCTAAATTTGCCTACCCGACCTATCATTTGCCTATCAATTTCAACCCGTCATGATACTATGGTGCTTAACAACATCAGTACTTGTTCCAAATTAGCAATCATCAATGAATCAAAATGCTACAATATTCACTTTTTTTTTCGATTCCCACCCCTTCTAACTTCATTTTTTATCAATTACGCGATCAAAGCTACTCAAATTCGTTCCATATATCAACGAAATTACATCTTCAAGCACGTAATCATAACATCAACAAAATCCAACAATTATAATCACCCCACACATAATCACAACATCATATACCAAATTAAAATGAAATAAAGAGCAAGAGTCGTAGAGATGACCTCCCGATAATCGACTTTCGTTGATAATAAGAATTAAAGAAAGTTCGGACGTGAAATCCTGAACAGAATACCTCGACAACGAACCCAAAATCTAACTCGGTATTTAGAAACGCACTTCCAAACAGATCTGAAACCCACAGAAAACTCAATACCAAACCGATTATGACTGATGGTTAACTTTTCTAGAATTCTAACACCCAACAGTCGACGCAATAACGTTTTCCGACGAAATTTCATCGAAAAATCAGAGAATGAGGGGTACTTTTGGGATTCGGGTGTGTTATGGCCGAATCCCACAGGAGATGGATGATTCCGGCAAATTTCAGTACGCTTTGACATTTTTCGGTAACTGTGTTGCCGGAGCAGTAACCAGACGCGACCTCCTATCCTTCGATTCGGTGGAGAAGTGACTTTTGGTTAAGGGTATTCATATTTTCCCTTACCAAGGTTCGAACCCGGGTTGTTGATGCGAAAATGCACACTCTTGACCACTGACCATTGGACTATGCTTCTGTCAAGGGTGTGCAACAACATATATATAACCATAAATATCTATATTTAACCTTACCACTAGATTATGCTTCTCTAGCTTGTCAAGATTGTGTAACAACATATATATAATCATAAATATTTATATTTAACCTATATATTCGAAAAAAATTTCCACAAAGGGTGTTCATCTGACCATTCTTCGTCGGCTATGGCTTCACAACTGCTTTGATTCTCACCTCTATCTCTCCCTCGATTTCCTCATTTTCTTGCTCGATTATCTCACTTTCTTCATATTCCGATCTCAGTGCGTGTCTTCTTTTTTGATGAAATCAAATTCCGGTGAAGCTTCGGGGAGGGTGACTGTGACGTGTGGGTGTTCGTCTTTGTCCACTGTGTTTTTAAATTCCTATCAGTGTGTGGCGTGCAATTTTGTGCGTGAATCCATTGTGCACGTGTGATAGTCAGTGATGGTATGTGAGTGTGTTCTGTGTGAGAAAAAGAAGAAGCCCAAGAAAAATGGGGTGAGGTGAATTTTTGTGCAGGAGGGTATCTGTGCGTTGGTGAATATATCAGTGAATGTATGAGAGTGTGTGATGGTTTGTGTATCAATTGTGTGTTGTGCTCTAAGGAGTAATGTTTATATGTTGTGAGGTATTGGCAGTGTGAGTTTTGTTAGTGGTGGGCCTCGCTTCTCTTTTCATTTTGTCCTCTTCAGTTTGTTAACAAAATGGAATAAAATGTGAGGGGTAGGGAGGTTGGGCGTGAGTTGGTTGAGATAAGGTTTGTTATGTATTTATTAAAATTTTATTGTTTTTTTGTATTTTTGGTAGGGTATAATTACATGGGTGGGGGGTGTATGATAACATGAGGTAAAAATAGATGAATTGGGTTTTGGGAGGGATAAAATTAAGTGTCTACAGTTATATGGGTGAGGGTGTATGATAACGTGAGGTAAAAATGAAAGAATTGGGTTTTGGGAGGGATAAAATTAAGTGTCTGCAGTTATATAGTGTGTGTATAACTTCGAGTTGCGGCTCCACGCGTGGATCGATCTTTGTTGGTCACAGTTGGTACTCCTCTTGGTTCAATTAGTTCATAACAATCGTTTCCGCTTGAGAACCAACGACCTCGTTGGTCACGGCTGAGTCCAGTTGATCACGGTCGGCACCCCTCTTAGGTCCAGGCCACCACTCCTGGCACACAGGCCATCACTCCGAGTCGCGGCTCCACGCGTGAATCGATCTTTGTTGGTCACGACTATGCCCAATTGGTCATGTCTGGCACCCCTCTTGGGTCCAGGTCACTACTCCTGACATGCAAGCTATCACTCCGAGTCACGACCCAATGTGTGGGACTCTCAACGAAAGCACCAATGTTATAAATCATACGGGAAAGCCCAATCTAAAAAACTAGCATGATAGATGAAAAAATCCATTTGATATATAACCCCATTAGTATTTCTCTATTTTTTCAATATGGGGCAATTGGTTCATAACAAGTACTCTTCACTTAAATTATTGGATACTACGAAATTGGTAGTGATTTCATCGCCAAAATAGCTCCTAACAGCTTGTTTGGATGGTGGTTTCCCATGGTATGGTATGGTATGATTACCATGGGAACCATGCTTGTTTCCATGGTTTCCTAAAAGGGGTGGTATGGTATGGTACTATTTCATGGTTTGATAACCATGTAATCCATCAATTTCTTGAACCACCAAATTGGTGGTGTGTCATGGTTTCCTCTTCTTTTTTTTTTTTCAACTATGCCCTTATTTGGAAGCTTGAACTCAAGTGGATACCTTGAAAAAAACTACGAACAATAATACTAAATGGTGGAAGAGAAAGATATTCTACCTTGGTCAAGTGATATATTATGAAAGAGAAACAATAATACTAAATTGGGGAGATTACACATGACCCAAAGACGGAGGTGATGAAGAGCAAGATTCCAGTTTATTAGATTACTGGAATTGCTTCAAAGAAGCAGTTTATTGCTCTGCTTGTTTGTTTTCTGTACACAGGCAAGACGTTAGAAGAAATAGCCTACACGGATTGAATTTAAAATTTATAATAATCGGGAATATTTTAGTAAAATTATCCTTTACGATACAATACCATACCATCAAACCAAACAAAAAAATTATTATTAAACCACAGTGAACGATACAATCAATTCAAACATGGTACTATACCATATCATATTGTACCATACCATACCATACCATACCATACCATACTATACCATACATTATGAAACCATGGCAAACCATCATCCAAACAAGCTGTAAGTCTTAGGTCCTAGCGTAGAGGGGTTTCGCTTTTTAGCTATTAAATTCATCTGTGGCTAATTTTTTTCTAGTAATACTTTTCCTTCTTTGCCTTTTATTTTGTTTTTATTTTCAATTTTGGGCTTGTTTACACTTTTAAGTTTTAACATATCTTTCCAATTGCCACAAAGCAATAAACAAGTCACTAAACCTGCAACTAATCTTTGCTATTTTGGATTAAGGGTGTAAAACGGGCCGGGTTGATCCGGCCCTACCCAGTTTGACCCGGTGTACTTATAAAAATCGATTCGGTTTGATCCGACCCGATTAGTCCACGGGTTGTAGGGTACCAAATCTCAGGCCGATTTAATCTTTTTTTTGGCCTGACACCGGTTCAGATCCGCCGATTAACCGGCCCGGTTTCAAGTTTTTAGTTTAAATTAAATACTTAATTTTAATATATTACTAATTTACTATAAAGTACTATTAATTTATAATATTAGGTAGCATATGTTTTATTTAAAGAAGTACATATATTTTATATGTGTACGTATATATTGAATGGTACGTGTACATGTGTATATGTTTTATAAATTAGTGTATAACTATATATATAGTGTGTGTATATATTGTAGTATATTTTATTTAAAGTAGTACATATATATTGAATGGTACGTATATATGTGTATATATCTTCTATAGATGTATATATTTAACGTATACATGTGTATATGTTTTATAAATTAGTGTATAACTATATATAGTGTGTGTGTGTATATTGTAGTATATTTTATTTAAAGTAGTACATATATATTGAATGGTACGTATATATGTGTATATATCTTCTATAGACGTATATATTTAACGTATACATGTGTATATGTTTTATAAATTAGTATGTAACTATATATATAGTGTGTGTATATATTGTAGTATATATATTGTAGTATATTTTATTTAAAGTAGTACATATATATTGAATCTTACGTATATATGTGTATATATCTTCTATAGACGTATATATTTAACGTATACATGTGTATATATTTTATAAATTATTACATATATCATTATATTGTAGTATATATCTTGTAGGATATGTTTTATTCAGAGTAATATATATATTTAACTAACTTATAGTCGTATACATGATTACATGTGTAATTGTGTATATGTGTATATATTTTTTAAAATTCTAATAAAGTATATACTAGAGTAATATATATATATATATATAACTAACTTATAGTTGTATACATGATTACATGTGTAATTGTGTATATATTTTTTAAAATTCTAATAAAGTATATACTATATATATAGTGTATATATATTGTTTAATGTATTTAAAATGTATATAGATGGGTATATATAATGTATATTGAAGAATTTTTTTTTTGTTTGTTTTTTGACCGGTTTTTATCGGATTTTTAACTGGTTTTGACCAGGTTTAGATGGGTTGGACCGGGGTGGGTTAAGTGGGCCGAGTTAGGCTTGTTTTGAAAATTTTTGTTGTTGGACCCGAACCCAAACCGACCCGTTTAACCAGGCCCAGATCCGGACCGGCCCCTGGGTTGACCCAGACCGGCCCACAGGTATATTTTGGATTAATCTTCCTTGACCTTTGCTATAGTGCACGTGCAATTATATAATATACCCTAAGGAGCCGTTTGGTAGAGTGTATAAGAATAATGCTGAATAAGGCGTATTAGTAATGCTTGCATTAATAATGCAAGTATTAGTAATGCTGACATTATTTCTTATACAGTATTTGATTTGATATATTAAAATTAATATATATTTATATAATTTTTATAAAAAAATATTTGTTTGCCAAAATATCCTTTTTTGTACCCTCTTTCAAAAGTCATCCTACCTGAAGCCGTCTTTTCGCTTTTCCATATTTATCATTTTAACCTTAAAGCAAATGGGTGTTCGGGAAGATTTGGGAGGATGACATTATTTGCCGATTTGGGAAGATTGACATTATTTGCCGATTCGAATTTTAATTGTCGATTTGGGCAGATGACATTATTTGCCGATTCAAATCTTATTTTCTTTTGGAAAGATGCTGCTCGTGCACTTGACAAAGGAAAAATTGTGCATTTTAATGAGAAAAGTGATCTTCATGTCATTCCCGAATCTGCAAATCTCTCTAGCATTAGGTAATACTGATTCTATGTATAAACTTAGTTATCAATTGGTGAAACTCTTTATCTTGTTCCATTTCTTAGGAGAGAGGTTGCCCGTGTACGTTATATGTCTCCCTCCATTTTGACCCACTTTTTTCCGTGAAGTTTCAGAATTATGGGATTGCTACATTTTATCAATACAAAGTTAGAGCAATATTGAATCATTGAAAAGTAGCTGCAGTAACTAATAGCAGAGCAGAAAAAACTGAAAAAGAAGGGGCAAATTTGTCATTTAACAAATTAATACATGTATTAAAATAGTGTGTATTATTAATACATGAAAAATGATGTGTATTATTAATACATATTTCAATACATAATAGAGGATATAACTAATGCAAACATTAGTAATACATAAGCTAACAAATGTACCAAACAATGTATTAGTAATACACATTAATTAATGCATGCATTAATTTTTTCAATACACTCTACCAATTAACGAACCCTAAATGAGTCTAAATCCCAAAATCATCACTAACAAGTAGCTAGTACAAATTAAGTGCTTACCTAACTCATTTCCTAACCTTTTCTTGAAGAGCTTTCTCCACCATGTATACCAAGAATTTTACCCTAATCAGATCACGACTTGTAAAAATCAAAAACTCTATATATGTACATTCATAGCAAGTATAAATAGATAACATGTAAAAGAGACTGATGATATATAACTTATCACATCCGGTATAATTTTACGAGTAACGTAAAAATATTTTACATTGTCAACACATATGAGTTAAATCTTTCTATTATAGATGATCAACGCACGAGATTAATAACCCTTTTGGATCTTTTACCCGTTGACCTCATCAACCTAGACCAAAACCCTTGTTTATTTTTCTTTTCTCTTGCAACAAAAGCTATTGATCTACTCTTCTTCAATCCTCCTCCGGCGTCAGCCCCCATGATGCCGATGAAAGAGAAGGGGCCCACAACATCGGACGTGATCCTGCGGTGGCCACGAGCACGGCCACCGCAGGGAGAATCACAAGTGGAAGAATATGTAGAGGAAGACAAAGACGAATAAGTACATGATGAAGATATTGTTGATATTGTTGGTGTTGTTGAATTAGAAGAAAGAATTATGAGTCTTTCTCTAAGACAACAAGAACATACTCCTGGCTGTTGCTTTTGATCTGGATGCTTCTCGCATAGAACTTGTGGTTCAACAAAAACCATTTTTGATAATTGGTTTATAAGACACTGTCTTGGACTATAGCTTATAATGAAATGACTAATGACATACTGCATGTAATATAAGGGGATGTATAGAGATAAGATATAGTATATATACAAACAAAATAGAGTGGATGTCGTTGGGTCGGGTGGGTTTAGGGTGTGGTGTGGTTTGGGGTTGTTGAGGTTGGGGACCTCTGATGATGAAAGAAGGATCCAAGAAAGTAGGTATATATCAACAACATCTAAGAGTCAACATTTTCATGAATTGTGAAATTTACAATCCTTTGTGCTTACTGGTTCAAGATATATAAATATATAATTTAGAGTGAATTTCTTTATACAAATATAGAGTCTGAACTAAATTATTTAAACTCTATGGAACTTGCAGCATGTAGTGTAAATTCGGCCATGGTGTCATGGATGAGTTCTTGAATAGTGTAGATTTTGGATGATGGAAAATTAGAATGAACCCTTCGTGCCACTAGCTAGCTGTGACCTGTGCACAAGAAAGTCAAGGAGAACGTGTGTCAAAGGATGAGTTGTATTGGGCAGTGTGAAAATTGGAATTTGTGACTTGTTTTAGCAGAATTCATTAAAGTACAGGGACAAGTGTGGGGCACGACGTTACCGACTTTTCTTCTCATTTTATGATCACTCCCACGGTTACGTCTCCCTGAAATATTCTTTTTGTGTTTAACTCTTACATCCAAAAAGGTCTAATTTTTTTTATTTCTTTTATTTTAAAATAATTGATTTTTTAAATACTTTTTTTATTTAATTATCTTTTTTATAAAATTAAGAGATTTTTTTTAATTTTATCCTTGTCATTATATGATTAAATAAAATATATATATAATTAAATTTATATTTTTAAAACATAATTAATAAGATTAATTTACTAAAATAAATTTCTAATAAATATTTTTTAAATAAGAGTGTAAAGTTAAAAAAAAATCAACTATTTTAAAATGGAGGAAGTAAAAAATAAATAAGTTATTTACTTTTTATAGTTAATATGTCTAAGATTAATTAAATACTTTCTCTGTCTTATTTTAGTTGGGCATATTTCATTTTACATGGTGATTAAAAATTAAAAATTGAATGACTTAACTTTATTATTTTACTCTTTACTCATATTACTAGTATCTATTAGGCATAGGAATGAATATAGAAATATAATTGTCCATATTTACTGTATACGATTAATTATAGGTGTAAAATGAGAAAAAATAATTAATTCTATTATGATTTAGTAAGTAATTAATTAATATGAATCATTTTACTTTAAGTAAGATGATCAACTAAAATGGGACGAAGAAAATAATTGTTTGAAGTGACAAAGTATACCGACATACGTCCATAATATGAAGTTAGAACTTACTTGATCAATTATGTAAATTTAATAAAATTGCGATAATAGTTATAACAAGAGCTAAATTAAGCCTGTCAAACGGGCTGATCTGACCCAATTCGGCTCAGCTCGGTCTATTTATAAAAATTGGCCCGATTTAATCCGGCCCGATCAGCCCACGAGCTGTAGAATACTGAATATATATATATATATATTGTAGTAAATTTTATTTAAAGTACTACATATATATTGAATGGTGCGTATATATGTGTATATATATTCTATAGACTTATATATTTAACGTATATATGTGTATATGTTTTGTAAATTAGTATATATATATATATATATATATCTGTATATATATATATATTGTAGTATATGTTTTACTTAAAGTAGTACATATATATTGAATGGTGCGTATATTTGTGTATGTATCTTCTATAGACATCTATATTTAATGTATACATGTGTATATGTTTTATAAATTAGTAACCGAATTTTTAAATGGGTTTGACCGGGTTTAATCGGATTTTTAACCGGGTTTGACGAGATTTAGGTTGGTTTGATCAGGTTGGATTAAGTGGGTCGGATTAGGGTTGTTTTTAAAAATTTTACTATTAAGCCCGGCCCGGCCCACTTAAACCCAACCCGGCACCTAACCCGAATAATTTTAGATTTCGAGTTGGCCCGACCCGACCCACTTGAAAGCCTTAAATATATAACAACAATTCAAGGTCGCATATGTAGACAGAAATTAAGCTTCCGCTTAAGGAACATATAACAAGCTATGCTAAATATGAAATGTTGAACATTCTTGAATGTTTACAAAGACCATTGTTGTAAAGCCCTTCATCAAATGATGCCACAAATTACAAGCTATGCGCATTAGTAACACTTTGAGAGGACGTGTAGTCAATTTTTTTTGGTGTCCCTCTTAGGCTAAGGTATTTGCATGGAGACTTTTAACTATTTTGAATTTGCAACACAAAAAACTCATTAGAAGAAAAAGTGCTCCAACGTTTTACAATGCTTTTTTTGTATCGAAGATTGACTTCAGATCTTTTAATTCATAATGAAGAGATTTTATTTATCTCATCACAACAGCACACCTTCAATGGTAGCAGAAGATCAAATCAACTGATAATATAATTGGTAGTTTGATATTCTATATTGATTGTTATAACTTGTAGGTAATTAACAGATATTGTTAGGGGCCGACCCTAGGTAAAGTTTATTATTGTACCATTCTTCCAATATTGTCAGGAGTGGAGTTAGAGACTTATTTAGAGCACAATTGGGGAGTTGGGGCGTCGAACTAAGAAGTTTTGGTTCAAACTTTTTATTTGTATCAAAGAATTTATTGAATATATATTAATTATTAATTTAAAATTCAAAAACGTAAAAAACTAAAATTTTGAATTTATAAACTTTAAAATCATAACTCCTCCATTATTGGCTTCACTCTTCAATCATAACTCCAGTGCTCAAAGTTAAAAGACAGGAGCGGCTAAATGACCATAATTGTTTAGCCATAAAATGACCATACTAACTTTTCCTTAAATAGAAAAGAAATAAATTTTTAATATTAAATGAAACTAAAATGTATGTGGGATAAGTATTTATCCTATCATTAAATTTGAAGGAAAATTATTAAATTAACTTTTGTACATGGGACCCACCTAATTTCATCCGTTGCATTTTTATTTTTCTCCCTCAATCTTCAATTTAGTCTTCTTCTTTTTTTAAATCAAAATTTAAAATTAGTTTTATTACTACATTGATCATAATTATTTAAAATATTTTTTTAGAAAAGTTCATCAACGATTATTAATATATTGATCATAATCCTTTAAAACATTTTTAGAAAAGTTCATCTATGATTAACTAATTTTGAACTTATCACAATAATAAATAAATTATTATATAAAAGTCATTCAATTCTAAAATTTATCACATTTTTTTAAAACATTAGCTAGGATTGATAAATATGAACGCTATAATTTTTTATAATGTGTCAGTGTTTATTATATTTAAAGCATTTTGATTTTTGATTGCTAATATTGAAATATTTTCAAATTAGGCTTAAAAACTTAAAATTTTATTTAAATATAATTTAAATATAATAATTAATAAAATTATTTAATCAGAATACATATCTTTTACCATAATTTTTTGGCCCAAAAATGGCCATAAATATATAAAGACTATACTAACATTTTCCTTTATAAAAATAAATAAATCTTTACTATCTTCTAAATTCAAGAAGTTAAATGTAACTAAAATTTATGTTGAATAAATCATGACTATCATAAATACGAAAGAAGAATATTTATTAACTTTAAAATGTGAGACCCACCTTAATTTCACCTTCTATCCAATCACACCCTCCCTTTTCGTCCTTCTCTCTCAATTTCTCTTTAGTCATTTTTTATCAACATTTAAAACTAATTTTATTATATATTGATCATAATTCTTTAAAATATTTTTGGATAAAGGTCATCGGTGGTTAACTAAATTTTGAATTTATCACAGAAATTTATTTATTTATTATATAAAAGTCATTTCATTCTAAAGTTTATCATAAAAGTGTTTTTCTTAAAACATTACTAGGTTCAACAAATATGAAAAATATGATTTTATAATGTGTCAATGTTTATCAAGTCAAAAATATTTTAAATTTTGATTATCATTATTGAAATTTAGACTTATAAATTATTTAAATATAGTTTAAATTTATTAAAATATAATAATTAATTAAAACTATTTAATTAGAAGATATATTATTAGTGAATATAAGTAATATTCACAAGTTATCAAATTACCGTAATACAGAGGTACAAAATACAACAATAATGCGTCTTGATATCTTTAGTTGTTGTTAACTAGGGTCCCCAAATGTAAATTTTGTGATTTTTACAATTTCTATAATGTATCAATATCTATTATGTGTATAATGATTTGAATTTTGACTGTCGTTAATGAAATATATTAAATTATATTTAAAATTTATCTAAATATGCACCTTAAATTTTATTTAAATATAATATTACTTAATTAGAGATCATATTAATAACAAATATAAATTATAATTTGCAAATTATAAAATCGACGTAACATAAGGACGTAAGACGACAATATCAATGCATGACTCTCATGAGTTGCTGTTAACTAGGATCAAAATATATGATCTATACAATTTTTATAATATGTCGATGTCTACCTTGTTTAAAGTGTTTGGAATTTTGACTGTCGATATTGATATATTTTGAAATTATATTTAAAAATTATTGAAATAAAATTTTAATTTATTTAAATATAATATTTAATTAAATTACTTAATTAAAGGACATTTTCATAAAAATTATCAGTAATGATTCACAAATTATCAAATCAACATAACCTAAGGATCTAAGGCTACAACATTAATGCGTCTTGATATCTGGAGTTGTTGTTAACTAGGGTCAACACATGTGAACTGTATAATTTTTAGGATTCTATAATGTGTCGACGTCTATTATGTTTAAAGTGTGTTTGAAATTTTGACTGTTGTTATTATTCAAATTATTTAAATATATAGTTTAAATTTATTGCAAGTTGGCTCGGACACCACTACTATAAAAAAATAATTTAAACATAATTAATAATTAGAGGTCGTACTAATAACTTACATAAATGATAATTTGCAAGTTATCAAATCGGCGTAACACTAGAGCCTAAACCCCCCACAACATTAGCGGAAGATTTTTTAGGATTGTTGTTAACTAGATTGATACACATGAACGATATGAGTTTTATGATTTCTATAATGTGTTGATGTCCCCCATGTCTAAAGTACGACTCGTATTTGATAGCAACTAACCCTTATAAATGATACTAAATTGATATTCAAGATACATATATTATTTATTAATATATATATATATATATATATATATATATATATATATATATTATCAAAATAATTGATTCATGTTTTTCGATAATTTTTTATGAACCACGTAATTTAATTCAAAAGAAAAGAAAATATGAATCTATAACCTTGTTCAACAATAAAATTCTATTTTAATTTAATAATTAAAATAATAGTGTAGTTAATTAGTTATGCTAGATGAATAAATAAATAAATAAATAAATAAATAAATAATAAAAAAAATACGTGGCATAACATAAAATTACAAGAAGTCATGATTGATAAATAAAAAGAAAGAAAATGGAACATAACTAATGTAAAATAAAAAATTAAGATTAAAAAGCAAAAACTAAAATAGTAATAAAAAAATCAAATGATGAAAGAGGCTAAATATCCATGCGATACCTTTTAATTTGGAGAGAAATTGATGAAAGAGACTAAATTGTTATTTTTTTCTTTTATTTTTAATTTTGGAATAATTTAAAATAAAAAGTTAGCAAATGTATAATTTATTTATTTTATAAAATATTTTTTTTGTGTCTAGTGAGTGTGATATGAAATGATACAAATTATTTAATAGGATAAACCAACTATTAGTAACAATTTATTCACTTTAAATACTTAAGTTATTTGTAATTTTATTTAAATGTAATATTTTATTTTATTCTTTCACTTTAAAATTGTTTTATACATAGTTTTTTAAAATGTTTAAAAAATAGGTATAATATTACGGAAAGTATAGGTGTAAGATTTTCATAATATAGCATATGTATGCTTGATTTTCATAATTAGGATCGACACTTACGAATTGTATAATTTTCGTGATTTCTATAATATGTCAATATCTATCATAACTAAAGTACTTTGAATTTTGAGTGTTGCCATTGAAATATTTAAAAGTTATATTTTTAAAAAATAAATATATAGTTTAAATTTTATTCAAACATAATAATTTCTAAAATTACTTATTTAGAGCTCATATTAATAGAAAATATAAGTAATGATTCATAAGTTGTCAAATTGGCATAAAATAAGGACACAAAAGCTACAATATTAATTTTTTAGTACTCTCCTAGGTTGTTGTTAACTAGGTCGAATAAACTTCTTTGAAAAAAAATTACAAAAATACAATACTAAATTTATATTGTGTCTACATAGAGATTAAATTTTTTAATCATAAAATCAAACACTAAGTTTTATCACAATAATATATTTGCCGATCTAATTAAATTAGATTTTTAATCATTTGATTTGATTTGATACAATCTTACCGAGACTTACAAGTAAATTTGAAATATAATTTAAATAGATCAGTGATTATAATGTAGTTATTTTTAATTAACTAATTATAGCCGATTTAAATAAAATTTTAGTGCGTTTAAACTTAAGTTTTATCTCGATCAAATATTTTGATAATTGTTATGACTCTCAAACATTATTTATTGAAATAATACTTTTATGGTTTGTTATTAAATTGAATTAACTAATAATTACTGCAAATGTAATTATTGTTAGTTGAACAAGGATTAATAACTGAACATAATAATTATTAAAGTGTATCTATACAATAATTTATATCTAAATAAATTGATAATTAAATTAATTACTTTTAATCAACTAATTATATTAATTTTAAATAAATTATCTTCACTTAAGTGTTACGTTATATTTGTTCGATAATGATACCTTAATTGCAATGGCGTCGATAGAAGTTCAGTATTTTAAAATGAAATCTATGTAAGAAATTATAGTCAATTTTTGGATGAAACAAAACCTCTTTATAAAGAGAAAAATGAAAAATTAAATTTCATTTTTTTGACTTAATTATCTATTAGAAATTTTAGCTTGTATGAATTATTATTGATAATTAAGACAATCGTTATAGAAATATTTTTTATTCATTTCTCTCTTTATAGAAATATTTTTTATTCATTTTTCTCTTTAAACAATTTTTCTGACTTAAGTCAAAATTTAATTATCATGTCTAAAGAATTTTGAATTTAGACAATTGTTATAGAAATATTTTTTAATTATATTTTTAAACTATTTAAATATGTTATTCAATTTTTTTAAACATAAAAATAAAATCACGTAGTTAAAGTTCATATTAATAACAAATATAATTAATGATTCATCAGTTAATAATAATATTTTTAATTTACCAGTTAATAAATATAATAATTAAAGTACATAGAATTCCAAGACCATAACATTAATGTGTGACTTTCTTGAATTGATGTTTAACCAATATCGACTTTTTTTGAACTATATAATTTTTATTTTGTGACGATATCTATCATGTCTAAAGTAATTTGAGCTTTGACTATCACTATTGAAATATTTTTAAACTATATTTAAAAAAAAATAATTCAAATATGTAGTTTAAATTTATATAAACATAAAAATTAATATAGTTCCTTAATTAGAAGTCATATATATTAATAAAAATATAAATAATGGTTCCTAAGTTATCAAATCGGCGTAACATAGTGACACAAGATTACAACATCAATGTATGACTCTCTTAGATTATTGTTAATTAAAGTCGACACTTATGAACTATATGATTTTTATAACTTGTCAATGTCTATCACATCTAAAGTGTTTTAAGTTTTTATTGTTTTTATTAAAATATCATCATATTATATTAAAAATTATTTAACTATGCAAACTTTTAGTTTTAAAACACGTAAATAATTTCTATTCTTTTCTTTATGTATTTTTCTTATCATTTATATATAATTTAAGTGTAAGATTAACATAGGGTAATTTTTTTTTCAACTATGAAAATTTTTATGCGAATTTTTTAAATTTTATGTTGACTTCTTTCTGCTCTACTTCTAAAAATAGATAGAAAAGATTTGAAATGAAAAAAAAATCGTTTGAATTATCATGAGAAAAATTATAGCATAATTAAAATTGTACAACTGAATTCAGAAAAAAATAATTAACTTTTTGTGTTGAAAATTTTGATAATTACTTATTTTATGTAATACTAAACTATGAATCAGATTTCAAAAAAAATAAAAAACTAAAAGTTATTCAAAATATTGATATGTTTTAAGATATATATCTATACCTCCTATTTATCTATATAAAATAAAGAGATATAAAATTTAAAATTAAAGATTAAAAAAATAAGATTATTTTTATGATAAAACGCATAATTAAGTAGATATGATACATAAATATATAATATTAAATTAAAAATTTCAGATAATACTACGTTGGTCACACTGATTTTGGATATATGAGAATATAATTAATTAATTTTATATTATTATTTTTATCTTAAACTATTCTTTTCAAGCAATAAGTACTATGCAATCATATTTATAAAAATTATGTTAATTTATCCATTTTCATGTATTGGTTAGTTTCTAATGTATTGGAAAAGAGTAATATAAGTAATGAAAGAATTTTAAATTTAAGATGAAAGAGATAAAAATATCCAAAAAAAACTAATTTATAATGTGAAAAAAAATTATTACTATTATGACCAAATTTTATGGCCAAAAGAATTTTTCGTTACATTCAATCATTTTGCGATCTTTGCTACCAGCTAACAAATAGATGTCTGTTGATTATCAGAACCGACAACGTACCAAACTGTAAATTTCATTAATTAACGTTTGCTGGAAAAAAGGAAAAAGAAGATGCTCACTTCTTTTTAAATTAATTGACCTATTTTGATATGACATAGTGTTTAAAAAATTTAAAACTTTTAAATTATGTGATTGTGATTTTAAACATGAACATGAAAAGTTATTATTATTATTTTTTTAAATAAATTAAAAAGAAAACCATCAAATTGAAACGGAGAGAGTATATAGCTTAACAAATTCGTCTGTTTCTTTGGAAGAATTATATAAAATTCTGTGCACGTGAGATTGTCCTGTAAACAAAGGACCAAATTTGTTTTTTTGATTTTTTCATTCAAATGAATCTTTTTGTTTTTATTTACTCATAGCATGCATGCCTGTAGGAAGTTTCCATTAGTGTTTCTTGTTTTTCTTAAATGAAAATGATTTTACTCTCCCCATGTACATTTGTTCCCTCTACTGGTTAACAATAGACATCCTTGGATTTAGAAATATATTCATGCACTTAAATGTCCTGGGTATTTCCCCCGTTTCTTTTTATTTGTTTCCTTTTTTTTTTATTAGTTAATTTAACTAAATTTCAAATAGGTTGAATTAATTTAATTTTTAGAATTAAAATTAAAATTAAAATTAAAATTAAAATATTTAAAAATTATATGAGAAGTACTATATAATTTAATTTTTTTCAATTTGATTAAAAAATAAATCTCAAAATATTGATCAAAGTTTGTATTATTTGACTTTAAAAAAGAAAAAAGACCAAATAAAAAGAAATGCTGAGAGTATGTTTTTGGCTAAAATATATATACTTTAAAATATTTAAATGAATTAGTTTTATCCTTCATTATGTTTTTGGCTCAAATGGCATCGCAATTACTTTTTTGTTCTAAAAATGGGTAATTTTTTTAGCGAAAACACAACTAAGGGTAAAAGTGATTCATTTTGAATAGTTTAAAAGTATATTTAATTAGCTTATTTCCCCTTCCTAAGAAAGAATACCAGACAAATTCCATTGTTAAATAGTTAAACATTCTAAATATATCTATTTTATAATTGGTTATAAAAAATTTCTATTTATTGACAAAAGTGAGATCAACTATCAGAAAATGTACAACCAATTCCTGTTTTCTTTAGTTTAGTTAGATTATACCTATTTATATGAGTTATACCTTTTTATTTCTAATTATTCTTGGGAATATATTTACTTTTCCCAGACTGCAGATTTCAACCTTTAAAATTAGCCTATTGAACTTCCAGAATTATATTTGCAATTTAGTAATAATTGTTAAATTTGAGTAATTGTTTCATAAAAGTACATACTTCTATGAAATTATTAAATTCGATCGAATCCGCAGATGCTACATCCGTATATGAGTAATTATGAATGTATATGTAACAATATCTTTTTAATAATTGTAAACAGATCTCATGCTCAACATAATATAGGGAGTATAGTCAAATTTCTCTATAATGACAACGTTGTTTGAAAATTTCATGCACGATTGTTATAAAGAGGTGTTGTTATATATTTATATACTGACATCTGACATTCAGATCTCATTTAGTTTTTATAAGCAAAAGCTGCAAAATTAGAAAGATCATGAATATATACAAAAGAGTTTAAATTTTATGCACTCTCAGTGTTTCAATTTTTAACCCCATCAATAACTTTAGTGATATTTAACCACAATAATTTATCTTTAAAAATTATATATTAAAAAAGGATATCAATAATGTAAAAAACATAAAAAGATATTCATGACAAGTAGAATCCTACTTGGATTCCAACCAAAATTATTTTTATAGACAAATTATTTTCTTTTCCAAATTTAATACATTGTGAACGTTTCTGTATGTTTTATCGTACAAGTAGGCATCATAGGTTGAAACCTTGTAAAAACTATTTTTCAAGTAAGTTTTAAACGTTATGACAGGTTTCTTCCTCTTAGCGGTATGTAATCATACATTTCAAACAAATTTTACATTCTTTTCTTGTACTAGCATAATAGATCTAATTGTTGATAGTGGAACATTATTAAAAGCTTCATTAAGCTGTAGTTGGTTCAAAAACCAATTGTTTGAACGTCACAAAAATATACAGAGCAAAAAATTTCAGAAAAAAATTATACCATCAAATTCTATACCTAAAGGCGAATGATGACGTAGTTAATATAGTTCTTTGTTTAAGAGATAGTAAAAAAACTCTTCTAGATACATTTTCATTAACAATTAAAATTCATCACTTTAATTTATAATCAAAATTTAAAGGCGATAAACTTTGTAAGTTCTCTAACATTCATAATTGTAACTTGCAGGATTAATGGAAAACTCAAACACAGATGAGTAAAATATAGGAGTTGACGTTTCATTAGAAGAAACTGACATATATGAAACTGGAAAGATTATTTCCGACTCCTATATCGGTAAGGAGTTTCAGTCACTTGATGATTCATTCAAGTTTTATCTTGATTATACTCATCGTACTGGTTTTAGTATGTGTCGAGGTCGTGTGACTAGATCAAGAAAAGATAAATTGATAATTGATCAAGAATTTCTCTGTTCAAAGCAAGGATTTCATTCAAAGAAGGATTTAGAAAATAATAAACCACAAGTTGAAATCAGAGAAGGATGCCAAACGTTGTTATATATATTGAAGAAAGAAGAAGATAAATGGGTTGTTTGCAAGCTTGTCGCTAAGCACAATCATGAACTTGCATATCCAAATAGTTAAAAGTTCTTGCGGTCAAAAAGAAAAAAATCTGAAGCCCAAAAATTTTTTATTGATTTGCTTGATAACTCTGGAGTCCGTCCAAGTAAAATAACGTCAGTGTTGATAACTCAAGCTGGAGGTGTAGATCGGCTCAATTTGACATGTCAAGATATTTAAAATTATTTGCAAACTAGAAGACAAAACAATCTCGAGAAAAGAATGCACAACTGATGCTGCAATATTTTTAAAGGCGTCAATTTAAGAATCCAAGTTTCTTGTATGCAATACAGATGGATGTAGATGTCCGTTTAACTAATTATTTTTGGGTTGATAGTAGATTTAGGATTGCTTATAAGAATTTTAAAAAAAGTAATTGTTTTTGATCCTATATATCTGACAAATAGATATAAAATGCCTTTGTTTCATTTATCGGGATTAACAATCATCATCAATCTATTTTATTTGGTTATGCTTTACTTTAGGATGAAACTCAAGATACCTTTGAATGATTACTTCGTACTTGAAAAGTGGCAATGTTTGGGGTTGCACCACATACAATCATAACAGATCAGGATTCTGCCATAACAAATGCAGTTGCAGCAGCATACCTTGATAGCGCACACCACTTTTATATGTGGCATATAACCAAAAAGATTTCAGAATATTTAAATCATGTTTACCATCAGAATGAAGATTTTAGTAGCAAGTTTAGTTGGTGTATTCATGGAACGACCACTCCTGAGGAATTTGAAGCTGAATGGGCTGAAATAATGAAAATGTATGATTTAGGAGAAAATAGCTGGATACAAAGAATTTATGTGATTCTTGAAAAATGAGTACCAATATATGTGCATACTATTTTTTGTGCAGGTATGTCAACAAGTCAAATAAGTAAGAGTATGAATAATTTTTTTAGACATTATTTAAATTTTAATACTCGTGTGAGTGTATTTGTGGTGCAATATGATAAGGCTATTGATGCTAGATATGATAAAGTAAGGGAGAAGGATTAGATAAAATATTCAAGACCTATCTTGAAAATTTTGTATCCTATGGAGGACGAAGCAGCGAAGAAATACACTAAAAAAATATTTCAGGCTTTTTCAAGAAGAACTAATTCAGTCTCAAAAGTTCATCTGTGAAAAGATTGAGGTCAAGACTGAAATAAACCTCTATAAAGTTCATCAGAGTGAAAGACAAAAGCCTACATATGTTGTCAGTTTGAATCTTGCATTGAAAAAAGCTGTTTGTTCTTGCAACAAATTTGAGTTCATGAAAATTCTATGTAGACATGTACTATTGGTATTCATCAAGAAACAGATTCACTCTCTTTCGATATATTATTTATTACATCAATGGACTAAAAATACAACAAAAAAAAGTTAATGATCTTCCAGATGATGAAAAAAAATTGAAACCTTCTACTTTATGATTTAATAATATTATGATGCAGTTTATGGGGCTATCCGAATGAGCTACAAGGTCAGAAAAACATTATCACTTTGCACATCAAAGGTTATTGTAATTATGTGGAGAATTTGATGAACTTCCTTATGAATTTGAGAAAGATTGTGTATCGAATGGTCAAGTTCATGAGAAAGATTGTGAAATAAATTCATGTGAAATAATTCAAGATACTAGACTCTTTGACCCTCTCGTAGTGATAACCAAAGGACGTTCGAATTCTTTGACAAACAAAGTTGGTATAGAAGTTATTAAGAAGGTTAAAAAAATTTCTTCTCAAAAGACAAAAGAAGATTGTTCTCAAAAGATCAATAAGGTTTTCACTCAAAAATAAAAAATGCAAACGAAAAGTACTAAGCGTAAGAGAAAGGGGACAAGGTAAATTTCCTTTGCAAGATGCATATTACTTTTATTTGGAGTTACTTCGTTAATTACTTTTAAAATTTTATATATAGTTCAAACTCTAATGGCGAAGACGAAACAAAAATTACAACAACATCTGACGAGGCTCATGCAATATTAAAAAATATTATATATAGTTTTTGTCAACTAATTTATTTTCCTGTACCTTACTCTTCAAATAACAAAATACCTTCAAATTTTTTCATTTAATTTGAAATCAATTTCAGCAATATTCAGAGTTTTATCAAGGATATATTGAGAACACTGATTGTGCTTATGCCATCTCATTTACGATAAAGAACTGCTCTTACCTTGATCTTGCCATTTATATGTTGGTAACATGTTGATATGTACGTTGATGAATTATTACTCTTTTTTTCAGGATCTGATGAAAATAACTTTAACACCATTCTAACAACATCATACTAGTTAGTGAGTAAGAAGATAGAAGATTTCGAGGGTTAGGATACAAAGAAAGTAGGAAGAAACAGTTCCTTACACTTTAGTTTATTAGTTTTGCTTTGTTTTACTTTTGAATTCTCAATAATCCTTTACTCGTCTATTTTAACGTGTGTATGAGATAAAAATAATTCTGGTAATTGAACATTATAGAAGTCTTTGTTTGTATGCAGTTTGTCATCTGTTTTTGGGTCAAAGAAGTTTTATTTCATAATGAGTGTGAAAGTTCTTTCTACCTCCACAAAGTAATAAAGTAGTCGTAAGGTATGCATACATTAGTTAAAGTACTAATTATGTCTTGATAAGTATTGTGTTTTTGCTTTAGTGAAGTTGAGGATCTACCGAAAACAACCTCTCTACCGGACAACCTCTCTAAATATTGTTAAATAGTGTTCGTTAGAATCTGTTGTAGAAGATTGATATTGATCAAGACTTTGGGTGAGAGAACTAATGTGCAAAGAAAAATATCTGTGTATTGAACTGATTATTCCACATTTGTGCACTTGTGTTTATGGTGCTTATGAGTTCTCTGTGTTTTTATAAAATTTATTTGAAATATGGATTATGTTATCTAATTGTTGATTATTTCTTGTGAGGAATAGAAGTATGTTGCTCTAAAAGTTCAAAAGATTGCTTAACATTATACAAAAACGGCTATGCATGAAATGAAAAAACAAAAGATATATGCAAAAGATTATAAAATGTACGTGAAATCACTTATCAAATAACTTTCTATTAATAGACAATACCAAGACGGTACCACGAGAAACACAAAAATCTGGACTTTTATTACGTTACATATTTAGGTTCTAACAAGTCCATCAAGTCTGAATACATTTAAATAAAATTTTATTTCATACAATTATACAATTTCTTAATACATTTATACTTGAAAGCATCAAGTGTCTCTTTTTTTCTTTGAAGTAGCTTTCATTCCTTTTATCCCATAGAGTATAAACGTTGATTGGGTGGACAAGGGAGTTGTATATTCATTGTAGAAGCCCTTGCTTCAAATCTGATGTATGATCGCTTGGATGTCGCACATCAACCATCCTTTAGTGCTGCTAAAGAAAAATTCAGAACACAGACCTACAGATGTAAAGTTGTTAAAAGTCAGATAATTAAAGCTGAAAGGGATCTTTCAGTCCCTGAAAATTTTTTTTTTTATTTAACATGTATTATAATATTTTGTAGAGAACTGGCAAACTTCATAGGTACCTATGGATGAATTCAAGTCATATAAATCACTTGTAAATATCTTTTACACCTACTTGGTCCCTACTATTTAACTGTTTAGCTAGTCCCCAACCAAGAAAATCTGCAACTTATTGATCAAATATAACTAATAATTCAATTCATTGAATGACTAAATTCAAAAAATTTTAAAAAGATAACAAAAGAAGCATCACTTCGCAGTTAATAAAAAATAACCGAGGTACTTGAAAATCAAGATTTTGATGTGGATATCGTTAAAATCGATTTGTTTGAAGAGATTGACAGATAAATCAGAATTCTTGAATGAGTTTATACGGTAACCAACATTAGCAAAAACAAAGATAGCTTCTTGTTTGGAGAATCTGAGATAGTTGATTATGTAATTATGAAATAGGTCGAGGCAACAGTTGAGTATCAAATTTGATAAAGACAAAACTCGAGCTTTGATAAGAATTCTTGATTTGAAAGACAAAAGTCATGTGGAGGTTACGAGGGTTTATGCTTCAACTTCATATATCCTTGGGTCAAGCAATTCCAAAGGCATAATTCATAAACGTTGCACTTCAAGTGTACCAAAAATGGAAAAAAAAAATTAGATTCTTGTATAATACATTCATTGATACATCATTCCTGTACCAATTTAATCACACACTAGGAAAGGACAATCTTAGGTATAATTACTGGGATGCAACCAGTGTAATATGTGGTGCTACTTTAAATGTTTGGTTTGAGAGGCCAAGGAGAAGCTACTCTTATATATGCTAAACTAAAAATAACTTTGCAACAAAAGCAATAACTGAAAAATCAGAAATGAAACAAAAGAAGGATCAGTTTCAGAACTGCAAATGAAGTGCACATTACAAGGTCAGTATTATTAAATTATATATGTCAACAACGTAACGATGCCAAAGTCATGTCACATAATGCTTCTCTAGAAGTTATTAAATTCTCACAAACTATTCTGCAAAAGTTTTAAAAAATTGTATCACTATGATTTGATTTTTGTAACCAGTCAAAAGCAAAACATATAGAGACTCAAAGATATGGATAAACACAAAGACTATTTTTTGCATAAAGGATACTCCAAGAGCATTCCTGAAACAGCTCCTCCTCAATGTGTGCATACTGAATTCGAGGGTAGACACTAGTCGCGTCTTCAGGATCAGTTGTAGCACCCCTGCTTCCATCAAACAACACCAGATTCAATATATTCACTCAAAAAGAAGGAATCTTTCCCTCTATCGATACTGAAAATTTTAAATTTCTTGCTCTCGGGATCATATGATGGAAGATCCCCACCATGATTCTCTACCAGAAATTCCTCATTTCTCACAAACCCAATAGCATGTGATATCCTCCATCCAAAACCATTAAAAAATTCTGAGTCCATGACTCTATTTCATCATACTGGTTCATTGCCCAAATAGCACAACGATCACACGATTCACTATGACCGTGACCATTTCAATACCAAATCATTGAAATTCGACCCCAACACAACTATTTTGATTGATCGATAAATCAAGCAAAATAAGTACAAAAATGTTAGTTTAGAAAAACTCGTAAGAATTGAGAAAATGACATTGGGTAATTGAAATGACATTCGACCAAATTATCAACTAACATATGAAAAGAAGTCATCAGTAGAAATAGAAAAAGAACCATTATGAACAATTGAGACAAGCACTGTAAGCTATTGAAGAACTTGCACCAAATTTCTACTCTGAAAGAAATTTATAGTAATGGACAATGACATCAATAGCCAAGGAAGAAATTAATCATATACTACATAAAAATAAGCAGGGAAGCAACATTGTTAAGAAAATTTCATCTTTCCTCAATACAGTTAATAAAAGATGATATAGATACTTTTATCCATATAAGGTACAATTATTTGAGCACCCAATACACATTCTGTAATATTAGCAATAAAAGTTACCCAATTTTTTTTTGCATTTTTACTTATCATATTTTGCACCACAGGAATCAATTTGACTAATTTTTTTTAAGTTAGATTAAACTAGATTACTTCAAAGTCATGATGAATATGGTAACATTAGTTTTCACGATGATTGAACTCTGTCCTCTCTTAACACAGTACAGCCCCATTATTATAAGTTTTCTCAATGGCGTATTGAATATGAAGAGCACGATTAACGCCATTTCGAAGAAACAGTTGATGAGAAGCCATTTCAATGAAACATTATCCTATGCATAATATGAGAAGCACTTGAAAGTAGAAATAAAGAATTCAATTTTACCTGGAAGCTTGAAAGTTGAGATCGAAGAAACAATGAAATTTTGGAGAAGACATTTATGATGTAATTGAAAGTCCTATACTGAACCAGTATAATAGAGTTATGCTGATAGAAGAAATGATGATAGAAAAAAGAAAATAATTATTTTAGATGAAAACGGAAAATTTTAAGGGAAGAGAGAGGAGAAAGGTAAAATTAATTCTTTAACTAGTGGAATACGCCGCATTTCGCGCGGTGATAAATTATTTTATTGAATAAAAATGTAATTTTTACTATTATTCAAGTGCAATAAATGCGTTAAGATTTTTTTTAGTTTTTAAATTTAAAAAATTAAAGTTAATACTTTAAATTCATAAAATTATTTATAATTAGTTGTGTAGTTTATTCAAAGTTTTTACTCTTTGAAAATTTATGATCTTTTAGGGATACTTGATTTTATCTATCTCTATGTAGATGATATAAATTTATATTTTTCACTAAAAAAAGTTATTTAACATATATAAATAATATATCAAAACATAATAAATATAAAAATTATAATTAAAAGTTCACAAATTAAAAATATTATTTCGATTTTGTATCTGCATATATATAATGCTTAAATGCAAAAGTAATAAAATTTTAAAATTAATTTTAAAAGAAACTACAAAATAAATTATTAGGGTCCTTAGTTATTATTAGGACTCACATTCTTTGAATTTTAAAAATTATATTAAATTTATATTTGAAAACTCAAACTTTCAATTCTCACCATCAATACATATATGAAGCTAGGCATTAGAAAAGTGATGTGACACCTCTATTTGGCCAAAAAAAGATATTTTTTTCTTTTTTTGTTTTGGATAATTCCTTCAAATTTAATTTACTTATTATTATTATTTTACAAAAATAAATATGTCAATTATCATTTTCTCTAGTCATTTACATTTCTCAGCAATTATACTAAAATCAAGAGAATTGCATTATTTTGCATGGATAAGAAACTGCCATAATTGATATGTGAGAAGGTGGTAGCTTTAATTTCTACATTTGAAAATTGAAAAATAATTAAAACTTTAAAACTTCATCAATTAACTAATAATGAAATTTAAGGGGTACAAAAACATATGCCTGCACTAATGCTTTATCATAAAGAATTTGAAGGGTACGCCACATGATCACAATATACGTCAACTTAATTGTAACTATATCTTTTAATGTTGAGTTGTAACTAACAATAATTATAATGGGAAATATGAAAAGGATAGTAAATTTCTAATTGTGGTAATTAAGGAATCAATTACATTAATTACTTAGAAAATAGAAAAAGACAAAAAACAGAGGAAAAAATAAGTTAGGTATTGTATTAAAATGTAAAAATAAATAATAATTATTTGAACTAAAAGAGATGCACTTTATATAACTTTAAAGAGGCTATATAGTTACATAAATCTAAATTAATGGCTTTATATGCTTATTTGCCTTCTTCTTTTCTTTTCAAAACAAAAAATTGTGAATAATATTTTAATTTCTTTTATTTTTTCACTCAAATACTCTATTTTATTGTCAACTTTTTTAATTTAATGCTTGAACAAAGAGGGTGTTGAAATTTTTATTTTATTTTTTTAAAAAATAGCCAATAAGCTAAGTGCTAAAGTTATAAGTTGGACATATTCATTTTTTTTACTCTTAGGTTATTTTTATACTTTTTTGACCTAAAAGTAAATGTTTAAAAATAAATTTTTCTTCAAACACCAAAAAAATAAAAATAAAAAAGGAGCTTAAAAGCAAAAAACATGTAAAATAAATTAATTCGAAAACTCTCAAAGTTCTTAAAGATATTAAATTTTCATTCTTCAAAATACTTCTAACGATAGTTTTCAACCTCAATATCGAATTTAGAAATTAGGAATGCACTAACATGCAAAAAACAATAACATCAAGCACATAATGCTCATTTTAGAATGTTGTAAAAAATATCACAATAAAAATTTACAAAATCTAATCACAACTTAACATAATAAAATATGTATGTACAACAATAGTCATATGAAAGAAAGCAAAAAATAAAAAGAGGTCATTTCTCTTTTTCAATATTCTATTTTGTCTTATCTATTATCTTATTCTTGTCGTTATTATGTTTCTAAAATACAATTTTAAGAAATAAGAGAAAAAAGTATTACAATAAAAATTGACAAAATCTAATTATAACTTAACATAATGAAATATATGTGTATAACTATAGTCATATGAAAGAGAAAAAATAAAAGGAGGTCATTTCTCTTTTTCGTTACTACTTTAGTCATTCATTACAATTATTTATCCTTTATTGCCTTCACTTTATTTTTTCATTTTTCTCATTGACATTAATTTTACAGTTACAACTACATAATACATAAAAGAAAATTAATTATCATTAAGATTATGTTATATTAATTTCTCTTATGTGGGTTGTCTCAAGCAAATGGTGAATTGGGTTCTATTGCAAAAGATCTATTTTAAGAATAATTTTGATTTATTTTATGAAGTTTTTAATAATATATTTATTTAGTAAATTATGTAAAAAAATAAAAAAATTAAGATGTCACATCATCTTATCTATATCGCTTCTTTATATCTATTTTTAGTATAACAACAAATAAAAGTGAACGAATTATGTAGTAATTTAAACTATACAGAGAAAGCAAAAAGAATATATATAATTTTAAAAAAAGACATGCATCTCAAGTGGTTCTTATGTTCTTAATTCCCCTCAAATCTTTACATAGTCATTATTTCATCTTTACTTCATTCGTCTACTATTTGATCTTCTTCTTATCTTGTAGAAAATAATACATCACAAAAATTAATATATATTATGAAAAAATTATAAGAAAATAGATTTAAATTATACATGCTCTTGCTTAAAAGTTACAAACAATATAAGATCGTAAAAGGCTAAAAAATATCCCTAAACTATCTGAAATAGCTCAAAAATGCCCCTTGTTAGATTTTTGGCTCAAAAATACCCCTCTGTTAAATATTTGGCTCAAAAATAGCTCTCCCTCTAACGAAATTCAGAAAAGGATCAAAAATACCCCTGAACTATCTGAAATGGCTCAAAAATATTCCTCTGTTAAATATTTGGCTAAAAAATACCCCTCCCTTTAACGAAATTCCACCAAGTATGCCACCTAGATAAAAAAACCACGTGACTATGCCACATTACCATCCACATGTAAAATGTTAGTATTTTTTAATTATATGACATTCCTTTGTTCTTTATTTTTATTTTTATTTTTTTCAAAGCAGTGAAACGGAAAAACCAAAAAACCAATCTTTTGCTAATTACTTCATTAGTGTTTTAAAAGTTCTAGATTTCACCTTTTCATTAGTGTTTTAAAAGTTCTAAATTTCATCTTGTTATTGTCGTTTGGGATGAGGGACAACTTGATTTTGATCTGATGTTGACTCGGAGGAGGAGCTAGAATTTTAACTTTTAAGCTAGCACATGTTGATGTACTAATAATTGAGTTGAATTTACTACATGCAAATTCTTTTTCAAAATAAATTAATTCCTTTTAACACTTGTTTAATCATTCGAAATGAATTCATTTTTCTAAATTCAATTTTGATGAATAATCTTATTATTTTTAGAACAAGTTTGAAAAAAAGTAAAATGATACTTAATATTGATAAATTATTCTTTAATTATGTCATTCATTAACTTTTTGAAGATGTGTGCCACATTCAACGATTCATTAATTTTAGATTAGAGGAGGTATTTATTAAATCATTTTAACATAAACATTTTGAGTAAAAGCTAGCAAAGCCAAACACATCTTTTGAGTAACTAATTTGAAGTTTAGTTTGAAATTTGTTACTTTTACGAGTAAATCTTAATTTTAACTTTTATACTGGCCTAATAATTAATGGGTTTATCAGTTTAATAAGACTCTTGTGTTGGGTTTCAAACTTTTAAATCTATTAACACGAAAAAACTTATTTTTTAGATGATCAAAGGAATTTGATAATAACGATGTTACATTTAATAAATTTTTCAAAAAAAATATTATGTAACCACCGTTTGTCTACTTTGATTAAAAATTTAAAAGCCATGTAAGTTTTGTCCGTTTCACTAACGTTTTTAAATAAAAATAAAAATAAAGAAGAAAGGAATGTCATATAATTAAAAAATACTAACATTTTACATGTGGATGGTCATGTGATATAGTCACGTAGTTTTTTTTTTTTTATCTAGGTGGCATGCTTGGTGGAATTTTGTTAAGGGGAGGGGTATTTTTGAGCCAAATATTTAACAGAGGGATATTTTTGAGCCATTTAAGATAGTTCAGGAGTATTTTTGATCCTTTTCCAAATTTCATTAGAGGGAGGGGTATTTTTGAGCCAAAAATCTAACGAGGGACATTTTTGAGCTATTTCAGATAGTTCATGGGTATTTTTAAGCCTTTTCCGATATAAGATAACAATAAAAATAAATTTAATGTAACCTCATATATGAGTTTAGCAAATCAATTAAAATGTCAAAGGAACAATGCATGTAGAAGAAGTAATAGCATACCCCCCCTCAAAAAAAAAAAAACAATAAGGACACTTTAGAAGGTATACAAATGATTTAATAAAAAAAAAATTTGAAAGTTCAAAAAATATATGGTGAATGAAATATCTTTAATTTTGATGATGGAGGAAAGAAGACTTATAAAACTTCTATTTATAAGACAACAATATGGAATATCAAAGATATCATGAACATGACTATTAATATAATTTAGGAGTTATGATCATCAAAGGTCACGAGAGTAATGGTAAAGAAATATTAAATTTTTATATTAAAGAATAAAAATAAATGAAGGAGTAGTAATTGATCCATTCATTTTGATTGTTAAAAAACTAATTGATTAATGAAAAAAAGAAAAAAAAAGTTTAAAAAAACCACAAAAAAGATAAATAGCATTGGAGGCCTCTAAGATATGCCACATAGGATTGACTAAAGTTTTCCTTTATATATATATATATTGATTTTATTTTAAATTTTAAGGTAAATTAATTCTTTAATTTTATTTTAAATTTTAAAAGAGAGAAAAGTGTTAGGGAAAATAGGTGACCTGCTATAGCAGGTTAAAGTTACCTGATGATGTAAATAGCAGATACAGTGATAGTGCATAGAATTTAAACTCATATAAAAAGCAAGCATTAGAACTTTTTCTTTGTGAAGCTATGATTAATTGATGTGCACCATTTAAATATATTTTTTTCTTAAAATTAGAAATTCATACTTAAAATTTACTGTGTGCATGACATTAATGGTGATTACCATAAATATTTTGATATTTTATTTTGTACATAATATATTTCTTACAAAATATTATTATATAATATTTGAATATATGCTATTATAGAGAGGTAATTTTAAAAAGAATGTTCCATTATAATAAACATCATTTCTGTTATAGGTAGAATGTTGTTATAAAGAAGTACAATATAATATGAAAAATCGGTTCAGGAGAAAATCAGACCAAGGTGATCTTATAGAGATCTCTGATTGTATAATATTTTTAAGTAGTCGAAAAATAATTTCGTGCATGCATAGTCGGAACGATCTAATTAAACTACTAGCTAGTCTTTTAAAACGAAAAATCACGAAGAAGAATTCTCATCTGTGCTAGTCTTAACATTCTCAGCGCTTCCTCTCTATCTTATTATCCTTTTAAAGAGGAAAAGAAATGCAAAGGAAGAGGAAAAAAATTTACTTGAATAGAAATTGAAAATAAATTTAAGTTATTCCTTATTCGTGTGTATTTTTCTTTGTGATACTACAAGTAATTTACTCCAAGATTTGTAATAATACTACAAGTAATTTACTCCAAGATGGTAGAGTTCATGCCACTTTACCTTTTGGTTAATTGAGGTTCAAGTTCCATGAATGCATTGGAGAGGTTCTTAGTGCAATTTCCTAGAAAGATTTCCAACTTTCAAGTTATATTCGAATTGTGTTAATTTTGGTAAAGTAAGCATTTAAATTTTATAGAATTTGAATGCATGGAATAATTTGAATTAATCTCCTTTTAGTATATTTTGACATAATCTTTATAATATTTGACATGACTTTACTTTTATTAATGTTTCCAATAATTTTTACGGTGATAAAAATAAATTGCAATCACAAGCAAAAATATAGAGAAAAATATTTTTTTTATTAATAAACAAAGTGGGTATAAATCTGTTCCTCCGTTGATTCTTCTCTCTTTATTTTTTCCATAGCATTTTTCTCGAACATTGAAATATTTGGATTTGATATGAATTTTCTCCCTAATTCGAGGGCCGTTAGCGGCGTATTTCCTGAACGTAGGGTTTTTTGAATTTGATCTCTATGAAAGGAGGATTTGTGGATCTTCTTAATGTATTTGATTATCAAGAAGAGAAGATTTTGATCCTTTTGTGATATTTCATGACTTTATGAAATTATCTAAAGATATTTGATTTTTTTATGAATATCCATGAATTTGTGGATCTTGGAGATGCCTCTTTAGAAGGATATTTGCCCCCTTAATATAAGGGTAATTTAGGGTTTAGATAGAGTAGCCATCAAACTAGATTTAGGATAAAGTAGCCCCCAAAACTCTAACAAAAACTGAATACTTTTTGTAAAGTCCACAAAATTTTAATGTCTACAATTAATTCTCTCTTTTTATGAGCCGACGATTTTTAAAAAACAGTCTCTCTATCTCTGATCGTTTGTGGATTTCACTTATGAGATTATACTGAATATCTAGTTATTGTTGCAAAATAATCTGAATAATGTTTCAAATTTAAGATGTTTTGGGTTAGTGTAATTAGATTAGTATCTACATATATCAAATAAATACGAAATTAATTAAAGGCTCAATTTTGTTGAATTATTTCTTTTTTAAAAATTATTGTGAGGAATATGTATTGCATTAATTTGTATTAGTGTATCCTAGCTAGTTCTAGTCGGTTACCGTTTAGTTGTATCTTCTATTAGTGTACGGTTAGGACATGTATAATTCCAGTTCCCTTAAATGTACGCAACCAATGTGTGTGTATATAATGAGATAATCGGTTCTATTGTTATATCTACTCGATAAATGCATACATTACCAATGGTATCAAGCACAACACCAGTAAACCAATATAGCAACGCCTTCCTCTTAATTTGTCACGTCAAGTCAGTATGTTGTCTTCTAACCTTCTCTCCCATACACATCATCTCTCTCAAGCTCAGGGGCGGAGCTACCCTTTATATAGGGTCATCCGAACCCCCTTCGACGAAAAATTATAACATATTTATATGGTTAAAATTATTTTTTTATATATATATAATTAATGTTGAACCCCCTTCGATCAGTTCGTTATTCCACTTGTGAACCCCTTACTGAAAATTCTGACTCCGCCACTGCTCAAGCTTACATCGATCGAGCAACTCTCTCTCTTCTTGAAAACTCAATTACTATCACGTCTCACCGGTAAAAGACCGAGCATCTAAATTATCTTAAGAACGAAATTTGATTGTATGTAATGTTAAATTTTCCTGATGAAGATTTTACCTCTGCTAACAATGCAGATTTCTATGAGGAGGTCGACCTAATCAAGATTTGAGTAAAAATTACCATCAGTATATAATGTGTGAGCTATCGTGACTTGCCCCACAATGCAAGTGGCTAGTCAGTGTTGCAATAACTATAGGGGGATTAAGTTACTGAGTCACTCTATGAAGATATGGGAGAGAGTGGTCGAGGTGAGGCTGAGACGGATAGTGTCTATTTCGGAAAACCAGTTCGGATTTATGCCCGGCCGCTCGACGACGGAGGCAATCCACCTGGTACGGAGGTTGGTGGAGCAGTATAGGGAGAGGAAGAAGGATCTGCACATGGTGTTCATCGACCTGGAAAAGGCGTACGACAAAGTCCCCAGGGAAGTGCTTTGGAGATGCTTGGAGGTGAGTGGAGTACCGCAGGCATATATACGAGTAATTAAGGATATGTATGAGGGAGCGAAAACCCAGGTGAGGACGGCGGGAGGAGACTCAGAGCATTTCACTGTCCTGACAGGATTGCATCAGGGATCTACTCTTAGTCCCTTTTTGTTTGCGTTAGTAATGGATGTGTTGACGCGGCGTATCCAAGGGGAGGTGCCGTGGTGTATGCTTTTTGCAGATGATGTAGTCCTGATAGATGAGACTCAACGGGGTGTGAATGACAAATTAGAGTTGTGGAGGCAAACTCTGGAGTCTAAAGGGTTCAGGGTGAGCAGAACCAAGACAGAGTATGTGGAATGTAAGTTTAATGACGTAAGGCGGGAGAATGAGGTAGTAGTGAGGCTAGAAGCACAGGAGGTAGGGAAGAGGGATAAGTTCAAGTATCTCGGGTCCGTGATCCAGAGTAACGGTGAGATTGACGAGGATGTCTCGCACCGTATTGGGGCGGGATGGATGAAGTGGAAACTCGCATCGGGGGTGCTGTGTGATAAGAAGGTGCCGCCCAAGCTTAAAGGCAAATTCTATAGGGTGGTAGTTCGTCCGGCCTTGCTGTATGGAGCGGAGTGTTGGCCAGTTAAGAACTCCCACATCCAAAAAATGAAGGTGGCAGAAATGCGGATGTTGCGCTGGATGTGTGGACTGACCCGAGGGGATAGAGTTCGGAATGAGACTATCCGGGAGAAGGTTGGTGTGACTTCAGTGGAGTGTAAGATGCGGGAAGCACGATTGAGATGGTTCGGACACGTGAAGAGGAGGGGCATGGATGCCCCGGTCCGTAGGTGTGAGAGGCTAGCGTTGGATGGTTTTAGACGGGGTAGAGGTAGACCGAAGAAGTACTGGGGTGAGGTGATTAGGCGGGACATGGAACAGTTACAGCTCACCGAGGACATGACCCTAGATAGGAAGGGCTGGAAGATGCGAATTACAGCAGAAGATTAGGGCCAGTTCGGGTCGCTAGTGTAGGGAATTAATTGGTGGGGGTGTATTCCTGTTATGATTCTGTATTCAGTGTTTCGTGTTCCGTGTTCCATGTTTATTACGAATCTGTGTGCTTTCCTCTGTTTTATTATTCCTGCATTCCTGCTTTACTCTGTTTTATATTCCCTATGGGTGCCGTATCTATGTTATGTCATCTGCTGCTGTGCTGTACTATGTGTTTGTGTGATATCTCGTGACTTGAGCCGGGGATCTTTCGGAAACAGCCTTTCTACTTCATCAGAGGTAGAGGTATGGACTGCGTACATCTTACCCCCCCAGACCCCACTAAGTGGGAATACACTGGGTTTGTTGTTGTTGTTGTTGTCTCAATTACTATCCAAATATTCTTGACAATTTCTTATTGCATCTCCATCATTGAGATTTTTTCTTTTTCAGCAATACATAAAATATAAATGGAAAAGGGTGAAATGAACAGATTATAAAAAGTCTGTATTTTTTTTTTCTCATCCGCTATCCTGTATCCACATTGAAGGATATCCGATTAATCCGGATCACGCACTGCAGGACCCATTTTCGGGTGACGCTCCTAACAGAATTTTTTTCATACCCAAGACTAAAGCCCGAGACCTCTAATTAAGGGTGAAGTAGTTCCACCACTACACCACAACCCATATTTGTAGTCTGTACTTTATTCAAAGAAATAGTAGTGAGATGTCCGTGCAAAGGACGAGCCTAATTATAAAAAGTCAGATAATGATGTGTAGTTTGTAAAAACATAGAGCGAAACATTTTATATGACAAGCAATAAAAAGTCTTGAGACTAAACCAAAATTGTGAATCAAAATACTTTTGGAAGAGATGGCTCTCATAAATAAAAAGTAAAATTTCTAACAGATGCATCAACAGAGTGAAACTAATAAATATTGGAATTTTTTATAGCTGCAAGTTGAGATTCTGGCCAAAATTATCACTACCAGCAACAAAGAAGTCCACGACTGTATCCAGAGTTAAGATCACTTCAAAAGTTGTAATCTAACATCACCGGTAAAGGTGTCAAAATGAGTCTAAATTGAGCTGACCCGTCAATTCGTTCATTATTTAACGAGCTGGGTTCAAGATAATTTACTATTAGGTAAATCTCAACCATTAAGTCCCAATCCATTTTTAAATTGTGTTCAAATGAACATAATTCAATTCCTACTTCAATTCATTTAATAGAAAAATAATTTTCTTAATCAAAGTAGTGAAAGCAAGTGACAATGGGTTCTCGATTCTCAAAATCACCACCTCACCCAACTCCATCACACCCCAAGCCTATCCTATCCCTATCCTGCCTCCATTAAATAAATTATTTTTATTTTTTAAAAAGCTTATAATTTTTTTTTTCACCCATCCCACCTCATCCCCATCCACCCTCCCTACCCCAAACCCCACCAACACCCCCTAATTTCTTTTTTTTTTTAAAAATTAAAAATCTTTTCTTATCCTATGATCAAAATCCTACCCTTCCTAAAGAGACTAGTCAGTCAGGTTGTTATAGTTTGTTAGAAAAGAGAGTGATGTACAGTTGGTGTACAGCTGTCAAGTTAGTGGAGTTGGATGTTAGTGGATTCAGTTATTTTTCTCTATACGTAGCAATTGCATCACTAACATTGTAACCAGAATTAGATCATTTTCAATCAATAAAGCTTGTTCATTCCTCTAAGAACCATATCAACGAACTTGGTCCAACAGCTCTAGGGATTTTATTATGGTATCAAAGCTCTTGTCCATACACACCCCAACAAAATGGGATGGTGGAGAGAAAACATAGACACATTCTTGAAGTAGCTACAACTCTTAAATTTCAGAGTTCCATCCCTAACAAGTTCTGGGGAGACTGTGTTATGACTGTAACATATGTTATAAATAAACTGCCTACACCAATTTTGCAAGGAAAGTCTCCTTATACAATTTTATATAAGAAACCTGTAGTATATGATCACTTAAGGGTCTTTGGTTGCTTATGTTTTACATCTACTTTACCTAAAGACAGTGGAATATTAAGCTCACAAATGCATTAATTGCTGGTGGCTATACACAAAGCAGCTATGATCACTCACTGTTTATTCAGAGATCAGGACATAGTATTGTAGTGGTCATGGTTTATGTTGATGATATGCTTATCACAGGGAGTAACTCTACTCTAATTCAGCATGCAAAAGACACACTAAACAAGGCATTCAAGGTGAAAGACTTGGGCCATTTAAGATTCTTCTTGGGAATTGAAGTACTCAGGTCTGACAAAGGTATTTTGCTTAACCAAAAGAAGTATGTGTTGGAGCTGATCTCACAAATTGGCCTGAGTAGGTGCAAACCATCTCCAACACCATTAGAGGTCAATAAGAAATTAATTTCTTTAGAGTATGACCTCCAAGTTGGTCTATCTGATGATCCAGAAATAGATGACATACTTGGTTATCAAAAGATGGTTGGCAAATTTCTTTATCTCACTATTACAAGGCCTGACATTTGCTTTGCAGTACAAACATTAAGTCAATTTATGCAGAGACCTAAATAGTCTTACATGGATGGTGCACTAAGGGTGGTGAGGTATCCGAAGGGTAATCTTGGACTTGGAATTCTACTTAAAGCAGATGAGATCACATCTATGACTGCCTTCTGTGATTCTAATTGGGCATCTTATCCCAACACTAGAAGGCCAGTTTCAGGGTATATAGTCATGATGGGTGATTCTTTGGTTTCTTGGAAATCTAAGAAACAACATACAGTGAGCAGAAGCTCAGCAGAAGCTGAGTATAGGAGCATGGCAGGTGCAACTGCTGAAGTGATATGGCTGGCTGGTATATTGGCAGAGCTTGAAGTGACCTTAACCATGCCTGTGAAGTTGTTTTGTGATAATAAAGCTGCACTACAAATTGTTGCTAATCCTATTTTTCATGAGAGAACTAAGCACATAGAAATCGATTGTTATTTTATCAGAGAAAGAATCAAATCAGGTTTGCTGCAACCAGTTCATGTCCTTTCTAACATGCAACTAGTTGATCTCATAACTAAAGGACTTCCAGCAGCTCAACATCAGTTTCTTCTTTCCAAGCTGAGTGTCCTTGATGTTTTCCGGTCACCATCTTGAGGGGGAGTAAAGAGACTAGTCAGTTAGGTTGTTATAGTTTGTTAGAAAAGAGAGTGGTGTACAGCTGGTGTACAACTGTCAAGTTAGTGGAGTTGGATGTTAGTGGAGTCGTTTATTTTTCTCTATAAGTAGCAATTGCATCACTAACATTGTAATCAGAATTAGATTATTTTCAATCAATAAAGCTTGTTCATTCCTCTAAGAACCATATCAACGAACTTGGTCCAACAGATCTAGGGATTTTATCACTTCCACCTTCCCCGGATCCCCTACCCCTCCCCCAAAAATATTTTTTAAAATAGTTTTTAAAAATAAATAAATAAATTTCTTTTTAAAGCAAACAAAACAGAAAAAGCTTACCCAAATCTCCAGCTCCCCCTACCCCCTACCCCTACCCCCTATATGACATACCCCTCCCTCAATTTTTTTTAAAACTCTTACCTCAACCTTTATCTCTTCTCTACCACCCACCCCACCCCACACCCCCGCCGCTCTCAAATTTTCTTTTTTAAAAAAAAAATATTTAATTTTTTTAAATTCTTACCCCAACCTCAATCACCTCTTCCCCCACCCCTCTCGACATAACCTCCTCTCAAAAATTACTTTTTTTAAGACTCTTACCTCAACCCCAATCTTAAACCCCACCCCTCCTACCCCCTACCCCTTACCCATGCCTTTTTCTCAAAAAATAAATTTTTATTTTTTTAAAAATATTTTTAACCCACTCTTACTCCCTGCCAACCCACCCAATTTCCCTACTATATCCAAACTTGTTTTCTTGAGTTGAGTTTACAAGGGAAAAATATCAATATGTCAATATTTTTTAGATTAAGTGGGTCAAATTGGAGGGGTCAAAATTTAATTCGATTTTTAGCCCATTTCAACCAATAGTGAATTTGGGCGGTTCATAACCCAATTCAATGTCCAATTCAACCCATTTATATCTTTAATCTCAACCCCCCCCCCCCCCATTTGACACCCCTAATCAACAGATATAAAATATGTTCCTCAAGATTTAAAGTTTGTATTATCATTGATCTTCTTTAGAATTAATAACTGAGCTTAAGAAACATTCTTGGAGTGAGAAGTAGGGACCTACCATGGTCGGTAGGAAATTTTTGCAACTATGATGTTTGACAGTTTATTTAGACTTCAACAGAAGTATCATGGAAATTTCTCTTGTTACGACCCAAAAATAAGGGTCATGATGACACTTGTCGTGACGTACCTTGACATGTAAGTATATCACCCAAACTGATACAAAAAGAAAAAAAAAAAGACAGAAATACCCAAGGTAACACTTTTAGAATGAAGCCAAACTATACAAGTAATCATAACAATGTGAAAAGAATTTATCCAAAATATCAATCATGCCTAAAATCGGGTGTCAATAGTGTAAGAACTACTAATACAATCCAGGAGTCAAATACGTTAGAAAAATAACTACGAAGGAATAATATCTATCTCCGAATACTAATAAACACATAACAAATACAAAAAGATAGAGGTGAACTCTGGACGTATGAATATCCGACCGCCACCTTGAGCAATCTGAAGACACCCGAAAATCAACTAGTTAGAGGCACACCCAAACCTGAAGCTGCACTGTAACGGTGAACTAGGAGTGAGTATGGTTTACTTGTACTCAGTGGGTATCATAGGCCGACCGAGCAAAGTAGAAAATAAAGCATATAAAATACACACTAAGGGCACGTCACCTGCAATCAGAAAATATCCTACAATGATAGCCCACACCGCTTGCACTACCAATTTTAATATATCACTTATATTGCAACATCACACCAAGATAGGACACAAGTATGTATTATATCACATATAAGCAGAACAATGGAGAACATCTATATACAATATCATCAAATACAAGTAAAGGAAGATAAAACAAATACATAGAAGACAAGTCAATATGACAATACAACACAACATAACACAATAATGTAAGTGCAATATATATAATGAAGATGATGATGCAGGAGGTCGTCGCACAATCTCCGGGATCGTCGCACAATTCTCGTATACACCTACGAATACATAGGACCTATGAGGGGTTCGTCAACCCTTATACAATCCACATATCTCATATCTTCTTATCGGTACATTTCTCGAAAAGGATTTTATTAGGTGTTACAATATCTCCTTTCCGACACTTTCCTTGGGGAGGGTTTTATAAAATGTGTTGCCAGTGTTTCTCAGATGTTGCCATGGTGGTACCAATGTTTCATGAATAAGTATGATATGAGTATGTAATTCTCACAATCAATCACAATGAGTATTTTTACAACCAATCACAATGATATATTTTCACAACCAGTCACAATTATACATTTCCACAACCATGTGAGTTAATATTCACTCATTATTTTCGTTTCATCCATAAATTTTTACATGTCTCATATAACAAGTATGAATATATCACAATAAACCAATGCTACCAAATTAGGAATTTCAACAACACAATACAATTATTCACATATATTCAAGGCTATCAACATCATATAGGACCCATACAGTTACATATATCACATAATATCTCAATTTCAACAATTACATATAGGGCCCCACACGGGCACAACACATAGACAGGCATTTTTCATGATTATTTACCACTCTTAACATACATTTTATACCATCATTTACTACCCAACCCAGTCTGAAAGAGTTAAGCCATATCCTACCTCAAAAGCCAAAATACCACAACCAACACTTTGCTCCCAAAGCCTTACTCCACACGAAGGATATCGAACTCCACTAAAAACATCAAATATGGAATTTATGCATCAAAATAAAACCAACAATATTTATATTGACTACTTTTGGTTCGGGGTCAAAAAGAACCCCCCAAAATGAGTTTTTAAAAAAGAAGGGTAAACTCATAACTTTACTTCAAAAATGTATTTTTCATATTTTTAGGAACCTACAACTGAAAATCCAAGTCAAATTTAGTCAAAATTGAGGTTCAAATCGAAAAAAAAATCATTTTTAAGCTTTATCAGGTGAAATCTTTGAAATGCGGGTTAAAATCAAGAATCAAAGTTTTTTTGAAGGTTAAATTGATGAAAAACTAGTAATTATACGATTAAAATATTATTCAAGTAAAAAGGAGTGAAGTTGGGACTTAAAATCAAGCTAAGATTTTTGGGGTTTTGAGAAATTAATCAAGAAATGACTGAGAAAATGGTGAATTCTTACCTTAAATCCATAGTAGAATCAAGAAATAGATGTTAATCTAGCTTTTCAAGCTCCCAAAAGCTTCAGTTTTAGGCTCTCACACTATTTTAGGTTTTAACTCTCAAGAGGCAAGGTGAAGAATGGACAAAATGGGCCAAAAAAGGTAAAAATTTGTTATATAGCAGATTTGTCTAAGTTCTATCAGACTTCGATGGGGTGCTTGGGATTCGTTCGGAGTCCGATATATGCAAACATACTATGTAATCACACTAAATTCGACTCTCCAAACTCAATAGCGATATCAGATTTTAAAAAAAAACATCATTTTCATGGAGTTAATCTCCGAAATCCAAAATTATAATTTTACAAACTGAGGGTCGAAATGAGATTTAAAAGTTTTAAAGTCACACCAAACATGTTACCACCCTAAAATCGATGTTATGGATCTGCTGGCAAAGTCGGATTTTCCATCCGAGGTTGTTTTGATCAAATGTGGGTCCCACATCCATATTTACAATTTTTCACCTTTCCGACCAATAGATCGAAATTAGCTTGGGTGCACCGGTACCTGAACCAAAGATATTGCCTAGACTAAAATCGATATTCTAGAGCTACTGGCGCATTCCTTCAGTCATCCATCGCACAGATCAAAAGACATTCACATAAGTCCAAAATAAGGCTCTCAAAGCCATAAAAAATCACAACATCACATAAATAGTACCCAAATACACCGGGAACCATGTCAATCACCTTTACTCCCTTAAAATACCATAATAAACTATGGAGAGGGGTAAAATAGTTAAATCACATATAAACACATAATTTACATATTTTATCAGAAAGCTGGCAGTTACATCATCCACCATTAAACATCTAGTTCGTCCTTGAACTAAGACAAGAAAATACCTGAATCAACAAGAGCTGGGGATGAGAAATACGCATATAGACTCGACCTCCCAAGTAGCCTCATCTATAGATCGGTGTCGCCGCTGTACCATAACCATAGAAATTACTCTAGAGCGCGGTAGTCTAACATCCTTAGCCAATATGGAGATCGGCTCCTTATTAAAAGACACCGCTCATCTAACTGAACTGACTCCCAAAAAATAACATGAGACTCATTTAGAATGTAATGGCGAAGCATAAAAACATAAAAAAATGGTTGAACAACAGATAGATTAGATAGATCAGGGGGCAACGCTAACTCATAAGCCACATCATCAATAGTCCGAAGAATCTCAAATGCACTAATATACCTGGGGCTAAGCTTGACCCTTTTCCCAAACCTAATCACACCCTTTATGTATAAAAGTCAAAGGAAAACATGATCATCAATACCAAATCTCAAGGCACGAAGTCTACGATCAATATAACACTTATGCCTACTCCAAGCCGCTCTAAGTCTATCCTGAATAATCTGAACTCTATACAAATACCCATGAAGCAACTCTAACAGAATCAAGAGAGAGCTCGTGGATCAAATGTCATAATTTTTCTATGAAGTTCAAGCATTAAAATCCAGTTCATCAAGATTCAAGATCAAGACCACAAGATTCAAGAACAAGCCCAAAATTCCTTGAATTCAAGTACAAGTCAAGATCAATTCCATCAAGTTCATAAATCAAGTCCAAAATTCAAGATTAAGCTCAAAGCCCTTGAATTTATATTTGAAAAGGCAAATAAGAGGATTCATAGCGATTGTAACACTCATATATTGAAATTAATAAAATAATTATGGCAATATTTTATCATCCCAATTATTATTATTATTTTCTAGGTCTTAAATTTTACTGTTCAATAAATCTTGACTCGACTAGTGGGACAATCTCTACCTCTTATCTCAAATTTTTCAATATCAAAGTTTAAGAACCACGAAATGAATTTTAAAAAGGTCAATTCTTAATTTACTGCCTCTAAGGTTGCTGATTCTAAATTCTCTACTAAAGTTGAAAGCATCCTCTGTATTACTTTTGAAAGTTTTAGAGATGTAGAAGGAGAAAGACCAACATTCTAGGAAAACAAACACTTCTAGTGTCATCTATGTCAACTCCAATTTTTGGATCTTCAACCCCAAAAGAAGTGAGGTCTCATGCAAGTGCCTCAGAAGAAAGAAGCAATATGACAGAGACACTAAAGAAGACTCTAGCTATACTTGATCACCCTGGTTCAAAATACTCTAGTGAAAAGAACAATCTAAGCACTTCGAAGATCAACTTATGCGAAAATCCATGTTACTCTCTAACATTTCAGTGATCATGCAAGAAATGGTAACTAACACCTTATTTATAGAGGAGCAGCTCGCAAACCTGACAAAGACAATTGAGAGTCTGACCAAATATATGCAAAATTAAGATGCTCAGATTGATAAGTTGGTGGATAGGATGGATGACTTATGTCATAACCTTGACCAGGGCCTAGTAATGACAGGTATCTCAAGCCCACCGTGAGCTGAATACCATCCCCTTAGCCTAACATCCAGAACACAGTAAAAAAATACAATGAAAGACAACCAAATATGATGATAAGAGGAATAGATAACCCAAATAAGAACTATGAGTCAAAACAAATAACCATCTTTTCTATTATGGCATGAATTGAATGGATTTTGATGTGGTTTAAATTGCAGGTTTGAAATTGGTGTAGGGGTTTTGTTTGTTACTAATTGAATTTTTTGTCCCATGTTTTGAATTAATTATTCATACTTTACATTGATGTTTTTGGTACTGAATTGGTACATTATTTAAATGGTTGGAATGAGGGACATGGGTTTCCCCAAATTAGATAAATTTTGGCTTGGAATTGCATTAACCTTAGCCACTTTGTAAATTTGATTCTTATTATAAAAATTTCATGGTTTAACTTGGTTTTGAATCCAATACATCGCATTAATGGATAAATGGATATAAAAGTAGATTTGAGGCTATGATTTGGATTTTAATAGAACTTGAGAGTTTAATTTGGTTGTGTGAATTGGTTTAGCATGTTTAGTTTAGCTTGTAAGTGTATTGGTATGATGATACCAAGCGATAAATGCCTTAATTAATGGATCCTAGATTAATGGTTGGAATTATGTGTAAAGTGATTTTAATTTAGGCTTAAAAGGGTTTGTGTATCTCACTGTGAAGGTATAAATACTGGGCAGATGAACAATGAAAACTACATATGCTGACATTGGGGTATATATATATATATTTGGTATGTCTATTTCCCATGGTGTCTTTAGTTTTCCCTAAAATTTTCCTTAGTTCGTGCGGCTAATACGCATTGGGGCCCTTTCAGCAGGAGGAGCTGAACCCATATAGCCCATGGGTGCCTTTAGGATAAATTGAGATACACAAGCTAGGTTAATTATTTTAAAACTCTCATGTTCATGGCCCTTATCCTATCCGGCATCCTATATATATGTATATATATGAATGTGTGCATACGATTTGGATTGATTTTGGACATGGCATTATGTTTTCACTTTCCCCGAGTCGCATACTAGTGCTTATACCACTTACACTCCTAGGATGTATATCATTTTATAATGTAGTGTTTGAAGGATTTTTTGTTGCTCCTATGTAACATTAGGGGGATTAGGACGTTTGTTTAAGTTGTTGTGAGGTGGTAAGCCTCCATCATTCAGATGGCTTTGTCAGTTAATCATTCTCTCTTTATTTTTATTTTACTTTGGATTCTTTTTAGTCATAGTCAGGGGAATGTCCTGACTTAGTTTCTATTTTGGTTTAAGAGGCTATTGTATACAAATGTGGGTTGGTTGGTTGTTGTTTTGACTTTTTGTGTCATTGAGTTATTCATTCATATTTTTATTATTTTTTAAATGGATACTAAATTTTTATTATTATTTTTATCATTGTGCTCTTGAGGTTAGGTTAAGGAGGTAGTCTTAGGTCTACAGTGGGCTTGAGAATACCCATCACAATCAAGCCTGAGGTTGGGTCATGATAAGTTTGGTATCAAAGTACGATTTAGAGTCGTTGTGTGTTCACAAAAGTTGAGTAGAGTAGAGTCCCTTTAAGGGTGTGTAGCACGCTATACTTATAAGGAGGAGGCTACGAGGCATTTAAGAATGTTTTCTTTTCTTGTGTTTTATTTTGGGCTATAGAGTTTAGTATTATGAAACTTATCTAACTCCTATATTCCTCGCATTTTAAATCATGCCTCCCCAAAGATCTGATGCTTATAAAAGCTCTACTGGGAACTCTGCCCTATATGAGGATAATATGGAGGGGACTCACCCTGTTATGAAGTGTAGACTCAATCTATGGTCTCCACTCCTAATTGTGATGCTCCATATAGAGTTCTACCTGTCCCTACTAGTCCTCCTCGAGCTTCTTGGGGTGGTGATTTTTATGATCAGACTCCTCAAGGGGACATATCTAATGCAGAGTTCTGCCGGTCTAATAATTTGCTTACTCACTTGGTGATATCTCAATCTCATTAAATAAATTATATTGGTTCTAGTGATTCTTTATTTGAGGTCACTTGGGTTGGACAGTTCACGAGGATGAATCCCTCAACCTTTACAGGCTCTAAGGTTGAAGAGGATCCTCAAGGGTTTGTGGTTGAGATGGAGAAGATTTTTAGAATGATGCATCCTATTGATTCTGAAGATGTACAGTTTTTTTACATATCAACTGAAAGATATAGCTTGTCAGTGGAATATGGAGTGAGGCATTGGAGGGGTAATGACGTAGAGTTGACATTATGGGATCAGTTTTTGGGTGCCTTTAGAGACAATTTCTTTTCTCAAGAGCTGAGAAAATCTAAGGCTGAGGAGTTTGTGAATCTAAGGCAGGGTAATATGAGTTTGAAAGAGTATGACTTGAAGTTTCACTAGTTGTCTCATTATGCTCAAGAGTTAGTGTCTAACAAAAGATCCATGATGAGGAAATTATCTTCTGGGTTGTCCCATGACTTGGTATTGGAGTGTAAGGCTACAATGTTAAATAATGATATGAAAATCTCCATACTTATTGTTTATATGCATTAGACGAAGGATAATAAGAAGTGCCAAGTACAAATGAGAGAGAGGCAGAATAAGAAGTTTAGGTATTCAGAGCAAGATAGGGGTTAACAAAATAATAAAATAGATGGTAGACACTGGACCAAGAAAAGAACTGGGGCAATTCTTATTTGTCTGTTAGTGCTCCTTATCCTAAGCCATCTAGTGATCATTATTTTCAGGCTAGTAGTGGTCTGAAGGAATAGGGAGCTCAATCAGCCCCACCTTATCCTTCTTGTTATTTTTGTGGGCAGCTTTATCATAGTTATTGCGAGGAGGGGAGGAATTACTATTATAATTATGGTAAGATTGATCACATGAACTGAGATTTTCCTTCAACCAAGGTTTCCACTGGAGCTAATAAATTTTTGATTTCCATATCTTCAACTCCTGTGCCAAAGAGCGCTACTTCTGGTACTAGGTTTGGCTGAAATCGTCTCTATGTACTTGCTACTCGTTAGGAATTTGAGACATCCCCAGATGTTGTTAATGGTATGTTACAACTCTTTTCTCATGATATTTATTGTCTGCTTTATTTGAGTTTTATCCTTTCTTATGTGATCCATTATGTGGCTATGTATTTTGGTTTTAATCCTGAAACTATTTATGACTGTATTTATGTCTACTTCGATGGGTGATTCTATAGTATCCTTGTGTGGTGTCCATCTTTCATAAAGAGACATTGGTGGATTTGATAGAGTTGGATATGGTGGATTTCAATGTTATCTTGGGGATGGATGGGCTTCACTCGTGTTATGCTTCTCTAGATTGTAGGATCTAAAAGGTCAGTTTTTACTTTCCTAATGAACCTATATTAGAATGGGAAGGGAGTTCCTTAGTACCCAATGGGAAGTTTATCTGTTATCTTAGAGCTCAAAAGATGATTTCAAAAGAGTGTTTATATCATCTAGTTTGGGTTAAGGATTCTGATTCTGAGAGTCTTTCTTTGCAATCCATTTCTTTGGTTAATGAATTTTCTAAAGTATTTCCTGATGATCTTCTTGTAATACCTCCCGAGAGGGAAACAAATTTTAGGATTGATATTCTATCGGATGCTCATCCTATTTCCGTTCCTCCTTATAGAATGGCTTTGGCTGAACTAAATGAGCTTAAAAAGCAATTGAAAGATCTTTTTGATAAAGGTTTATTCATCCCAACATTTCTCTGTGGGGTGGTCTTATGATTTTTGTGCATAAGAAGGATGAGTCTCTTTGGATGTGTATAGACTATCATCAACTAAAAAAGGTGATAGTGAAGAATAAGTACCCTCTTCCTAGGATTGATGATCTTTTTGATCAATTTTAGGGTTCTAGATATTTCTCTAAGGTTGATCTCTATTTAGTGTATCATCATTTGAAAATTAGGGAGGTTGATATTTTGAAGACTACTTTTGAACCCGGTATGGTTATTATGAGTTCCTACTTATGTCATTTGGGTTGACTAATGCTCCAACTACTTTCATGGATCTTATGAATTGGGTTTTCAGGCAGTTTCTAGATTTATTTGTGATAGGCTTCATTTATGATATCTTGGTGTATTCTAAGAGCGAGGAGGATTATGCCAATTATCTCCTAATTGACTTATAGACTCTAAAAGACCAAAAGTTGTATGTAAAATTTTCTAAGTAAAAGTTTTGGTTAAGTTCTGTGATATTTCTTGGGCATGTTGTTTCTAGTAAGAGGATCTAGGTGGATCTAAAGAAGGTTGATGTGGTTAAGAAATGACCTAGACCCACGACTCTAATCGATATTAGGAGTTTCTTGGGCTTGGATGGGTATTATAGAAGGTTTGTAGAGAGTTTCTCATCTATTGCTGCTATGTTGACAAAGTTAACTCAAAAGAGGTTAAGGTTTTATGGTCCAATGCTTGTGAGGGTAGTTTTGAGAAGTTGAAGGATAAGTTGACTTCTGCTCCAATTCTGACCCTGCCCTAGGATACTGATGATTTTGTTGTATTTTGTGATGCATCCCCTGTGGGACTGGGTTGTTTTTTGATGCAGCATAGTAAGGTTGTAGATTATGCTTCCAGATAGTTTAAGGTTTATGAGAGGAATTATACAACTAATAACTTGGAGTTGGCAGTTGTGGTTTTTGCTTTGAAGATTTAGCACCATTATCTGTATGGGGTGTGTGGGAATATCTATTCAAATCATAAGATCTTGCAGTATGTGTTTACTTAGAAGGAATTAAATTTTATATTGAGGCAGTGGCTTGAATTGCTAAGGATTACGACATGGGTTTGCACTACATCCAGGTAAATTTAACGTCATTGTTTATGCTCTTAGCAGGTTGTCCATAGGGAGTTTATCCCATGTTGATAAGAAGAAAAGAGGATTTGTAAAGGATATCCATAGATTAGCTAACTTAGGAGTTCATCTTTTGGACTCTAAGGAAAAACTCTTGGTGTTGAGGTGAAGGATAAACTGGTTTTGGATCCTATACTTATGTTAATTAAGGATGATGTGGGTCAAAAAAAGGTAATGGATTTTGAGATGGCGGGAGATGGTATTCTGAGGTACTAGGGTAGGTTGTGCATCCTTGATATTGATGGGTTGCAGGAAAGGATTTTGTTTGAGGCTCATGAGTCAAGGTATACAGTTCATCCAGGTTCAACAAGGATGTCCCATGAATTGAAGGAAATGTACTCGTGGAATAATATAAAGAGAGATGTGGCAAATTTGTTGACAAATGTATCATTTGTCAGGAAGTTAAGGTTGAACATTTGAAGCCTGGTTGCATATCTCAAGAGATAGATTTTCCCATGTGAAAGTGGGAGATGATCAATATGAATTTTGTTAAAGGTTTTCTGTAGTCTTGAAATTAGTATGATTCGATTTGGGTCATCATAGATAGAATAACTAAGTCTACTCACTTCTTGCTTGTGAGGACTAACTACTCAGGAGAGGATTATGCTATGTTGTTCATTTAGGAGATTCTAAATTTGCCAATGTCCATTATTTTAGATTGAGGTGTGCCAATGTCCATTATTTTAGATTGAGGTACATAGTTTTCTTTTCGCTTATGGCATTTGTTTCAGAAAGGTTTGGGTACACAGGTGAACCTTAACACCACTTTCCACCCTCAAATGGATGGAGAAGAGGAGTGGACTATTCAAACTCTGGAGAATATACTAAGGGTTTGTATGGTTGATTTTAAGGAAAGTTGGCTTGACCATTTTCCTCTTATTGAATTTGCATACAACAATACTTATTATTCGAGTATTTAGATGGCTCCTTTGAGACTCTTTTTGGTAGAAGGTGTAGGTATCCTATTGGAGGGTTTGACGTTTGTGAGACTAGGTTGTTTATTCCTGAATTGGTTCACCAAGCCATGTATAAGGTGAAAGTGATTAGAGAAAGACTTAAGACTGCCCAAAGTTTTCAAAAGTCTTATGCGGATATGAGGCAAAGAGAATTGGCGTTTGAAGTAAGTGATTTGATATTCTTGAAGGTGTCACCTATGAAAGAATTCATGAGGTTTTGTAAGAATAGGAAGCTCAGTCCCTGTTATGTTGGAACATATCGAAATTTGAGGAGAATATGGAATATAGCATATGAGTTAGATTTGCCTGCGAGTTTTAGTTCTATTCATCCCGTCTTCTATATGTCCAGACTAAAAAAATGCATGAGGTGACCTTTCACTGATAGTGCCAGTTAGGAAGGTTGGTGTGACAGATTCCTTGTCTTATAAGGAAGTCCTAATTGAGATATTCGATAGGCTAGTTCGTAGATCGAATACCAGGGAGGTTGATTCAATGAAGGTCCTTTGGAGAAATAAAAAGGTAGAAAAGGTACATGGGAAGCTGAGGAAGATATGAAGGCCAAATACCTTTTCTTGTTCCCTATGTTGGATGAAAGTCCTTAAGATATGGGTTTCATTTTCCTCTTGTTACTTTCTGAGCTTGTCATTTACTCTTGTGTATTCTTACTATTCTCGTGCTAAAAGTGTCCTAACTCATCACTTGGGGATGAATGATCCAGGGATAATGTGATACCTTATAAAATTTTGATCGTTTTATTTTTTACCCTCCTATGTTCGTAATATCGATCTTTAACTTGAATTATATTTAAGGATGTTAAAAAGGTAATTTGGGAAAGTTTTAGAATTTTTGGAAAGGGTTCGGGTTTATTCTGGACTCCGAGGTAGTATGCCTCAGCTATATCACCTTGCCACAGAGGTTAGCCTTCGTGATATTGGCATGGCACAGAGGTTAACCTCCGTGATAAGGCCGCGCAATGCTGAGGTGCAATTTTCATCTAGTTTATTTTTTTCACTTAAGGGTGAGGGGCTTTTGGTCTTTTTACCCTTTCCACGACTTATAATCATAAAATTGACCTTTTTTCCTTCAGTTGAAAAGATCAAACACTTCTATTCTCTTCCTTAACACCTAAACCTAGAAAGCTTAAGGGTTTTACAAGAAATCACCACTCTGGGCTCCAAACTTCGAATTAATTCCAATTTTTTGTATGTTTCAAGCATGTTTATCTTCCTTAAACTTTAATTTTACATTGTGGCATTAATTAAATGAATTTTCATGTGATTTAAATTATGAGTTTGAAGTTAGGTTGAGGGGTTTTGGTTGTTACTAATTGAATTACTTATCCCATGTTTTGAATTGATTATTTATATTTTAAACTGATACTTTTAGATTGAATTGGTAAATTTTTTAAATGGTTAGAATGAGGGACATGGGTTTCCCAAAATTCATTGAATTTTGACTTGGAATTGCATAAACCTCAACCCACTTTATAAATTTGATTCTTATTATGGAAAATTGCATGGTTTAACTTGCTTTTGAATCCAATGCATTGCATTAATGGATAAATGGATATAAAAATGGATTTGGATGGCCTTGGTGGCCATGGTTTGGATTTTAATGGAACTTAGGAGTTTAATTTGGTTGTGTGAATTAGTTTGGCATGTTTAATTTAGCTTGCAAGCATATTGGTATGATGATACCTAGTGGTAAATGCCTTAATGAAGAAATTTTGGGTTAACGGGTGTAATTATGTGTAAAGTGATTTTAATTTAGGCTTAAAGAGGGGGTTGGGTAGTTCACCATAAAGGTTTAAGTCCAGAGAGGGGGGGACGAACACTAAAAACCATATTTTCTGGTGTTGGGGGTCTATATGATCGTGTACTTGACACACACTTGATGTATATATTTGTTACAGCTATTTCCCATGGTGACCTTAGTTTTCCCTTAGATTTTCCTTAGTTCGTATGGCTAGAATGCACTGGATCCTTTTCAGCAGGGGGAGTTGAACCCACATGGCTTATGGATGCCTTTAGGACGAATCGAGCTACACATTCTAGGTTAATGGTTTTAAAACCTGCATGTTCATGACCCTTACCCTATCCCAACATCCTATATATATATGTATATATATGAATGTATGCATATGATTTTTACTGAATTTGGACATGGCATTACGTTATCACTTTGCCCAGTTTTTTGCTAGTGCTTATCCTAGTGACCGTCCTAGGACGCTACATCATTTCATGATGTAGGGTCCGAAGACTTTTCTATTTCTCCTATGCATCATTAGGTGGATTAGTTCGTTTGTCAAGTTATTGTGAAGTGGTGAGCCTCAATCCTTCGAAAGGCTTTGTCATTTCATCATTCTCTCTTTATTTTCATAGTACATTGGATTCTTTTAGTCATAGTCAGGGCATGTCCCGACTTAGGTTCTATTCCGATTTTAAAGGCTTTCGTGGACAGATGTGGGTTTTTTGGTTATTGTTTTGACTCTTAGTGTCATTGAGTTATTCATTCATCTTTTTATTACTGTTTAAATGGATTCCACGTTGTTATTATTATTATCATTATTATTATTATCATCATCATCATTGAGCTCTTAAGGTTATGTTAAGGGGATGGTCTCCATCCATGGCGGGCTTGAGATACCCGTCACGGCCAGGACTACGGTCGGGTTGTAACAGTAATGGCTCATGAGGTATGACCACGAGTCATTACCTGGACTCATTACCTAGGGATCAAAATCCTAGTGCCCCACTATTATGACAACGAGTCTCACACAAAGTCTCGTTGTCTGACATCACGACTCATGAAGTTGACTCATGACTTCGACTAGTGATTAGAGCAGAACTCCTAGTCGACCTCACTATTAAGACAGCGAGTCTTCGTAACGACTCATTACATGACCTCACAACTGTCACTTGGACCATTACCACTAGTAGTGTTGATATTATGTCAGAAATTAGGCTACTTCCGTTATCAACTCCTTAAGGGTCTAAAGATCAAAACTTGGGGTGTAATATTGACCCCCTCCCCTCTCTTAGGATCATTTATCTCCGAATGAGGAGTTAGGGTGGCCTTAGCACGATAATAGAAAGAATGTAAACGAAATCCAAAGACATATTTGGAATTCATAAGATAAGAAAACGAAGTTTGTACCTTAAACACTTTCATCCAACACAGGGAACAAGAACGAGTACTTGGCTCTCATGTCTTCTTCAGTTTCCCATGTATCTTCTTCCACTATTTGGTTCCTCCAATGAACCTTTACAGAAGCTACATTTATCCTCAATTTACCAATTTGCCTATCGAATATCTCAATTGGGACTTCTTCATAAGAAATAGAATCCAAAACCCCAACATTCTCAATAGGCACTATCAAAGAAGGATCACCTACACACTTCTTCAACATGGACACATGGAAAACATGATGAATCAAAGACAAACGCATTGGCAAATCCAAATCGTAATTGACCTTTCTAATTTTCCTCGCAATCTGATATGGACCAACATAATAGGAACTGACCTTACCCTTCTTGTCAAATCTCACGACTCCTTTCATAAGAGAAACCTTTAAGAACACCTAATCACTAGGCTCACATTAGCATAAGACTTTTGGTAACTCTTCGCAGTCTTAAGTCTTTCTCTTATTACCATCACCTTTTCTATGGATTAGTGAACCAAGTCAGGACCAAACAACCTAGTCTCACCTACCTCAAACCACCCAATAGGAGACCTATACCTTCTATCATAGAGAACCTTAAAAGAAGCCATATGAATGGTATAATGATACCTATTATTGTAACCAAACTTAATAAGAGGCAAATGATTAACCCAACTAACTTTAAAATCAATCACATAGGCCCTTAGCATATCCTTTACAGTTTTAATGGTCCGTTCCACTTGTCCATTTGTTTGAGGGTTGAAAGCGGTGCCAGGGTTCACCTGATTACCCAAACCTTTTTGAAATGAATGCCATAAATGGGAAGAAAACTGCGTACCTCTATCTGAGATGATAGACACTGATGCACCATGAAACTTTACTATCTCCTGATTAAACAACTTAGCATAATCCTCTCTTGAGTAGTTAGTCCTCACAGGCAAAAATTGAGCATCCTTAGTCATCCTATCCAAAATGATGCAAATAGAATCATACTGATTTTGAGACCATAGAAGACCAGTAAAGAAATCCATATTAATCATTTTACACTTCTACATGGGCAACTTTATCTCTTAAGACATGCCACTAATCCTTAAATATTCAATCTTAACCTACTGGGAAACCATACACTTAGCTATAAAATTCTTGACATCTCTCTTCATGTGATTCCACCAATAAATTTCCTTCAAGTCTTGATACATTTTAATCGAACCTGGATAAACTATCTATCGAGACTCATGAGCCTCAGCCAAAATCCTTTTCAGTAGCCCATCAAGATCAGGAATATACAACCTTCCTTGATATCTCAAGATGCCATCTCCGCCATTTTCAAAATCCATAACCTTTTGCTGACCCATATTATTCTTAATCTGCATGAGTGTGGGATCTAAAGCTCACTTCTCCTTCACTTCTGAACTAATAGATAATTTAACCACTTATTGAACAGCCACTCCTTTATCCTCAGAGTCCAAGAGACGAACTCCTAAGTTAGCAAACCTGTGAATATCCTTCACCAATACTCTTTTATCTTCATCCAAAAGAGATAATCTACCTATAGGCAACCTGCTAAGAGCATTAACAACTACATTAGCTTTACTTGGATAGTAGTGGAAACCCATGTCATAATCCTTAAGTAATTCGAGCTACCACCTCTGCCTGAGATTCAACTCCTTCTATATAAACACATACTACAAATTCTTATGGTCTAAATAAATATCCACATGCACTCTATACAAATAATGATGCTATATTCTCTTGTGAACCTTAAGATGACTAGAAGTATTGGCCACAACCTCACTATGCTGCATCAAAACACAACCCAATTCCACATGGAATGCATCATAAAACACAACAAAACACTCAGTACCCTTGGGTAGTGTTAAAATAGGCACAAAATTTAACTTATCCTTCAACTTCTAAAAACTACCCTCACAAGCATCAGACCACAAAAATTTAACCTTTTTTTGAGTTAACTTTGTCAGCGAAGCAACAATAGATAAGAAACTCTTCATAAACTCCTATAATACCCAGCCAAGCCCAAGAAGCTCCTAATGCCGGTTGGAGTCGTAGGTCTAGGCCACCTCTTAACTACCTCAACTTTTTATGGGTCCACCTTGATCCTTTTACTAGAAATAAGCCAAAATTTATGCTTAGAAAATTTTGTATACAATTTATTATCCTTAAGAGTTTGCAACACAATTCAAAGGTGATTGACATTGTCATGCTCACTCTTAGAGTACACCAAGATGTCATCAATGAAGACTATAATAAACAAATCCAAAAACTGCTTGAACACCCGATTAATAAGATCCATGAAATCAGTCGGAGCATTATTCAACCTAAATGACATAACTAGAAACATATAATGGCCATACCGAGTTTAGAAAACAGTCTTGGTAATATCAACCTCCCTAAATTTCAATTGATGGTAGCCCAAACCAAGATTAGTAATAAAAAAATGCCTAGCTTCCTGAAGCTGGTCGAAAAAATTATCAATCCTTAGATGAGGGTACTTATTTTTTACTGTAACCTTATTCAACAGACAATAATCTATTTACACCCCCATAGAGACCAATATTTCTTTCGCACAAAAAGTACTGGAGCACCCCATGGAGAAAAACTAGGATAAATGAACCCTTTATCAAGAAGATCTTTCAATTTCTCCTTAAGTTCCTTTAGTTCAGCCGGAGCCATCCTATATGGAGAAATGAAAATGGGATGGGTATGTGGTAAAAGGTCAATTCCCTTTGGGTACTAAGTAACTCCTTTTCCATTCAATCATGGGTCCTACAATCTAGATAAGCATAGCATGAATGAAGCCAATCCATCCCTAAGATTACATCAAAATCCACCATGTCAAGTTCTATCAAATCCACCAATGTCTCCTTATGAAATATTGACACCACATAACCCTTATAAATTTTCTAGCAACAATAGAATCACCCACTAAATTAGAAATAGAAAAGGGGTTGGAAATATTTTTAGGACCAAAACTAAAGTGTACAACCATATAAGGGGTCACATAAGATAGGGTAGAACCTGGATCAAGAAAGCAATAAACATCATGAGGGAAGAGCTGTAACATACCAGTTACGACATCTGGGATGTCTCAGATTCTTGATGAGTAGTAAGAGCATAGAGATAATTTTGCACGGTGCCGGTACCTGAAGTGGCGTCCTTATGTGTAGGAGCCAAAGAAATGGCGATCGGGACCTTGTCAGCTGCAGTGGAAACTTTAGGTACAGGATAATTTCACTACATATGACCAGGCTGATCGTAGTTAAAACATAAGTTCCTCTCCTCTTTATAATAACCACAGTGAAACTGCCCATAAAAATGTGAAGGAGGATAAGGTGGGGATGACTGAGCTACACTAGCATGAGATTGTGCACCCTGTGCCTTAGGACCACTGTTGGCCAGAAAATGGCGATCACCTGAAGGCATATGTAACACTCCATATTCAAGTACATATATTGGCGTATTCAAGTACGTGTATTGGTCTTATTTATATGGAATTTATTTTATTTTATTTTATTTATACCGGAATTTGCCCGTCGATAGTTCCATACAAAGGTTATTGAATAAGCTTTCCAACGATATAAAGATTTCCAAAAATGGATAGGTTTCGGATATGATCGAGCACGTTCAAAACTATAAAACGGTGGCCGGGATATTGGGAATAGTAAATGTGCAGGAAAATTTCCTGCACACAAACTACTGAGGTCAGTCATTTTTTTGGGTCAACTTTGAATGATCATAACTCCCTTAATATAATGAACTGGGAGATCTGCCACCTATGAAAAGAAAGATCTTCGAGTCTTCTTTCCAATGCAATTGGTTTCATCCAAATCCTACATCTGAGTAATGAGTTATACTCATTTTACTTCAGCCTCTCAAAATAGATTTTTAGGGTCAACTTCAAATGATCATAACTCCTTGTACAGGACGAAATGGGTGGGCTACTTTATATTAAATGAAATCCCTTTGAATTATCTTTCCAACGATACCAATTTCACCCAAATTCGATATCGGAGCAAAGAGTTATGGTCTATTTACTTTAGCCTACCAAAATAGTCCACCATGGACAGATTCG
>NC_061115.1:182427396-182447506 GCF_002878395.1 Capsicum annuum | reverse complement strand
TTGATATACGTGTGGGTGGTAGCTCAGGGGCTTAAGCCTAGCATGGGCCGATCCCGATATTTGATATGATTACAGTTGATATGTACTGGGGGTAGCCTAATGGTCACAGTACGGTACAGTATTGATTTTTGTTAGTGGTTGGGGGTTCGGGAGGAGGAGGTAATGGCGAATGATAATTGTAAAGAATAAAATGAACGAATGTATACCGTTCCACAAATGTGTTTGAATTCAAGAACCCAATTCAGATTAATGATAATGTACATGATCCTAAAAGTGTTTATGAAGTGTGGTTCACTTCTATTATGATTTATTCACTTGCGTCTGATTTTCTTGATTCCCCATATCACATATGATTATTTACAGCTTTACATACTCAGTACATATTTCGTACTGACGTCCCTCACGGGGGACCTGCATTTCATGCTGCAGGCACAGGTGCTTCAGCTCATTCACAGCATAGATAGGAGCCAGGTCATACAACTATTGTTGGTGAGCTCCAATTTGCTTCGGAGCTTTTCGAGTCGGTCCATTATGTTTTGTTATTGTACAGGAGTCATGTGTGGGCGGGGGTTTATCCCGACCCTAGTTATGTCATGTATATCCTAGAGGCTTTGTAGACATAAGGAAGGGTAAAGTCATGGAAGTTTATATAGTGATGTTATATTTGTATATGTGGTGGCCCCGACGGCCAAGTATTATATATATATATATATATTTGTGCGTGTTGTGCTGATACAGGTAATTAGATCCTTCTATATGCAACGAAGTGCTGTCCAAATTTTTGGTGACATGTAAGTGAAAGTACAGGTATTTGAATGGGTTCTCCCGGGCCTTCTCGGCTTCGGGTGCCAGTCCGACCCGATGGGATTTTGGGGCGTGACAGTATAGTATAAGGAGCACTAGCGGATGAATATGAATTTACCTAATTTTTCTTCTTAATCCACTGCCTACCATCTCTCATACTGTTCTGATAATTTTCACCCTACTCTGAATATCTATACTTCTTGATCTACCTCTTTTCCAATATTTCTTTTTCTCATCCTCCACCTGCTATATATAAATCACCAGCCTAAAGATATCGATGCCATTATTCAATATCGAAGCGTTGCATTCCAACACCAAGTCATGAGACAACCCATAAGCAAAATTTCTTATTCGGGACCTCATATTAGAAACCAACTCTAGAGCATAATGGAAAAGCTGATAGAATTTCAGAGCATACTCCTTAACACTCATCTTACTTTGCTTCAAGTTTACAAACTTTTCGACCTTAGATTTCCTCAACTTTTGAGGAAAGAAGTGATCTAGAAAAGCACCTAAAAAGTTATCCCACATCGCCAATTTAAAATCATCACACCTCATAGCTATCCACTCCTTATACCACTGATAAGCCACATCCTTTCAAATTATACGCAACAAACTCTATACCATCAAAATCAGTAACATGAATCACCCTAAGGAACTCCATCTCATTAATGAACCCTTGAGGGTCCTCCTAAAACTTAGGCCTGTAAAATTTGGGGGATTTAATCTTATGAACTGGCCAACCCAAGTAACATTAGATAATCTAACAACCGGGCCAAAATAATCAGATTGACGAGATTGGGATACCACCAATTAGGAAAGCATATGAATAGACTGATGGAACTCTACATTAGAAATATATCCCTGAGGCGATTGAGCATAAGTATCACCATCCCCAGAAGCTCGAAGAGGACTAGTAGAGACTGGTGGAACCCCACATTGAGTGGTACAGTTAGGATAAGGGACCCTATATTTGGCCTGCACTCTATAAATAGGGTAATTTCCCTTCATATTTTCCTCAGGTAGGATAGAGGGTCCAACAGAGTTTCTATAACCACTAGATATTTGGGGAGACATGATCTGAAAGAAGAGTAGGCTAGGAGTTAGATAAGTTTCATAACACTAAACTCTATAGCTCAAATATAGAACACAAGAAAGGGGAACATTCCTAAAGGCCTTGTATCCTCCCTCTTATAAGTGTGGCACGCTACTCACCTATAAAATGGACTCTACTCGATACAACTTTTTGGACACCCAATGAACTTGAATCGTGCTTTGATACCAAGATTGTCATGGCCCAAACTAGGGTCAAGTCGTGATGGGTATCTAAAGCCCACCGTGAGCTAGAGACCATATCCTTTGCCTAACATCCAAAAAACCATAAAAGAATAAAGAGAAAGATAACCAAATATGATGATAAAAGGAATAGATAACCCAAATAAGAACTACGAGTTAAAATAAACAACCATCCCAACTTTTCCACTAAAGCCTTTAAAACCAAAATACCAAACTAGGTCGGACATGCCCTCGACCATGACAAAATAAAACTCACAATTCCCAAAATATGAAAAGAAACCCAATGAAATGGCATGACTTTCCTAAAGATGGAGGCTCACTACTTCATAACAAATCAACCAACGAACCACACCACCTAACGCTGTACAAAAGTAACAAAAAACTCTCAAACCCTACATCATGAAATGATGTAGTATCCAGGGATGATCAGTGGGATAAGCATTGGCATGTAACTCAGGAAAAGTGATAAAAGAATGTCATTGCAAAAAAACAGTGAAAACCACATGTAGAACAATCATATATACATATATAGGATGACAAAAAAAGGACAAGGGTTATGAACATGAAATTTTAAAGTATTAACCTAAACTATGTGGCTCACTCCATCCTAAAAGTACCCATAGGCTATATGGGTCCAACTCCCCCTGTTGGAAGGGCCCTAGTACGTGTTAGTAGCTCAAACCGAGGAAAGGCTAAATACACCAAGGGAATAGCCCTCCTAAATATATATAATGTGTACACTAAGAACGCAGTCACACGGACCCCCAACACCGACAAAGGTGTTTTTTAGTGTTGGTTCTCCGCGACCTACACCTTCACGGTGAGCTATACAATTCTCTTTAATCCTTGCACATAAACTAACCATTAACTCATGAGTAATTTATTAAGGCATTTACCATTATGGTTTCGTCATACCAATATGCTTGCAAGCTATTTCATTTATTCCAAAACAAATCATATAACCATATTGTCTCTCAAGTTTCATTTAAAAATCCAAGCCATGGCCACCAAGGCCATCCAAATTATTTTTCACTATCCACTATCCTTTAATGCAATTCAAGGTTCCAAAGTAAGTTAAATTATAGAAATTCCATATTCAAACCAAAGTTATAAAGGTGGGTTGAGTTACTTCCACAACCAAGCCAAAAATCTATCAATTTGGGAAAACCCATCTCCCCCATTCCAATTCCCATAATAATGTACCCATTCGGCCCTAAAAACTATTAATCAAAAAATGAATAACATATTTAAATCATGGGAAAATAATTCAAGTAGAAACCAATCAAATGCCCTCAACCTAATTTCAAACCAAATAATTAAATCATAGGTAAGTTGAATCAATTTATGTCATAGTATAAAATACAAGTTCAAGGATGAGAGACATGCCTAAAATATACAAGAAATTAAAAGTGATTCAAAGTTTGGAGCTTCACTGGTTGATTTCCTAGTATACTCCTAGTGTCTCTTGCCTTAGGAGTTTAAGAGGAAGAAGTAGTGTTTTGTTTTTGATAACTAATGTTAAAAGGGCCTTTAGAGTGTTTTTAAGTCGTGGGGCAAAGTGTAAAGGAAGGAAAATACCAAAATGACCCTAATAAAAATGTGTAGGAAAAATAAGGGCCAGTCATTATGAGTTAGGTAACGGCTCGAGAGGTCTGACCATGAGTCGTTACCTGGGATCAAAATCCTGGTGCCCAACTATTATGACAATGAGTCTCACACAATGACTTGTTGTCTGACGTCACGACTTATGAGGTCGACTCGTGATCAAAGAAGAACTCCATGGATACCTTACTATTAGGATAATGAGTCTTTCTACTATTTATGGGACCTCACTATTCGTTACCTTGAATGTTACCACTAGCAGTGTTGAAATTATTTTAGAAACTAGGCTACTTTAATTACTCAACTCTTGGAGGGTCTAAAGCTCAAAACTTGGGGTTTTATAGCTTAATAGACCAAGAGTTTAGTTATGCACCTGGAAAGGCTCTAGAAGTTCACGAGATAAAACATCCTGTAAAACAAACACCACTGGCTAAGAAGGTACAAGTTTCTTCTGAGAGAATGATCTCGATTGATCAAATAAAGGAATTCATTGAAGGGGACCTCAAATACAAGTATGATGTTGTCACTAAATCTTCCATGACATACGCCAAGCCCTACACTACAAGGATTAATAGCCTCAAAATGCCTGTCGGCTATCAACCCCCCAAATTTCAATAATTCGAGGGCAAAGGCAATTAAAAGAAACAAGTCAAGCACTTTGTTGAGACAAGTGATAATGTTAAAACCTATGGTGAATAGCTTTTCAAATAATTTGTCCATTCCCTAAATGTAAATGTCTTCGATTGGTATACACATACCTTGAGCCTAATTCTATCGCTATATGGGAGCAATTGGAGCATGAATTCCTAAATATTTTCTATAGCACAAGGCATACAGTGATCATGGTAGAGATCCCATGCACTCAACAACGAGGACCAACTAGTCATTGACTTACACAATTGATGGAGAAATGTGAGCCTAAAATGCAAAGATAGGCTCAGTGAAACTTCTACAATATAGATGTGTGTCCAAGGAATGTTGTGATACCTCACAAGATCCTAGACATGTTTCCATCTCCTAGACAGATGTTTACAGGGGTCCAAGGCATTAATTTTACACTAAGTACAAAATACTTAGCCATTTTAAGACCCCAAGAATGCAAAAATTTTATTTTTGGCTTTCCTGAGTCCAAAACATTTATTTATGAGTTGAAACATATCTGGGAGAGTTTTAGAATTTTTTGTATAGGTTTGGGGTGTTTTTGGACCTCGAAGGTAGAATGCCACCCTATTTTGGACGTGTCACAGAGGCTGGATCTCTGCGATAGCCTCCATGCAATGGAGGTTAGTCTCTGCAATAACCTTCATGCCATGGAGGCTAGCCTCTGTGAAAGCCTCCGTGCCATGGAGGCTGTATTTTTCCTGCATTCTTAATTAAGGATCCAAGTGGCATTTTGGTCTTTCAGCTTCATCCCAAATACCCAATTGATGAATAAAAACCCCAAGAGGGGTATCAATTGCCCTATTCTCCATCAGTTATCATATGTAAATTCATCCCCTCTTTCCTAAGAATGTAAATTCAAGTTTCTGTATTAATTGCCCCATTCTCCATCAGTTATCATATGTAAACTCATCCACTCTTTCCCAAGAACGTAAAATTCAAGTTTCTCTTCAAGGATTCGAGCATTCAAGTTCAATTCCAAGCTTCTTATTCAAGAATTCAAGCAATTAAGGTATGTGAGTTATTCATCAATGGGTTCCTTCCACCCATTGAGTCCCAAAATCCCTTTTTGTTCAAGTATGTATTTTTTATCCTCTTTTATAAAAATATCAATATTAATTATGAAATTAATCTATGTTTTCATAGTAGTTTTGAATTTAAGCCATGTCAATTAGTTTTTCCATGTTAATTATGTACTTTATGCTTTAAATTCCAATCACCATATTATGTATAGTTTGAACCATGTTAACTTACCAATTTATGAATTAAACCATGTGATCATGTTATCCTCCCAAGTTTAACGTATCCCTATACCTAAAGATTGTGGCTTCCATCAGTTTAGTGAAATGTGCTATGTTTGGGTCTCTGAATCATGACTTTCTACTAGTGTTTTAAATGATGTTATCATAGTTAAAGTGTCATTCATTACTGGCGGGTTATGAACACTCGATACCTATGTGTTTATACATGTTTTTATTTTAAGTAACAAGGCAGTTAGACCATAATTTTATTATCATATTTAGATTATCATGTTCATGTTGAGCACTTATCAGCATAATACCATGTCATGTTAAATAAATAATAATATAGTGTCATTCAGTTGGAAATAAGACTTAGCACTGAGAGAACGCAGGGATGACGACTCCCCCATCAGTTAGACATTAGTTGTTAGTAGCAGTCCCTAAGTTTTAGACCTATGATTCCATCAAAGATTATGAGGGGTCCCTTTCAGTTAGGCATAACATCCTCGTCCTTCGGGACATCAACCTTGTGGATCCACATCGTCAATCATGTATTGGCACCCCTGGCAAGGTTCCAGTACCCTTCCAACTAGTGTTACGAATTGGACCCAGTAGCTCAGATTGGGGAATGTTGGCTGTAGTTAGCTCCCACAGCTTTAGTTCAGTATTTAAATAATATCAAATCAGGTTTGCATGACCAAGTGTATAGTTTTTAGGCATTCAGTTACTCATGTTATACAGATTATTTCAATTCATGATTCACTTGGTCTTGCTTTCTTTTTTTACATGTTCATGTATCTATGTTTAGTAACCATATATATTTTAGATAGTCCCTATCCTATGTACTGGTACATTTAAAGTACTGACCGCATACTCTCTTTTGTACTATATTGATTTCATAATATAGGTTCAAACGTTCAGTCCCTCGGTCTATCTTAGCCAACTCATACCTATTCAGCAGTAGTAATGGTAAGTCCTCATCCATTGAGGTTAAGTTATGTTTAGTTATTTTTATTATTACTTTTATTTCAGTCACTCGGAGTTAGTTGGGGGTTTGTCCCATCAACTCTACATGTCTGAGAAGCTTTCTCACTAGATGCTTCCGATATTCAGGTTTTTTCAGTATTTTTTATCAGTAATTCAGACATGTTGGTATTTGTTTCATTATTCCACCATGTTCATCTCAGTATAACTTTTCATCATCAGATAGATGGTCAGGAAGAACAGACTATTCATACCTTAGAGGAGATGTTGAGGGCTTGTGTTATTGACTTTAAGGGTTTTTGGGATGACCACTTAACTTTGATTGAGTTTACCTACAATAATAGCAATCACTCTAGTATTCAGATGGCTCCATTTGAGGTTCTCTATGGAGGGAGATATAGATATCCTATTGGTTGGTTTGAAGTAAGTGAGGCTGCTTTGATAGGTCCAGATTTAGTTTATAAGTTGAAGAAGAAAGTTCAGTTGAATTGAGAAAGGCTAAAAATATCTCTAAGTCGACAAAAATCTTATGCAGATATAAGGAAAGAGGATCTTTAGTTTGATGTTGGTGACTTAGTTTTTTTGAAAATTTTACCTATGAAAGGGGTGAAGAGATTTGGCAAGAAAGGAAAGCTCAGTCCCCGTTATATTGGCCCATATAGAATTTTAAGTCATTTTGGAAAGGTAGCTTATGAGTTAGAATTGCCTGTAGATTTGGCATCAGTGCATCCAGTGTGTTATGTCTCTTTGCTAAAGAAAAACAGTGGTTACTCAGCTTCTGTTGTTCCTTTTAAAGAATGTGGATCTGAAAGATAGCCTTTCTTATGAAGAAGTCCTAGATGAGATCCTTAACCATCATATTCCTAGGTTGAGGAATAAATAAGTTCCCTTGGTTAAGGTTTTAGGGAGAAACTAGTCCATTGAGGGAGCTACTTGGGAAGCGGAAGGAGATATGCGAGCCATATATCCCCATCTTTTCTCTATAAATTTAGATTCAGCTTGAGGTAATGGTTTCTCTTAAATTGGTTCTCTCATTTTCAATCTTATCTATCCAACCATCCTTATGTCATTGCATGCATTCATGAATTAGTTCAGTTCATGTATCAAGTTCTATATTCAGTTATCAAATTACGATTCAGCTCAAGTTATAAGTATTCAGTCATAATATCACTTTTCTTAGTATCTCAGCTTAACCAGTTTCATTCAGGGACGAATGATCTCAAAGGAGAGATCTTGTAATACCCAATAAGATTCTAGAAATGTTTCTAGCTCCTAGACGCATGTTTACAGGGGTCCAAGGCATTATTTTCACACTAAGTACAAAAGACTTAGATATTTTAAGACCCCAAGAATGCAAACATTTTATTTTGGCTTTCCCGAGTCCAAAACATTGATTTATGAGTTGAAATCTGTTTAGGGATGTTAAAAGTGTCATCTAGGAGAGTTTTGGAATTTTGAAATAGGTTCGGGGCATTTTTGGACCTCGGAGTAAGAGTACCTCTGCATTTTGGATGTGTCACGGGGGCTGGATCTTTGCGATATCATCCGTCCCATGAAGGTTAGTCTCTGCGATAACCTCCGTGCCTAGATACTAGCCTCCACGATAACCTCCGTGCCATGTAGGCTGTATTTTTCCTGCATTCTTAATTAAGGATGCAAGGGGAAGTTTGTTCTTTTCCACTCACCCCAAACGCCCAATTGACGAAATAAAACCCCAAGAAAGCCATCAATTGCCCCTTTCTTCATTAGTTAGCATACATAAACTCATCCTCCTTTCCCAAGAACTTAAAATTCAAGTTTCTCTTCAAGGATTCGAATATTCAAGTTTTAATTACAAGTTTTTTCTTCAAGAATTCAAGCAATTAAGGTATGTGGGGGTATTCATCAATGGGTTCCTTTCACCCATTGAGTCCCAAAATACCTTTTTGTTCAAGTATGAATTTCTTGTCCTCTTTTATGAAAATATCAATGTTAATTATGAGACTAATCTATGTTTTCTTAGTAGTTTTGAATTCAAGCCGTGTCAATAAGTTTTTCTATGTGAATTATGCACTTTATGCTTTAAATTTCAATCACCCATGTCATGTATAGTTGGAACTATGTTAATTTACCAATTCATGAATTAAACCATGTGATTATGTTATCCTCCCAAGTTTAACGTGTCCCTATACCTAAAGATCATCGTTTCCACTAGTTTAGTGAAATATGTTATGTTTAGGTCTCTGAATCATGACTTTCAACCACTCTTTTAAATGATATCATATTTAAAGTGTTATTCAGTGTTGGTGGGTTATGAACACCTGATACCTATGTAATTTTACATGTTTCCATTTTCAAGTAACAAGGAGAGAATATGATTTTATTTTCATATTCATATTATCATATTCATGCTAAAAACTTATCAGCACAATACCATGTCGTGTTAAACAAATAATAATACCAGTGTTATTCAGTTGGGAGTAACACTTAGCACCGAGGGAATGCAGGGATGACGACTCCTCCGTCAGTTAGGCTTGAGTCATTAGTAGCAGTCCCCAAGTTCCAAAACTACGGAGCCACCGTAGATTACAAGGGGTCCTTTATCAGTTAGGTATGACACCTTCGTCCTTTGGGATATCAACATTATGGATCCACATCGCTAGTCATGTATTAGTACCCCTTACAAGGTAGCAACACCCTTCTAATTGGGTTTACAAGTTGGACCTCGATAGCTCAGATTGGGACATATTGGTTGTAGTTAGCTCCCACAGTCTCAGTGCAGTATTCAGACTATATCAGATCAGGTTTGCATGACCAAGTGTATAGTTTTCAAGCATTTAGTTACTCATGTTATACAAATTATCTCAGTTATGATTTACTTGGTCTTATATTCTTTTTTTACATGTTCATGCATCCATGTTCAGTATCCATATGTATTTCAGATAGTCCTTATCATACATTCTGGTATATTCAAAGTACTGACCGCATACTCTTTTTTGCGCTATATTGATTTCATAATATAGGTTCAATGTTCAATTCCCCGATCACCCTTAGCCAGCTCAGACCCATTCAATAGCATTACTGGTGAGTCCTCATCCATCGATGACAAGTTATGTTTATTTAATTTTAGTATTTTTTATTTCAGTCACTCGGTGTTAGTTGGGGGGTTTTCCCCATCAACTCCACATGTCTTAGAGGATTTCATACTAGATGCTTCAGATATTTCAATTTGTATTCAATATCTTTTATCAGTAATTCAGATATATTGGTATTTGTTTCATTATCCCACTATGACAATTATTATATTAGTTCAGCTTCCATATATGATACTTTATCATTATTTTATTCAGCACTCACAACATGTATCGGATCATGGATTAGCTTGGGGTCACTCGTGGCCTTAAGCACCGTGCCGTGACTAAGGGGTAGCCTCGGGCCATGACAAATGCACTGAGAGATTATCTATATCTTGCAAGTCATTAAGCCATAATTATTTGAAGAGTTAGCTACTCGTGCTCACGATATTGAGCTGAGCATGTATTCTACTGAAAAGGGTGCAGCGCTTATTCATGACCCTCAAAGGGGAAAGGATAAGCAGGAACTTAAAATATAGAGCAAGTTTGTCCCTAAAAATTACAATAAAGAATCAATGAATGATGATGTGTCTTCTGTGAAGTTCACCATAAAGGTGAGCAAGAAGCAAAGCATAAAACGACTTCTTGAGCATGTTCAAATCAGAAGGTTACTTTAAAGAAGATGCAAGAAAAAGAAAATCCCTTCCTTGATTCTGATGTTATTGAAATTTTCAATAAAATTCTTAAGCATAAGCTCATTGAGTTGATGAAGTGACCTGACAAAGTTGGAAAGACCAATGACCTAAATTATTGCAGGTATCATAGGCCTGTAGGTCACCCTCCGAAAAAATGTTTTGTCTTCAAGGACAAACTCATGGAAATTGCAAATAAAAATATCTTCTTCAATGATGAGAAGGTCAGTTCTCATCAAATCTCTATCACTTTTGGCTCACTCGATCTGGTCCAAACATGCTTCAAAGAGCATAAAAGAAACCATTAGAGAATAACAAGTTTGCAGTTGATGAAAATAAGGATGAATGTTGGACTTTGGTAACTAGGCACAGACGTAACAAGGCGAGTCTACAAAAAGATTCACTCGAGTAGAAAACTATAAGGGGGACGGTGAAGAAACCAAAACATAGGGGCTGGTTAAGATTTCAAAGAAGTCAAGGGTAGCGGCACATCACCACCAAAGACCACGACGTCCTGTGACTTTAGAAAAATTCTTATCAAGTTGGTTCCATACAAAGATGGATCAAGTCAACCTTGAGGCATCATGTTTTAATACTGGCAAAGAGGGGAAAAGGGTGAAAACCCACCCGTGGAAGTTCCTCCATCTTCTAAAAAGTCTACTAAATCACTTAGCCAAGAGGTACATGTATGTGATACAAAAATCCCATTTACAAATAATGATCATCGACTTGGTGAAATCTTACACAACCATTCGTTGTAAATGGTGAATCAAGTTCTAGGAAAGAAAATAAATAGAATCTTGATAGCCTAGGGATCTGGAGTCAATATCCTGCTAATTCGCACAATGAAGGAACTCTGCATCATTAGAGATGAACTTGATGAAATCCATTTGATAATATAGGGGTTCAAATAAGGGGGTTATAGGGCCATAGGATCTATCAAGTTAGGGGTTCATATGGATGATTTGCAATTAAAGGCGTTATGCATGTGATTATTGCCAAGACTTCATACAAAATACTACTTGCTAGGACTTGGGTGCACGAGAAAACAATTATCTTGTCTTCTTACTATCATTGCTTGAAGTATCTCGAGGGTGAAGTGAAAATAAAGATAGTTGTTGATAATAAGCCATTCAGTGAAGTCGAGTCACTCTTTATCTATGCAAAATTCTACTTGAAGAATTATTGGTGAATGAAAAAAGGTTTGATGATGTCATAACAACCAAGTATGATGATCTTGAAGCTAAAATGGTCACGATAGCTTTCGAATAAGTCCCCAAAAGCCTCTCCGCTTAAGATAAAGGAAATAACATCCTAAAAAAAGAAGCCAACTCCAGTGCTCCGCTATGTACCAAAGGTAAAGAAAGAGAAATATAATTCATTCGATGCCCAAGATAATATACTAGGAGGTTTAACTCTACCTATCAAGTAGATTAACCTAATAAACTCATCCTAAAGGATACTTGCAGAGTGTGTGGCAAAAAATCTACCACAAGATATGATACTTCCTACTAAGCGTACAAAATAAAGTTTTGATCCAAATGCATACAAGTTAATTATAAATGATGGATACAATCCTAATGAGCTATCAAGGTTGGGTAAACTTCTATCAGAAAGTACAACCAGGTAGGCACGTGAAGGCCTTGGTTATATGTCATCACCTCCAGTTCACTCTCTATAATAAGGGTAGTTAGTAACTACATCACCGTTGAAGAGAAGTCTACCGTTTCTAATAAAAATCCTTCTGTATTTGATCGACTCGGAGAATCAACCACAAAAACTTCTATGTTCGAGAGGTTGGGTCTACTAAATAAGAAGAAAAGCAACAAACATCAGAGGAGTTGTCAAGGCACGAAGTATACTCTTCACCTAAATTCCAAAAGGATTTTAAAAGTTTGATTCTTCTAGAAAAAAGTGGAAGACAGAACTTGTGGTTTCATGCAAGGAGGTGTTAAAAGCGAAGATTCATACTGTGGTTTATACCAAGAAGTGTGAGAAAGATGAAGAAAGTACTGACTCCTCATATCATGTTACAACCGAAAATAAGAATAATGTTTCATCTCAAATAAAGGTTGATGAAGAAACGAAAGATATTTCTAAGTGTTACCACATATATTTCAACAATGAAACCTCAAGAGAGAAAGATGTTGGAGATGCTCTATCAAAACTTGATGAAAGAGTGAGACCATAGCAGATCCTTTGAAGGAAGTCAATCTTGGCACTGATGAAGACCCAAGACTATCTTACCTAAGCATTCTCCTAGAAAAAGATGAAAAAATCGATTATATGGACATACTGAAAGAATATAGGGATATCTTAGCTTGGAGTTACAAGGATATGGCTGTCTTAGATCCAAAAGTTCCATTCCATCAGTTGGCGGTCAAAAATGGTGCTCGCCCTGTTAAGCAAGCCCAAAGACGTTTTAGGCCAGAATTGGTCCATTTGATTGAAAATGAGGTTAACTGATAAAGCCCAAGCGCACACGCAAGTGTACATGATCCTATCAAGTAGTAAAGTGGCTTCAAGAAATCCCAAATATCGATCTCTCAGGGACTTGCGTTCATCAACTATCCAATTCTAGTTCAACAATTGAGAAAAAGTAAACAAAAAGGTTTTAGAATTGTAAACTAAAAAGAAACTAAACTAATTCGAAAAAGTAATGACTTTGGACAATCAAAGGATAGAAGCCCAAGGTTAAAGTTTAAGAATAATAATACTATGTTATTGAACTTCTTTTGTTAAATCGCTTATCTTGGTTGTTGATTCGTAGGGTTAATCGCATGATTATGGTTTTCCAACATCTAATCCTTACCTAAGTTGAACCTTACAACTGCATCATTGAGCGGGGATGTAATGGTCAACTCAAGTTCTGTAAGCTATCATCATACGTGTGAATCAAGTAAGACATCTAAGAACATCCATGTCCTAGATACTAATTTGAATTCCTTATTTCAAAAATAAATAGAAACTATACTTTGCTTATTCCTATGTTCTATCGCCCTATTCCCTCTCCCGAGTTCACAAGGTTGACAATTAATGTATTCTAAGGGTCGCGAATCCTTAAAATAGTTATAACAAGAATAAACAAACAACCAATAATGATAAACAAATCAAACAAACTTAATTCAAAACAAAAGTAGTCATGATCTTGGCCTTAACCCCGGAAAGGGAGTTTAGCCTCTAATGAAAATATTCATCATTCAATCTCTTGGATTAATGATACAAACCATAAAGAAAACTAAATTAAAGAATGATAAAACCTAAAAAGAAGTTGTGGTAGCCTCCAATATCTTCTAAGGACGTCCAAAAGTGATTTTAAATGTTTACAAGTTGTATTTATAGCAATAGGGTAAGCCCAAGTCGTGTTGGCCAAGGAATCAACGTGCAGTCCAGGGGTGAAATGGAGCATGCGAAGCATGCTTGCACTTACACACTATTTTGGATCCCTTCTGAGTCTTTTGGTGTATAGCACACGCCAATATACCTTCCCACGCTCCCTCACTCGCCCAAGACATTTCAGGTGTCCAAATTTGCGTCAAGTTGCGTATTGTGCTTCTGTGATCCATTCCAAGCCTTTTTGAGTTGTTTCCACTTGATTTAAAGCTTGTATATCCTTAATATATCATCATAATACATTCACCAAGCATCCTAAACATTAAACACAACAAATTAGAGCTCAAAATAACACAACATCCAAGATGGAGAATTAGAAATACGAGCTAATTGTTGAAAGAAATAAGTTCTTCATTATCATTATTTTTTTCAAATACAATTCATATTTATCTTAAAATAGTATATTTAAATTGACAGAATAATTTAAAATCAAATAACATAACACACACACATATAGATATATTATAAATCAGAGGATGAAGCAACATAATTATCCAAGTGAAAACATAAGAGTAAGCAACTTGACAGTTTTAGAACAAAATTTAATAATATTGTAACAAAAAATTTGAATCAAACAAATAAAAATATTAAGCTTTTTTAGGAAAAAAAAATTATTAGCTTAAAACTAGGAACAGTTGAAGAGTCCTAGCTAAACTCCAAACTATTCCATAAACTTATCTTTTAGTTGTTAATTATAAGTTTAACTTGAAAGACAATTTTTTTAAAACAAAATGAATTTAAAAGTAACTATTTTTATGCATTCTAAATTGTAAAATGAGAACATAATTTTAGGCAAAAAAAATAAAAATACTTAGATTATAAAATAATTATTGGATTGTTTGAAAAATAAAATATGTATTTAAAACAAGAATTACTATCCTATTTTATTTTTGTATTTTTTATTTTTATCTTTAAAAAGAAAAAGAGATAAAAATAAGAAGAGTATATTAATACACGTTCCATATCTCCACGTACACACAGATTTTACACCAAAAAAAAAAACTTGATTCCTTATTTGTGGCAACTATACACAAGTCTTTGTCTTCTTATTTGAATTTATTTAAAAATTGTATTTATTCAAATTGATATAGTTAGCAATTTAAATTTTTGAAGTTTATGAATAAGAATAGCAAATTGATTTACTTCAATTCCGTTTGAGCTCATTTATTTCAAATATTTCTCTCAGTAACATATATAAATTATATGAAAATTATCATTGTATTTAAAAATAAATAAGGATAAGGAAGAGTAATTATAAGAAAATATCTTTGTATTTAAATTAAATAAGGATAATGAAGAATAATAAACTGATCTTATAATAGAGTTCTATCCTATATAATATGTCAAGTTTTCTTCTATCTTTTTGTTATTGTGCACTGACCCCTGTTATGAATTTATTTATTGCATTCTTCATTTTTTTTGTACGTGTTTTAATGTTTTTGTTTGTTAAATGCATATGAATGATGAATATTTCACTTTATTGTCGATTTAACTCAAGAAAGATCTCAATGCAGATAAGGTGAAGTTTGAGATCAACTTGAAGCGTAAACATGTAGATGTGTATGAGATAATGCATGTTACAATGATGAGGAGGACTATGAACCAACAATGTCTTTTATGTGAATACTAAATTCTACATGCATTTTTAAAGGTATATGTTTGGTTATATTGTACAAGGATATAAGATACATTATAGTATCATTATTAAATCTTTAGCTTGTATTGTCATTTTAAAAGGTAAGCATGCGTTGTAGGATGCCGTGAAATTTTGACGTTGTGCATAAAAAATTCAATCAAAACAAGGAGAAAACTCAAAAAAGAAGATGCACTATAACAAATCAGTACCCCATATTTATTTTATTATCATTTGCTTTTGTAGACCATCTTTTTTTTTCTGGTGCGATTACTTAACTATTTTTTATTCATTACTTAATTTGATTGCAAAAATCGGATGAAAGATGTGATTTACTTGCTATTCAATAATTTAATTGTCATTCGTTACTTATATTGATTTATGTCCTTTTGATGATTTTAATGTATTTTATTTTATAGGAACAATATCAATATATATAGAATGAATGGTGAGCATGATAAAAGCCCTGAAATGATTTAAAAGTAGGATTTGGTGTAAGCTTTCTTCTTTTCTTTTATTACTAATTATTTTTAAATTTATATTTTATTTATTTTGACAGTTTTTTCTGTGGTCTTTTATTTAGGAATATTATGTTTGTAATTTAAAATGCAAATCCAAATGGTGAAAAAATTATGAACCATACACGTTTAAAAATAAATTTAATTTCAAGAATTAAAAATATAAATATATGTATTTCATGAAATAAGAAGAACACTTGATAACTATATTAAGTTAGGTGATAAGCTACTAAAGATTAATATTAACAACTTAATAAATTTAAATAATGAATAATGTAAAAAATAAAAATATAAAATAATTTTTTTTCAATTATTGTATGGTTCATCGTCTTTATTCATAGATTGAGGTGAGGAGCCGTCGGGGGTGGGTGGAAAGAATATGATAATAATGATAATTGGACTTTTATAAAATAACAATATAATAGTTGAACTTATTTAAGGTAATATAATTTAACATGCTCAAACAAATATCATAATTTAAAAAAATTATTATTTTTACTTTTTCAAATACAATACATAATTATCTTGTGATCTATATATTTGAATTGAGAGAAATATTTAAAATGAATAAAATCAATTTGAAATTGCGGATGTAATAAATAAGATTCATAGATGGGAGTGGGTTGAGTAGGAGAAAAAATATTTTAAAAAAATTGCGTGTGTGGGTCGGGGTCGGGATAGGGGTACAAGGTCGGTGGTGGTAGTAGGAAAAAATCTTTAATTTTTGTAAGGAGTAATATAACGAATTGTATGTGCTTAATTTTCAATTTAGAGTTAAATTTTAAAATTTGGAATAACAAGTTTTGAAATTAGAAACAATCTAATACTTTTAATAAAGTTGTTGATTTTGAGTTGATAGACAAAAAATTAAAAATTAACATGAACGATAATATTAATCACATATCTTAATTGGTTAAAAATATGGAAAATAACAATTATTTATTATTTAATATTTAATATTTATGAAAATCCTCAACGAAAATATTATAAAATACTAATTTCATTCTTTCATAGCAACACGTCTAAAATAATTGTGATTATAATTAATGATTAATTAAAATTTTACTATTAATAATAATTTTTAATATTTAATAATAAATCTAAAATATTTTAATATGATACAATAAATATTTTTTTAAATTTCAATTTATTATTTCTAATGAATAAGTTAGTATTTTTTAATGATTCTTTCATAAAAAGATATTCCGTGCATCGCGCGGGTCCCTATACTAGTACTATGTATAAAAAAGAAGGAAGACTAGTCTTTAAATACTTTTCTTATGAAGTTCAAAAATTCAAAGCCGCCCACTATTGGGTTCATCCCATGTAATTTCCTGCATGTTTTCATTTGTCCAAATTTCAAATTTACCTAACTTGCTCAATTGGACAGCCCAAATATTGTCACACTTTTGACCAGCCAGCCCATGGGCTTTTTCAACGTAAACCCAATTTCATCCTAGTTGGTCAAGTTTTTCATTTTCGAAAGGAAATTGATGATGTTTAGCTTACTTTAATTTTAATTAGTTAACTTGTTTAAATCTAACCTTTTATTTGATCTTTTTATGATAAACTGTAATCCTTTTTCATCATGATAAAATTTAGATATTTTATTGTAAATCGATCACTTAACGATGTGCTTTTATGTGATTGAGGTTTAATTTTGCTTAAGTTATAAAATGACTGTTGCTTTATATGTTGTATGGTTGAGAGCTTATTGTGAAAGATTTGTCAAATTATAACTAAGTTGTTTCTATGGAAAGGTTGAAGCAACCTATGTTGTGGCAGAGTAACAAGTAATTTATATTGTTAATAAGAGATGACAAAATGACCTTCTGGACCCCTGTACTATGTTGGTTTTGTAAGTTGGACACTTCTACTTACATGTTTGTCATCTGGACCCCTGAACCCAATAAAAAGTAATATTTTGCATCTTTTGACCGTTGACCTCACCTATGTGGCATTGAAATGGTGACTAGGTCAAGGAGAGTGTAGTCACTCGCCTGTTGGTGCAAGTGGAGGTCAATTTTTGGCCAATTTTACATTAAAATAATTTAAAAATTTATTAAAATTTAAAAAATAGGATCTTTTTTTTCCTCCATCTTTTTTAATTTAATTTTTTTAAAAAATATAAAAATAATAATTTTTTTTTAAAATAAAAAACCTTTCCCACTCCACTCCAGCCCGTCCCTACCCCCACCCCCACCTAGCCCCATTCCACCCCACTCCAGCCCCTTCCATTAAATAATTTTTTAAAAAAAATATTAAAATTAAAAATAAAATAAAAAAGGCTCTTTTTTTCCTCAATTTTTTTAATTTAAAATATTTTTAAAAATTTAAAAATAATATATTTTTTTGAAAAAAAAAAACCTTCCTCACCCCCGTCCAGCCCCTCCCCACCCCACCCTAGCCCCCACACCTCTCACAGTCCCGTCCCCACCACACTCCCAGCTCCTTCCAGCCCCCACACCCCACCCCAACACTCTTCCAGCCCCTCCTCCACACACACATTCACTTTTTATTTTTTATTTTGATTTTCTCTCTCAATTCAATTCTTTTCATTTTTTAATTAAAATTTAAATTTGAAATCTTTTTATTTTTGGGGAGATTGAAATTTAAATTTAAATTGAAAGTGAATGGTAGTGAATATTGAAAAAAAGTAGTGAATTTCACTTGAAAAAAATAACATTTTTTTGTGAATTTGTCAAAAATATTCAAATTTAAAAATAAAAAATTTATTATGTTTGTATATATGAATTTATAGTTAAAAATTTAAATTAGTTGGAGAAGAATTTTAATTATTTGGAATGGATTTGATGGTTAATTTGTGAGCAAAAATAAAAATATGATTATTCAAATTTTTCTACAATTTATAAATTTTTCTTATTTAATTAAATTAATTTTAATACTTAATTTGTTATTTAGCATTTTTAAAATGATTTGAAATTTAATATAATACTTTTTATTTTTTATTTTTTAAAATGGCGTGGAGGACGTGTTAGGCGTGACAGACGTGGCAGCTGATATGATAGCTGACGTGGGGGAGAGTGTGTTAAACTTACCAAAAAAGGATTTAAAATGTTGCTTTTTAGTGAGTTCAGGGTCCAGATGACAAACATGTAAGTAAAAGTGTCTACCTTACAAAACCGATATAGTACGGGAGTCCAAAAGGTCATTTTGCCATTAGAGATCACGAGTTTAAGTTATAGGAATGAAATTGTCTTCGGTAAGAAGTATTTTACTCTCAAAGAAAAACTTTGCAGTCCCAATTCAAATTAATATCCTAAAGCGAGTATCACACACCAAATTTACAAAAATAAAAAATAGAAAAAAACAAGTCTGTTGCAATGTGTGCCCTTTCAAAAACTATCACAAGGGTTCTTTTGGTGTGAGGTATAAGATATAATAATTTCGAGATAAAATGCAGAATTATTTTATTCTGCGTTTGGTTGGGGGTATTAGATAGTTGTAAGATTATTTTATTCCATCATTTATACGATAGTAATGGAATAAGATATCAATGATGAGATAATTAATTCGGTGTAATTAATCCCAGAATAACTTCTTCTCAACCAAACAACCCACAATGTAGAGTACCATTCGGTGAGATTTTTATATGTGCTTATATGGTACTATATATTTAGACGATCCTTACCATCTGAGCTACCTTTTAAAGATGAATTAATTTGATCTATAGTTTATTTTTTATATGATATCAAAGATAAGCTCATCTTAAACCATACTCACCTCATGATTTAATCTTTTGAATTTGAGATGTAAACACCTAATTTTTTACCAAACCTAAGTGTTTTTGTCATTTTAGTGTTCAATTTCGTTTTAGGGTCTAAATTAGATATTTTAAATTTATCTATTTTTACTAAATTTATTTTAAAATTTTGGAAAAAAAAAAAACTACAAAAATAGAGTCACATTTTAAATAAATTTTTTAATTTTTATTTGTTTATTTATTTATTTTTAGAAAAAAAAAATAAAGAAAAAAATGAAAAATGAAAAAATAAATAAATAAAAATTTTGCTAAATTATATTTGTTTTTTCTTTCAATTTTTAATAAAGAATGTTGTGATATTAATATTTCTTAACCATATTCCTAAGACTAGCTAGTCTTGTATTTTGTTAGTTTTAAAATAGATTTTATTATTTTTATTTTATTTAAAATATTAATTAAAATGAATTAAAAATAATAATAATAAAAAAAAAAAAAAATTAAAAAGAAGAA
>NC_061115.1:182417449-182427296 GCF_002878395.1 Capsicum annuum | reverse complement strand
AAAAAAAAAAAAAAAATTAAAAAGAAGAAACCTAAAACTACCCAATATCCCATAACCCACGTCTCTCCCACAACACAATCCCACTACCTCTAAATTTACTACTCCCCCAACTTTCCATGCACACACTATATATAATACACACACACACGGACACCAGAAAGAAACAAAAAAAAAATTGAAAACAACAAGAGGAAAAAACAAAAAGCGGGAACAAGAAACAAAAAAAAAAAAAAACAGAAGAAAAAAAAAATTGAAAAAAAGAAAAGAAAAATCAAAGGAGAAGAGGAAAAGAAATTAGGGTTTGGAGTTTAGGATCTCCGTTTGAGTTTCTTATTGGTTCGACGTAAGAGCTCCTCTTTCGATTTAGTTCGTCATACAGGTTTTTATTTAATTTCATTACCATTACTTTTGTAAATTTGGTTATGAATCGAAGCATGAATAGAGTTATTTTCAGGACTTTTTCTATTATTCGTTATGTGCAATTTATTATTTTTATATAGTTTACTTTATGTCGCCATTTATAACTTGTTTGTCATTTGAAAAAAAAATGAAGTTAATTAGATTTTGTTTGAATTTTAAATGGGATAATTGTTAAATTTATTAGCGTTAAAATATGTAACGTTACACTCGGTTTGCGTGTGATTAGTGTAGTTGCATTGTAAACTAAAATTTTGGACTCATGCATGCACGTAAAAAAAAAAAATGCATGACATACAGAATATATAAAATGAGTTAAAGAATGTTTTTTTGTACATTTACATGACTTTCATTGTTTTTTTTAGGTTTCAGATTCTTGCTTGTTTTGCAAACGTTTTACTGTTTATTTATTTTTTTATTTTGTCAAGATTCACCTAGATCCTTTGTGGATTTCATGGACTGGTATTTAAGTTGTTTTATTGTCCTCCCAATTTGTTGCTTGTTTGAATTGGAATAAAAGAAAAGTAAAATAAAATATTATCATACTGGAAACTGTAGTGTCATAAAAGCAGACTGGCATTACATTAAAATATGACATTAAAATATTAAAAAGTTACTTTTCTTTCAACACATTTATATTAAGTTTTTTAAAGAGTACGTTTAAGTTAATATAACCACTTCTTTAAAAAAAAATTAAAAAAAAATGAGAGAACAATTCGTAAAAGAATGAGTTTAGGTCCTAGACCAAAAGAATTTAAAGTTTAATATACAAGTGAAATTGACGATGAAGTTGGAAAGCCCTGCTACCGACCATTCGTCATAATTAAATTAATTTACCATTTGAAGCCAATTGAATTGGGTTGGGGATGTTTTAAACCCATTAGGTGCTTATTTAGATTAGGAAAATAGGGACGACTTATAAATGCCGTAAAGGCGCGAGAAACGTGCCAAAATTTGTGGTGAGGCCGAAAAGTACTACTATCGGTAAGCCACACGTCAATATAATAAATAAATTCTAAAATAAATTTAAAAGCGGGAGGCAAACAACTTTTAGTCTAACAAATATTATAAATCCTAAAAAAAAAAATTAATTTAAGCCGGACGTAAGTCATTAAAGCGACCGTGCTAGAACCACGGGACTCGAGGGTTGCCTAACACCTTCCCCTCGGTCAACAGAATTCCTTATCCGGATTTCTAGTTCGCAGACGAAAAAATAAAAATTGAAGAGTCATTTCCTTTTGAATAGAGATTCAATAAGGTGACTTGGAATACCCAAACTTAATTCCAAGTGGCGACTCTGTAAGTAAAGTAATCCTTTTTTCAAAACGTTACTTTAATTGGAAAAATCTATTTTCTCTAAAACCAACTCCCTAGCGGGGTCGGACGCGGTGAAAAACAGGGGTGTGACATGAGATAGCCAATGCCAATTTCAAAATGGGTGCCTATAATATTTTTGATTGAGACATTACAAAGTTGTCAGTCTAAAGTACCATTACCAAACTAATTATAAAATCGATTTGTTATTACTTTATTTTTATTTTGTCTGGGGGTGTTGATTTAGTCTAAAATTGAATTGACATGTTAGACATCTTATCAAGCATATTCTTCAGAGATTGCACTTGTGGGCACATTTAATTTAACATTCGTAAGCAAGATTTACTGGGGATTTAAGGTGAGAACGGAAAGTGAGATTGATATCTTTCTCTGAATAGGAAAATGATGGACGGTTTCGATATGAAGAGGGTTTATTGGATCAGGTTAGAAGAATTTAATTATGACTGGATTTAAAATTAGAAAAAAAATAACTTTTTTTAAGAGTACAAAGACAAATATTATTGGGTTCGAAATCGAGAGGGCGTCATGCGGAAACTATTAGTTGCAAACTATGAGACGGTAAATCAAACGATAAAAAAACTGTAATAAAAACACATATTATTTGATATGATTGGCCAAGAAGCCTACATATTGAAAACTAAATAAAAAAACTTAAAATCTATTGAGAAAAAATCACCCCATAAACAAAACTGTTTAAGCAACTAAATTGTGGATTTTATTGCGTTATTGTATGAGAAGGGCTATTTATAAATGTCCAAAACCTTTCCTCCAAGAAAGAGGTTTGTCAAATAAGGAAAAAATTTATATTTTTATTTTAGGAAAAGTAAAAGTAGTTATGGTTACTTTTATTTTCCTTACAAGAAAAAGTAAAACTTAATTTTGATAAGAAAATCATGGCAAAAAAAAAACCTAACAAATCTCCCTTTCTTGACTTGATTTTCTGGCAAAATATTCTTGATCCTCCTTCTTCACACGATCTTCATATATCACTGCTGCTTACCATGATTAAAAATTAATATAGGCTAAAATTGAAGCCCTATACATTAAAAATAAAAGCACGGGTTGATATTATTGGTGCCCTATGTTATAACAGAGTTGAAAGTGGAGTCTTGTGCATTGAAAGTCAGCACAGATTAAAATTGAAGCTCATGCGTTAAAAGTAAATACATGAGTTGAAAGGAGTCCAAGCATTAAAACAAGTATGAGTTGAAAATTGGAGCCCATAAACATGGTTAGAAATTGATTGTGATTTTAAAGATGGATTAGCAATAGGATTGTTGAAAATTTATTTGAATCTTTGTCTCCATATGTAGTCTTTTTTTGGAAATATATCTTCATTATCATCAAATCATTGCGACTTTGATCTCAACATGTCCTCAATCTGAACCATCGAATCATTGAACCATACGCTCTGATACCACTTCTTAGGTTCGAAATCGAGAGGGCGTCATGCGGAAGCTATTAGTTGTAAACTATGAGACGATAAATCAGGCGATAAAAAATTTGTAATAAAAACACATATTATTTGATATGATTGGCCAAGAAGCCTACATATTAAAAACTAAATAAAAAAAAAAACTTAAAATCTATTGGGAGAAAATTTTTCTCTAAACAAAACTCTTTAAACGACTTCATTGTGGATTATATTTTGTTATTGTATGAGAAGAGAGGTTTCTATTTATAGATGTCCAAAACATGTTTCTATTCGTAGATGTCCAAAACCTTTCCTCCAAGAAAGAGATTTGTCAAATAAGGAAAAGTTTTATATTTTTCTTTCAGAAAAAGTAAAAGTATTTATGGTTGCTTTTATTTTCTTTACAAGAAAAAGTAAAACTTAATTTTGGTAAGAAAATCAGGACAAAAACCCTAACAAATATAACTCTTTTTCGATGAATTTATTACTAGCATTCGTTTTTATGAAAGAATATAATTGAGTAGCATACAATCATTAACTAAGCCTTAATCGCAAATTAATTCACATAATCACAATTCTCCTCTTGTCTGCTTTCTTGCTTATGACTAGGGGTGTTCATGGGTCGGTTTGGGTCGGTTATTGGTCAAAATCATAACCAAACCAACTTAGTCGGTTTTAAAATTTCTAAAACCAAACCAAACCAAATAAAAAAATAACCATCGGTTTGGTTCTTGTCGGCTTAGTTCGGTTTGGTTCGGTCTTTTCAGTTTATAACTTTAGCTAATGATAAAAGTTAAAAATTTAAAAAACAAATCCAATCTAACATATGAGATGTCAACCGAGTGTTGTATCTCAACCTTGAAACTACGATGTCAACTGAGTGTTATACTTCGGCAAAGCCATGACAATACCATATGAACACTTCTAAGAAAATATTTAAAAACAATATTTAACAGAATGATATGATAAACCACCCAAAAGGTGAACACATAAACTTCTTGCTCAACAAAGTTCAAAAAAGAAAGCTAAAAATAGTGATTGTCTATAGTCTAATGAATCTCAGTTGTAAATTTCAATATGCAACAAGATATTATTTTCACAATTAGTATCATTTGTCATTCAAAATGCGAAATTCATTTAGAATCTCACAAAGTACTGTCAACTGGATGAAGACATATAACTGAATGTGTTACAACTAAAGTTAAATCATAATTAAAATATAAACTGTAACAAATATTTAGATTGTATTTATGAATAATATATAAATAATTGTAAATATATATAAATAAATATATATATATATATATATATCGGTTTGGTTATTTTGTCGGTTATTTTAGAGTAAAACCAAACCAAACCAAATTGATATCGATTTTTTAAAATTCAAAACCAAACCAAACCAAATCTAACCAAATATCTATTTTTTTAATCGGTTTAATTTGGATAGTGGTTTGGTTTGGTTTTTAACCAAACCGTGAACACCCTACTCATGACAATGCCCAATAAAACAGTTGACTTCTCATGTCGATCTTCCGTAATAGAGGGAAAATGAAAAAAAAAAAAAAAATACTATTACAAGGTAGCCAACTATGGTATGTAAAGGGGTTGTTTGGTAGGAGGTATAAGGTGGGATATCCTATGAATAAATTTGAGATATTTCATATTGTTTGATTGATGATATAAATTTATCTCAAAATTAATTTATACGATTAACCAAGCATGCTATAAACCTAATAGTAAATTTAGTCTTGGTATAATTTCTCTTATCTCATCAACCATGAAACTATTTTTTTATCACCTCCCACATGGTATACTGTGTTCCTGAAATGGAGCTTTCATCTTCAATAATCCAACTATTTAATTTTCTACAATTTGCCATCTGTTTTATGGACAAAAAAACTTATTGTAGCTTGAAGGAACACGTAAGCTTCCCCATATTTAATTTGTGATGTTAACCTCAACATTCTAAAAGGTAATGAAAGCATGAAAAGATCTTTTTGGGCCAGACGAAGATCAACCCTCAAATGCAAAGGAAGAAGAGAGTTTGCATGGATACATAGTTTGAGTTGATCATAAACTTCTAAGAAACGTCATGATGAGTGAAAATGGCATCAAAATACTGTTTTATATGTTTAAATATTTTAGATAAGAAAAAAATAAACAAGTAGAGACATTAGATGGATACTTCACGTTGTTTTGTTGATTTATGTTAAGTGTTTTCAAGTATTTTAGTGTTTGGGTAAAGTGAAAAAAAATAAAATACTTAAAAGCATTTAATTTTAAGCCAAAGTTCATGAGTTGGAAATTTTAACTTATAAGTGAAAAGTGAATTCAAACAATCTCTAAGTTGTGCCTTTTATGACATAGTTTGTGAATTCTAAAGTGATTTTTTTTCTCATCGATATAAGTTCCATAGGAATTAAGTAACATAACGTATAAGTCTTACAATTGAAGTTTTGCCTCTATTGATAAATTTCATAAGATTGCGACATAACTTGTGGATTCTAAACTGAACTTTTATCTCTATCTGAATAAATTTCGTTGAGATTAAGCGGCAAAACTTATATTCTATTATGATATAAGATATAAACTTATGTCCCACAAAAAATTATTTGTTATTTCAGTGTCAGAGGTACTTTCAACTCCTTTTTGGTTACTTAAACTACGGATAGGAAAAAGTCAAACTAAAACATGTGAGGAGAAAAAAATAATGTAAAAGTTACATAAATCTCAATTTTTTTGGAGCTAATATAATTAATCCCTATTTCAAATTATTAAATTTTTTTTATTTAATCCACAAAGATACATCATATTCTTTTAAATACATCACTTAATTTACATGGATGCATGATATTTTTTAGTGATGTATTCGAACTTTGAGTAAAATTAGAAATTTATTTAATTATTTAAAAGAATTTAAAATTTAAATACTTATGATAAATTAAGTTGTAGTATGATGTAGGGGTGAGTGTTTGGTATTTTGATTCGGGTTTGATTTTTTTATTTTTTTATTTTTTTAATTTTCGGTTATGAAATTAGGCTTACCAAAATCAAATCGAATTAGTTCGGTTTGGTTCGATTTATGTAAATTTCGATTCGATTCTATTTCGATTTAATAATTTTGGCTTTTTGGTTTTGGATCTGTTTAATGGGCTAAACTATATTTATAAATTGGACTAGTTTAACTTTCTTACGTTAAAGAAAAATTAGTATAAATTTATAAAGTCTTCTAGGTGACAAATGAGAATAATCACCTCCAATGCAAAATCAGATGGAGGACTATATATTAACTTTCGGTTACAAAAATCAATGCAAAAAGTAACTTTCAATTTCGATTGCTGAATGTGTTAGGATTTTGAGGCTTTGGGCGGTAGGCACTAGTGGGTTGTAGCTAAAGCCTAAATAGCTAATGGTTAGAAATTGCAATTATAGAGCCTTAATTGTAACTTTTATAGCAACAGTTTCATAATTACGAAAAATAACAAATTGTATTTTATATTTAAGTAAAGTGTTGCTATATGAATACATATACAACAAGATATACTGTCCTTGTTTTACTCAAATTAGTTGAGTTAAATATGGAATAATTATCCCATCAAATTAAATTCTCATAAATTACTCTTATTTAAATTAGTAGATTCTTTTCCAAATCAAACTCAAATATGAAGATTATTATTTCCATGATCTTCAAAATTTCAAAATATTATTCTCTTATATCTCTAACTATTTTTTCTTGTTAGTTTTTTCTTCTTCTTTTTTTATATTTTTTTATTTTAATTTCTTTTTTATTTTTTTCTTTCCACTTTATTTTCTCTCTTCTACTTCTCTTCTTTTTTTTTTCTTTTTTCGTTTTTTATTTATTTTTTTCTTTTTTCGTTTTTTTTCCTTTTCTCATATTTTTTTTCGTTTTCTTCTTCTTCTTTTTTTTTTTTAAAAAAAAATTTCGCTTTTATTTTTTCACTTCTATTTCTCTCTTTTTTTTTCCTCCTTTTTCACTTCTTCTTTTTCGAATTTTTATTTTTCATTTTTTTTCTATTTTTTTTTTTACTTTTTTATCTCTATCTTTTATTTTTAAAAGACAAATATCTATATCATATATACATATTCAAAAAATATACAAAATAAATAGACATACAGATCTGCATATGTATTTACGATAAAAAACATACATATATATTTGCATATGTATTTACAAAAATACATATTTGACTCACATGTATATATAAGCATATAAGACACAATATCTCTATAACAAAAATGACAATTTATACATATGCATATAGGTAATAAAAAAATACATTATACATATCTTAAACAGTAAAAGAAAATAAATAATTATGTATAGTTCAAAACAAATCCAACACCGTATAAAATACATATAGCTTTGCATATGTATTTACAAAATATATACCTGATCCATATGTATATTCTTATTTTATATGAGTCACCTTTGTATTTCGCAAATACATATGAAGATATATAATATAGCTATGTTTGTTACTGTTTAATATGAATATGATATGTATTTCGTAAATACATATGTATGTTTTGTACTGTAAATACATATTCAGATCTGTATGTCAATGTATTTTGTATATTTTTTTGAATATATGTATGTGATGTACATATTTGTCTTTTTAAAATAAAAGTTAGAGATAGAAGAGTAAAAAAAATGAAAAAAAAGAAAAATATAAAAAGAAAAAAACTAAAAAAAAGAGCAGTGAAAAAGAAAAAAAAAGAGAAGAGAAATAGAAGTGTAAAATAAAAGAAAAAAAGAAACAAAATAAAATAGAAAAAAGAAGAAGAAAATGAAAATAGAAAAAGAAAAATAAGATATGAGAAAGGAAAAAATCGAAAAAGAAAAAAAAAAGAGAAATAGAAGAGAGAAAATAAATTGGAAAGAAAAAATGAAAAAGAAATCAAAATAAAAAAATAAAATGATAAAAAAATAAGATGAAAAAAAAGGATAATACCCACAAAAATACCTCAACTTTGATCGGATTTTCAGTAAAGCATATTGAATTTTGCGGGGGGTCCTATTACCCCTAGACTTTTTTTTTTCGTATTTTAATGACATATATCTTTCTACTTGGACACATGTAACTATGAGGTTGGCGCGTGTATTACATGCGCCAATACACATGTAAAAATGAGATTGGCGGGTGTATTACACCGCCAGCTGCCGAAATTGGGTATAGAGTTTCAGGGGGAATTAAATCCACTTTAAGAAGTTTAGGGGGTAATAGGACCCCCGCAAAGTTTCGTATGTTCAACTAAAAATCCGATCAAAGTTCGGTATTTTTGTGATATTATACCAAAAAAAAAACTAACAAGAAAAAAATGGTAGAGATATAAGAGAGCGAAAGACAGTAAATCATGCACTTGCCTAGTTAATGAGTAAAATAATGTTACTCTTGCTATAAACTGTAATTTTACAAAAGTGTTGCTAATTATTGTAATTATAGTCTTAAGTATGTTACTTTTTGTAATTTTTTCAATTAAATTCTCATAAATTACTCTTATTTATATTAGTAGATTCCTTATCCAAATAAAAATCAAATATGAAAATTATTATTTCCATGATTTTCAAAATTTCAAAATATCATTCTCTTATATCTCTAGCTATTTATTTTTTTAGTTTTTTCATTTTTTTATCTTTTTTTTAATTTTAATTTCTTTTTCTTTTCCATTTTTTTTTTTTTCCCTTTTTTTTTTTTCTTTTTTCTTTCTTTTTTTTTTTTTTCCTTTTTCCCTTTTTATTTATTTTTTATTTTTTCGTTTTCTTTTTCTTTTTTTCCTATTCTCATATTTTTTTTCATTTTCTTCTTCTTCTTCTTCTTCTTTTATTTTTTTTTGCTTTTATTTTTACACTTCTATTTCTAGTTTCTATTTCTCTTTCTTCTTTTTTTTCCTTTTCACTTCTTTTTTTTTCTTTTTTTCTTTTTACTCTTCTATTTTTATCTTTTATTTTCAAAAGACAAATATCTATATGATATATACATATTCAAAATATACAAAATAAATAGATATACAGATCTGCATATGTATTTACGGTAAAAAAATATGCATATATATCTGCATATGTATTTACAGAAATACATATCTGACTCACATGTATATATAAACATATATGACACAAAATCTCTATAATAAAATGACAATTATATATATATACATAAAGGTAATAAAAAATACATGATAGGTATCTTAAACAGTAAAAGAAAACAAATAAGTACATATGTTACCCTCTAAAATGACATAGTATGTACAGTTTAAAGACAAATTCAACACCATATAAAATACATATAGCTCTACATATGTATTTACAGAATATATACCTGATCCATATGTATATTCTTATTTTATCTGAGTCACTTTTGTATTTCGCAAATACATATGAAGATATACAGTATAGTTATGTTTGTTACTGTTTAATAGGAATATGATATGTATATCGTAAATACATAAGTATGTTTTGTACCGTAAATACATATCCAGATCTGTATGGCTATGTATTTTATATATTTTTTGAATATGTGTATGTGATATACATATTTGTCTTTTCAAAATAAAAATTAAAGATAGAAGAGTAAAAAAGGAAAAAAAACAAAAATATAAAAAGAAAAAAAATGAAAAAAAGAGAAGTGAAAGAGAAAAAAAAAAAAAGGAAGAAAGAGAAAT
>NC_061115.1:182317016-182417349 GCF_002878395.1 Capsicum annuum | reverse complement strand
AAAAAAAAAATGAAAAATGAAAGAAAAAAAGAGAAATAGAAGAGAGAAAATAAAGTGGAAATGAAAAAAAAATCAAAATAAGAAAATAAAATGATAAAAAAATAAGATGAAAAAAAACTAACAAGAAAAAAAAGATAGAGACATAAGATAGTGAAAGACAGTAATGATGTTTTATTTTAAAATCTTGAAGATCATAAAGATAGTTATCTTCAAATATGAAAAAGGAAAAAAAAGAAAACAAAAAATTTAAAAAACGAAAAAGGAAAAAAGAAGAGAAATATAAGAGAGAAAATAAAGTGAAAAAAAAAAAAAGTGATAAAGAAAATAAGATGAAAAAAAAGGGTAAAAGATATGGCTATATTTGGGGGAGGTGAAATAGTGGAGTGAAAATAGAAAAATGTAAAGTAGTGAGAGTAAAACATGCACTTGCCTAGTTAATGAATAAAATAATGCTACTCTTGCTATAAATTATAATTTTACAAAAGCGTTGCTATTTATTGTAATTATAGTCTTAAGTATGTTACTTTTGTAATTTTTCCTTCTTTTTTTAAGCCATTTGGCCCAATTGGTCACATGCAATCTCTGTACTCAATTGATACACTTTTATACCAAATTGATACATTTTTATACTATATTGATACACTTTTTAAAAAAGAGAAGGGAAATTCTATGCAAGCACATGCAGTCCCTATACCTAATTGATACTCTTTTATACCACATTAATACACTTTTATACTGCATTGATACACTTGCAGTGTCCATATACTCAATTGATATTCTCTTATACTAGATTGATACATTTTTAGAATGCATGTAGAAACTATATAGAGTCGTATAAAATATGTATCTAAATAATAATTATAGTTAAAAATTGTATAAAAATGCTATAATTATTATATAGAATATGTGTATATATAGAAAGTGTATCATTATTATATATAGATATATATCTTTAACAATTATATTATATTAAAGGTATATGATATTGTATTTTATTGTCTCAATAAGTAAAACTAAACAAAACAAATTGTATGTTATTTTAATAATGTTGGTGAATGCAAAATAATCTGAAAAAAAAATAATTACTCAATTGTTTAAGAAGAATAAAAATCTGGTTCTAAGATAATGGTTTTTCCATTAGTGCTCTGGAACATGTGCTTTATGAGAGACATGATTGTTAGATCTGCCAAAAAAAATCATGCTACTTGAGAGTTTAAAACTCCATACGCTCTTACTGGATCGCACAACCTAGCAAAGGCAACGACTAAAGGAAACACGGTCCTTAATGGCTATTTTCTGAGGTTTTAAATTTAGGTGCCAATTTTGTGAAATTATTTTAATTTTAATTGTTATTTTTATCCCTTTCCCTTATAAATATTAAAATAAATATATATTATATATATTAATATATATAATAATTTTAAAAAAGTATATTAAAAATTTTGATTTATTTTTGTCTAAACCAAAAATCGAATTACGTCAAGTTAAAAATCGAAATATCGAATAAAAAAAACAAAATCGAACTGAAAAATCAAAAAATCAAAATAAAAAAACTAAAATAATTTTATTCGGTATTTCAATTATTCAGTATTTATGCCTGCATACATAAAGGCAGTTGTGCAATTTTTCTTGTATAAATAACATAAATACCAACCCTTTGGAAGTAATTACACTATCTCCCACTTTTTAAATTATTTTACTCTTTCTCCCTATTGATATACATAACATAGCCGACATATACATAGCATTCTGTGTATATGTTGGGATTTTCATAATATGTTTAGGGGGTTGAGATTTTTTGTAATGTTAGAAATATAAGTTGTGTATTTATGTAATTTTTAAATTTTTCTTTGGGCTATCATTCACCCCTATTACACGTCCCTTTCATAGGGCCCTCTTTTTGCCCTGGCCCATTAGACATTTAGACATGTGCACTGGGCCCAAAAACCCCACAATGGAAAAGAATCTTGATGGATAGGTCCACTTAAATCTCCATTTCCTCTGCATGAGCCCATCCTAGAGAATCTTGTAGCAGGATCATGACCTTTGCCTGTTTTCCCACCTCCCTAGATTTCAATACATTCTGCCCTTTTTCTCCTTTTCTTCTAAAGCTTTCTTTTAAGTTTACAATATTAAAAAATGAAATAATTCCTCTATTTTTTCTTTTCTTAGCGGTTCAGGACTAAGGTCCGTCTATACCGTACCATCTCACAATCTTATTTTGTGAGGTTACACTATAATATATTATATTGTTATTGTTGTGTTAGGAGTGGAGGAGCTTGGTAAGTGATGTACTATTTTTTGTTCTTTTTGTCTACAACTAACTAGAGTCACCTTCGAATTTTGAATTCAAATTCGGAATATAGAGTACCTCTATTATGGGATGTTTTACCGTTAGTGTTAAGACTTCTAGAAGAAAATACAAATTTAATCAATTCCTATTATAAATATCAGAGATGCATCAGAAGAAAACCAAAAAGAAAAGAATTTTTTTTTCTGTAATTCTGTCTATCATTCAATGTTTTGATGCACTCACTAAAAAAGTCATTTATCAATATAAATTATAAGAAGCATTTGAGTAAACTATTTTATTCTCTTTCTTTAATGAACTAGATAGGTATGTTCGTGCGTTACACGGGCCCAACGCGTATAGTAGAATAAAATAAAGATGTAATAGCAAGGGACTATCCCGTTTGACTGGATCAGTTGATGAAAATGAGTTCAAATGTATGTTTTATACAATCATGAAAATAACATATTACCGGATGCTTACATTGACATATGATAGTGATTGTTGGCTATTTACATTGCTAGAGATAACATTTAAAAATTCTACAATAGAGGGATACAATTGTTGTTGTGATCAATCTCTCGAGCTCACGATGAAACACTTGTTAAATTAGATCTAAAGATTAAATTAGTTAAGAAGTTCAAAATGTGTTGGTAAAACAAATCTTTATTCAATGAAGACAAACACCATAGCTATTTGAATAAACGTTTCCAATAACCTAAGCTGTTATGGTATCAGAATGAATATTCATATGCAAAATTGAAAGAAGGGAAAAGATATCATCTCCACCCCAAACTATACCCGAAAAGTCTAAGTCACACCTAAACTATACAAGTGACCCATTACACACCTAAATTATATAAAAGTGATATTATTACCTCTCCGCGACACTCATGCCCAAGTTTAATGAGTGGAGTGCACTCTACTCGCCCTCTTGTGGTGCCACGTGTCTAATTTAATTTTTTTTTATTAAAGCTTAACCCAACCCTATTACTCTTTTAACCTATCTATTTAATTCATCCGACCCGACCCAACCTCATATTATACCCTAACCCGATTAAACCTCTTCATCTAAATGAAAAGTCATCGGATGAGATAAAAAACGTGGTAGAAAATTCACCTCTCTTCACTCTTTCAATTTTTTTATCAAATTTAAACCCGATAGAAGAGATAAACAATAATTTTGCTCTATTTTTCATTGTTAACAAGTAAAAATTATTTTTAATCTCTTTTCAGTTGAAGTTGATTGGGATGATTTCTACGGAGGTGGTACGATCTAGGATAAGCACTTACGGTTACGATCTTTTATGTAGGAACTACTGATTTTCAGTTCAAAGGTTAGCTTTTTTCTTTCCTAAATATAGTAGATCTAGGATTTATTTTCGTTCCTAAATTAGATCTACGATTTTTTGAGTTAGGGTTTTTTCGTCTTTAATTTATCCAAATTAACGTTTTATTTCCATTTAGATGCTCAATATGTGATGATATAATCCTTGACATTTATAATAATTCGATTTTACTAGGGTTTTTAATTGGGGTTTTTGAATTAGGAGTTTTTGTTGTCTTTAATTTATCTTGAAAACTGATATGTTATAGTTTGTTTATGTGCTTTAATCTGTAACAATATGAGCCGTGAGGTTCAATATGTGATAAATAACCTGTGATACTTATAATTGTTGCATAAATACTATAATTTTTTTTATTTTTGTGTACTGTGAGACTTGTATCTTTTTGATTTTTGTGTATTATGAGACTTGTATCTTTATTGTGTTTTTGTGGTCAATGATTTCAGGTTTATAAAATGAGTTTTGAAATGATCACTTTTAGATTTTACCATGGTGGAGAACTTAATATGGGTAAGGTGAAGGGAGAAAAAGGAAAAAGATATGAGGGTGGACAAGTTATAGAATTTTTAGATGTTGATGTAGATAGGTTGTCTTTATTTGAATTTAGGAATTATATAAGGTATTTAGGGTATATTCCCAAACGATGCTTACTATATGTTAGATTGCCCAAATGTTCTAAATTAAAAGAAATTAGGTTAGACAATGACACACTTGACATTTCAAAGAAATTGGGTAATGGGCAAGTCTTGGAAGCTTTTGTATGTCACATGGTTGGTGAACCTGAGGTGGCCTCACTTTTGAAATTTGTAAATGATAGAGAATGGCATGTGGAGGGGACAAGTGGTGTGTCTTTTAATAAAGACACCGAAAATGACATTGAAAGTGTTGACAGGGCATCTAAAAATAGTGAAGATGCCCCTCCTTCTGACCAACCTATTGCTCATACTCTTTCTTCTCCTACTGACCAACCTACTGCTCATGTCTCTTCTCCTATAGCTGCTACTCCTAGTAGTTATACTGCTGCTTCTAGTAGTTCTATTGTTGCTCCTACTAATTCTACTACTTCACCTTTTGAATTTATTGTAGATTCAGATGTAGAATCTATTGATGGAGGTATAAAGATTGGGAGTGATGTGAATGAATATGTGGATGAAGAATTAAGAGGTTTTAGAGAAGAAAAGAGGAAAAAAAAGAAAGGGGAGAGAGAGACCAGTAATTCCTGAACATATTAAGTTAGGAACTGGAGGAAAGGGACCAGATATTGGCTATGATGAATCTGCAGGTGGTGATAGAAATTGTTTGAAGGGAAAGTTAGCTGGTGATGAACCTTTTTACCCATATGATGAAGCTGCCAGCTTTGAAACTAATTCAGATGATGTAATAGATGAAGAAGATGAAGTTGAACAGGTTGAACATAGAGATAAAGATAGAAAGAGGAAAAAGTTAAGAGAATTGCATATAATTCAGACTGTCAGAAAGTTGTGTGGGAGTTAGGACTTGTTTTTGAAAGTGTTAATGAATTTAGAGCTGCTGTTACTAAAAATATTGTTGCTGAACATGTTGCAATTAAGAAATGTGTTAATGAACCTACAAGGGTAAGGGTTAGGTGTACAACTGGTTGTCCATGGCTTCTTTATGCTAGCATTGATTCTAGGTCTATGAACTTTGTTGTGAAAACCTACAATCCAGTTCATAAGTGTGATCTTATCAATAGTAACATACTTTGTAATACCAAGTTCTTAGCTAGCCACTTCAATGAAAGGATAAAGGAACAACCAAATATTAGAATTTTTGAGTTTCAGCTACTTATTAAGAAGGAGCTGGATTTACATGTTAGGAGAACAGCGTGTAGGAGAGCAAAAAATAGGTAATTGCAGAACTGATGGGTAACTATAATTTGGAATTTGAGAGAATTTCAAATCATATAGATGAGTTATTAAGATCAAATCCAGGTAGTACATGTGTAGTGAGGCTTCTTGATGAAACATTTGAAGATGGTAGAAAAATATTTCAAGGTTTCTACATATGTTTTGATGCAATGAAGAAGTCCTTCCTAGCTGGTTGTAGGAAGTGCATTGGTTTGGATAGACGTTTTTTAAAAGGAGTGACAAAAGGGCAGTTATTAGTTGCTGTGTATAAAGATGGTAACAATTAAATGTTGCCACTGGCATGGGCAGTGGTTGAGATTGAAAACAAAACCACTTGAAGTTGGTTTATCAGGATTGTAAAAGAAGATCTTCAGCTGGGAGATGGAATAGATTTGACAGTGATAACAGACATGCAAAAGGTAAAAAAATGTTGTTTTTGCTTCTGTTTCTGTTTATATTGTATCTGTTTCTGTTTATGTTTATGTTTATGTTGTAACTATTTTTGTTTCTATTTTTGTTGTAGGGATTAGAAATTGTTGTAACTTAATATTTACCAAATGTTGAACATAGAATGTGTGCAAGACATATCCTTGCAAACTGGTCAAAAGATGCTATATGTAGAGGTATTGAGAAGATTACATAAACACATATAGTTTCTTCATTCAACCAGTTTTGAATATGAAGATGTGGTCAGAATCACAGAATATCTCTGTTATGCCACTTCCTGTTAAGAAACTGCCAGGTAGGCCTGAAAAGAATAGGAAGAAAGAAAAAGGTAAAACCAAAAAGAAAACTGAAAAATTATCCAAGAGGGGGATTGAGATTTCATATGGCACTTGCCATAGCAAGGGTCACAACAAAAGAAGATGTCCAACAGGTGCACCTACTGCTGGCACTAATTCAACTCCTAGCCCAAGTCCATCTGCTGGTGCAGACCCAAGTGCAGGTCCAAGTGCAGTCCCATGTGCAGCACCTACTGTTGAAAAAGGGAGAGGTTCAACTGGAAGAGGAAGGGGTAGACCATCAAAGAATTCTACAAAAAAGGTATTTATTTAATTTGATAGTGTTGTGAACTAATTATGCTTGCCTTATACTAAATATCTTCTTTTCTTTATTTTTAGTGTGCTGACAGACCAAGAATGGTTGGAATGGGATTACTTCACATACAAAGTGGATGCACAATTCTTAATGTAAGTTTATTACTACATTTACTATCTAAATTTTATTTACTACAATTTCATTTACTAAAGTTGACACTTTTTTCATTTGAGCAGTCGGGAATGCCTAGTGAAAGATTCAAAACTACCAAGTATTCAGCATTTGTGATTGAAAATCTCGGATATACACCAAAAACTGGTGTAAAATGGAAAGGAAAAAAAACTATGACCTCTAGGCAACTACAAAAAATGAGAGGCAGAAAACAAATGCAAATAAGGTCCAAGGCTGCACACTTAAGTCAAGAAAGCTCCAATATTCAATCTCTATGAGAAGTTGGTGTAGATTACATTTAACACTGTATAAAGCTTGGCAGTTATGACTGCATTTACGACTGATTTTGATAATTCACTGATGTTGGTAGCTGAGACTGTATTTAACACTATTTTTTGGTAGTTCACTGATGTTGGCAGCTGTGACTGCTTTAAGAACAATCTATTAGTGGTAGCTTTGACTGCATTTTGTAACTGTAATTAGTTTAACCTTACTGATCTTTTTAAAAATGTATTTGGCTACAAGATGTAATTGACACTCATTTTTGGTTAATGATTGTGCAGTTGTAAGTTCATTGTTGCTGAAATTTGTGTTTTTGCTTTTGCACCAATTATGGCTGCATTTATTAATGTTAAATTTGTGTTATGATATTGAAATTTGTGTTTGTGCTTGTACAACAGCTGTGATTGCATTTAGTGTTGTGATGTATACAAATTACAACACAAAGAACCACTGAAAACAAAGTCAAAACTGTTAAGTTCAACCGTATAATTTTATTACACAACAATTTAATTACACAAACTGGCAATTTTATCAAAGGTAACACCTAATAATTGATACAAATTTCAGCCCCCTAAAACATAACAAAAACAAAGCAACTTAGTTTTAGGGTAGCCTTCTTGGAGCTCCTTTCAAGAACATGAATTGAAATAGAAAACTAACACCCAAAATACATACACAAAGAAGAGTAGTCCATAGTTATTTTTCCCTTTTCTTGGACTTAGCCAACTTGATCTTCCATTTCTTCTCATTTGCCTTCATCATTTTCAAATCATCCTGAAAATTGTCCATTTGCAATTCTATTTTGTTCATGTCTATTTTGCTCTCCACAGATTTGGTTGTCCTAGTAGTTTTGTCATAAACTATTTTGTGTTCACAAAATACATAATTTACCGAAGATTTAACTCTTTCCTCAAGCTCCACAATTCTTCCCAACAATTTAGGAATAACAAATTTCGATCGTTCATCAATAGAATCATCCTTCCAAAGCCAAAAATCGCATGATCTAGCATTATAAAATGAAAGCAATTAGATTCTTATACACTATTCAAGATCAATGTTTGAAGGAAAAATTCACTTACTCCATAGTAAGGACAAGTCCAGTATCGTCTACCCGAATTTTTTGAGGTCCATGAAGTCATCAAAGGCAAAAAATGTCCATGTTTGCATCGAACCTCGACCAACTCATGATCTTCTTCTTGCTTACAAAGTCTACTCAAACTTATCTTAGTCATTAAAGTACCTTGAATAAGAAAACAAGGTTTAAGAGAGGTTGAACAACACTTGAGGGAAGAAAAAATTATGAAAATGACAACAAAATAAAGACAAAATAATCATCAATATAGCAAGAAATGGAAGGATTAGAAAGATTTAGTTACCAATTCTTCAAACAAATGCTCTTCAATTTCGATTTTGAGAGACAAAATTGGGAATTAGGGTTTCCTTTTGAGCCCCAAATTGGCTTTAAATAAGAATAGATCCATTGCAAATTAAAGATGATGTACTTTTAGAAGTTTACATTTGTCATTGAATAGGCTGGACGCGCTTACACCAAGTGTAACATACGGGCCTAAGAATGGGTGTCGCTGGGAGGAAATAATATCACTTTTATATAATTGAGGTGTGTAATGGGTCACTTATATAGTTTAGGTGTGACTTAGACTTTTCGAGTATAGTTTGGGGTGAAAACGATGCCTTTTCCCATTGAAAGAATTACATTGTAGGTATCATTTGTAACACTGTAGGTATCTCTGTTTTAAAAATGTTGGATAAACATTTACATACCTTCAGCATCATGGGCTACATAGTAAGCCTAGCAGTATATGGATATATTCACAGACCAAAAAATAAAATCTTTACTAATCACCCACCACTGCTTCTAAACTTAAGTGGTCATTTTTCAAAAGAAGAGCAATCACATCAATACCCGCAGCCTGCAAACATGAAAATCAAGAATGCTACAGCAGTCTTCAGAAATAATAAGAGAAACAAACGTGATCTAGTGCTTATTCTTTCAACAACTCAAAGACCCGAAAAGCAAAAATAGAATAAAATGGGTGGCAGATGGTGCATAATGCTACTTTTATGATAATGTGGCCCATTTGGTCAGCAGGTAAAAGATCAAGTGAAATATGCGTACCAGACAAAGAAAGCATGCCTCCTTTTGCGCCCCATGTTGCTGGGCTAGTAGGTTCTCTTAGCAAAACAAAAGCACCCCAGGGGATGAAGAGTCATCAACTGCATGAACAGATATAGAAGAACAATGCAGTAATTCATGTAAAACCATGTTAATTACATAATACATTGTATTCAAGTGTCTGATGATTTAAATGGATGCAGATGAAAGAAGAAATAATAATGTAAATTGTTAATAGCTTTTACAAAAAATAATTACCGATCCAAGGAAGGTGCTAGCTTAGTTATGTAACATGTTTAATTTCTAACTACCCTAGCTTTTTAGTCATTAGGAAATTGAAGTACACAATAATTATTAATTTCGTAGAAGTGTATAGCAATCAAATAGGCCAAACAGAGCCTCTATACAGCTATCATCTCTATATATAATTGTCTAATTGTCTAACATGTAGGCAATTCTTCTTCCGTAAAAAATTCACCTGTCACAATAAAAAGTAACTAAGTACACAAAAAAGGAGCCTTCATAGAGCCATCATAACATCATTACCCACCATCTCATCTATAAGTTTTACAGCATCGTCCACGAGAAGATTCTCAGACAAACACTTAACCATTGCCCCATAAATTGGCAAATTCGGAAGAACCTTACATGCTATCATCATAGAAAATAACCTCCTTACTACATATAATTTATTCATATCATAAAATAATGGAATCATACAAGCGTAAAAGCTAGAATAATCCGATTCACACCTTATTCTAAGCATATCATCTATAGCTACAAGTGTCTCATCTACTCCACCCCTTGCAACAAGTTCACCAATAACTATCTCAAAAGTCCTACCATTAGGACTACAACCTTTCCTATTAAGTCTTTTATATTGATCCAATATAGCATCAAAGCGACCAGCAACTAATAAACCCTCTATTAGATAATTAAGTGTATTAATATTAGGAGTAATTTCAGCTTTCACAATCTATTTATATACAAACAAAACATCCTTAAATTCTTTCCTATCCTTCACAAGTGCACCCTACAATTTATTAAATACAATTATAGAAGGATTTAACCTACAAGAATTTATACAAGAAAGAACACATAAAGCCTCACTAAGCCTACCATTTCTAACAAATACATCTAACAAATCCAAAAAAACATTTTCATAATTTGGGCATTTATTCTTTACCATCTCATTGCAAAATCCAACAACAATAGATCTGAAAAATTACAAAAAAAAAAATAAGAAAAACACAATTTACCAACAAAATAAAATCAAACATGAAACCCCACCTCGCAGAAGCTAAACTTGAAGAAGCAGATTGAAGGAATTCAATAAAAAAAGAGGATAAAATTGAGAAAATTAACCAATTATCTTAAGCATTTGGGGATGAATGAGCACCAGTGGCCTCCTGGATTACAAGGAAAGAAGTTAAGATGTGTTGTGTGTGTGTATGGGGGGGGGGGAGGGATATATAATGTGGGGTCCATCTGATAAAGAGAGGAAAATGGGGCTAAGGTTTACAAATGATTTTAGGTGACACAGTATTCACAAGCACAAATTTACAAATTCGGACACAATCGAGAAACACGACAAAGTAATTGAGACACTCCTAAGCTAGTCAAGGATATAAGGGGAAGCAGAGGTGTACATCATAACAAACATAACTGAAGCACCACCACCACCATGAACAAATCCAGTATAATTCCACAAAAATATATTAAAGTTGTTTCTACGAATCAGACATTTAAAATTGCATGTAAACTAACCTCATATCACAGATCGCAAAGAGAAATGGTTAAATAACTAATAAAGTTTACCCATAGATGACAATGATGTGAAAACTTCTTACAAGCGAGTTGTCGAACGATCAGCTTACTCGAAACTTTCGAATACAAATTCACATTTACTTGGATCAATTCCTGGAGCAACAAAAAGGGAAATCCAAATATAGAGAGATTTCTTGTCACTTCAACTTTTCTTTAGGGGCAGACCAAATGTCTTTCAGATTAAGTGAAAAATTCCCTCCACGCGCACTTCCACACCATCCTCGAAGAATGATGTAGCCCGCTGTAAGGTCTCCAAATTGTAAAATCAGCAAAAGCATTTGTATTGCCAGAAATTTTCTTATCAAGATCCCAACTCTTTATTTTTTTAGATTTTATGAGGACAAGTCGAAGGATGTGAAAATGTATTTATTAAAAGTTGCACTTACAGGTTGTAAACTTGAGAGAATTGCTAATTAGATTTGCAAAAATTTGAACAACTCTGGCAGAGTCTCCTTTAACTAACTTTGGCATATCATCTGCAGATAGAAGTATGACAAAATAATATGCATTCAGAAAATAAAATGAAGAGTATCAAATTCAACTCTTAATAATAATTCTTTGTTACTTTCTATAGTTGTAAGGAGAACATCGGATGTACCAGAGAGATCTAGAACTATCTCAATATTATGATTAATGCACTGGATAGAAAACATATCAACAAGTCCTTCAAGTTCTCGAGCCAAGTCAAATTCTGGGGAAATTGAACTCGCCTCTAGCATCCAGGTAGTTGGATTATATTTCTCTTTAATTATTTGAACTCCTGGAATTGCCTGCATTAGATAGTTGAATTGCTATACTTTTCGGTGGCACTCATAAGTAAAAAATGAGGTGGTTCTTCGTAATTTGAATATATAACACTGCTATCATTAGGTACCTCAAAATGGTCGATAATTTTCTGAGAATAGCGGCCTAATGGGCCTACATAGATTACTTGCCCTTCTCTTTTCATAAGAAGCAGATGATGTGCACAAAAAAGTACTTATTAGAGAAAAGGGGCTTATGGAACTAAGAGACAACGTGCATTGTTGTCCTCATCCATCTTATCTTTGTTTTCATCATATACCATTTTTATTTAAAAACGTACATTGTTGTCCTTCAGCAAATCAAAATATTATCCAAAGCAGCTTTTCCTGAAATAAGAATTCAATTTTTCTTCTCGAAGTATTTTTCTGAAGGAATCGAAAGATTTTCCCATAGCTGACTTAACCATGAAATCACCCGTTAAATCTGTGGTACCATCGCACTGTATTCTCACAGGATAACGATCAATGCTGAAGGTTTTGACCAACTCTTCGATGAAAGGGCTATTAGAATTTGGATCATCTCTTTTGAAACATTCCTCCTCGTTGTATTATTATATTCTGCTCCTGATTGAGATAATGCTTGTAAAACAAGCTTATAGAGTGGTGGATGTAGCCTAGCTGCTTTACTTGGACTTGATTCGGTTTCTTTTCTTTTGGGAGCCATATTATCTTAAAATAACAGAAACATAAAATAGATTATAATTGATTAATGCATCATTAAAAAAAGATAACAGTAAATCTGACATGCACTATGTAAAATAACAGTTCCAACAGACCACACATCTGTTGCACCAGGTATGTTATTTGTTGCAACATATAATCGATCTATTGCAATGGATGAGTTAACCGTTAGAAACAATAAAAACAAATCACTCATCTATTGCACCAGGGAGGTTATCTATTGCAATATATAACCAACCTACTATTGCAACAGATGAGTAATCCATTGGAAAAAATAAAAATAGATCACTCATCTGTTACACTAGAAAGGTTATCTGTTGAAACATATAACCAACCTGTTGCAATAGATGAGTAATTCATTAGAAACAATTATAACAAATCATTCATCTGTTGCACCAGGTAGGATATTTATCATAGCATATAACTAACCTGTTGCAGCGGATGAGTAATTCATTGGAAATGATAAAAATAGATCACTCATCTATAGTACCAGGTAGGTTATCTGTTGCAGCATATAACCAACCCATTGCAGCGGATGAGTAATCTGTTGGAAATAATAGAAATAAATTACTTATTTGTTGCACCAGGTAGGATATCTGTTGTAGCATATAAGCAAATTATTACAACGGATGAGTAATTTGTTAGAAACAATAAAAATGGGCTACACATCTATTGAAATAGATCACTCATCTATTGCCAAATGAGTTATCTGTTAGATCAATATTGTTTAGATTTTTCCAAACAGAAGAGTCGTCTATCGTAACAGATGAATGATCTATTTTATTCATCTGTTCCATTGGATGTTTAATCTGTTGCATCACATATTTCATCTGTTAGAATAGATGGTTTATCTGTTGGATCAGATGATTAATCTGTTGCATCAGATGGTTAATTTATTACATCAGATGGTTAATCTGTTGCGTTTGATAGTTATCTGTTGAGTTTGATGGTTAATTTATTGTGTCAGATGATTAATTTGTTGCATCGAATGATTAATGTTGCAACGCCATTTTTATCAAGAAAAACAACAAATCAACCCAACAACACCAACACAACACACACACACTAAGAACATCAACGGTGACAAAAAATCACCAACAAATTGAATCAACAGTTTGACAACAAGAACTACAATAATAATAAAAAAAATATTTCACACCTAAAAAGTAGAGAAAAAATGCCAGAAATTAGAGTTTTATTCAGCTTACATTTCAAATTTAAGCAAGAAATATTAAAATTATCAACCAATACTAGAAGAGAAGTTGACTTAAGTCATAATTTTTTACCTGTGAAAGAAGAAATGGGACGACAAAGAACTCGAAGTTGTTATCGCTGGAGAAGTTGGCTCAAGTTCCTCTATTTTTTCACGTCGATTGATGGTTGAAAGTCGAAAGGAAACTCATCCAGCTATTTGTCGTCGGAGCTTGAAGAAAGAAATATTGCAAAATTGTTGGTTGGAGAGAGTTGAGAGAGACTATCGAGAGAGAGGAGAGGGACACTTGATTTGGAGAAGAGGGGGTGTGGGTTGATTTGTATTTTTAAAAAGATTAGAAAGTTTTAAAAATATTAATCAAGTCCACAATTAACTTAATCAAGTTTTCTAATTATGTTTGACCCTTTAAGTTGGTCAATATCATCAATCCTTCATTCAAGACTTAAAAGACACCTTTCCTTCAATTTTCTCATGTAAGTTCCTGTACCACTTCTTCCTAACACATTATTTAGTTCTAAAGAAGTAGCACTCAAAAGGACAGTCTATGAAATGCGGAAAGTATTAGCGGGAACCTTCAAAGCAAGTGCCCTATAATATATGATCATGTATTATCGTATGGAGTACTACTGCTTTTTAAAATGTTTTTTTTAGTTGAAAATTCATCAAAAATAATTTTTATACTTCAACAATGTAAAAGTAAAATCTGCATATTATATAATTTTTCTTATTATGCAATTTTAAATTGAAAAATAAGATAAGTAAGTCGAAACAGAATAAAAGCATTAGTCAGAACATAACCAAACAAGCACGACCAATAAGCAAAAAGGTTGAAGTCTTTTTAGTTCAAATTGAAATGTTTGGCAAAGTTTATTGTAAAATCCTAAACCAACATGTCCAAACTCTACTTATGATGTTAATTAGATTCAATCGTTAATATTTTTCAAACTAGTTTAATATCAATTGAAGTTGTTCATGGAATTCCTACATTACTATTTACGTTGCAGGGATGAAAAATTTTCCCTAAGGAACTAGGAAAGACTTCATAAAGTCATCATGGTTAAATTATCCATGGTGTCATCGGATTTGCCAATTTTAAGATCGATCTTGCCTAAATTTCTCAACATTAAGGAACATTGTCTCATCGGGCTACTTACTCAAAGACAACTTCTTATTTGTGTGGATCAATATAATGATTTCATTATTACACCATTGATATAAGAATTCCTAGCTCAAGACCTTTCACACGAAGCCAAGCACGTGAGTTGCAACGACTCCAAGCCTTGTTCACATTCTTGGCCATGTGTGAGGCCCTTGTGAGCCTATCTAAAGGCCTATGTTTAATAAAATGTGAAGAGGACCACCAAAACACCCCAAACCCACCCACTTAAATGTCAAGGGTATTTTGGTATTTGTTCCTCCTTTCTAAGTGACTATATAAGCCATGTAATAGGGCTAGTCTTGCTTTAGTTGATTCTTATTATTCAAGAAATAAAAGACTTGTAAATTTTTTACTTCTCTTTCTCATTTGGAGAGGACAAAATTGACTTCTCACTAATAGAGTGATACTAGTGTTGTATCTTGGCTAGAAACTAAATTCTTGGGGTTCTTTGAGTTCCTCTTGGTCTAAGTAAGAACTTGGTATTGATATTTATTAGTCTTAGGGTCCTTTCTCTTGTTAGGGTTCTTAGATTAATGAATATTGTGTGTAAAGTTTCTATCTCTGTCTTTGTAAATCTTGTTAACATTGTGTTGTTGAGTATAAAAGTCTAGTGAAGTCGTGTAGGGCTCTTTCGATTCACTAGCAATATTATCTTTGTTGTTCTTATTGTTAAACTCACTTTTCTAGTTCAAACAAGTGTTGCAAGCCTAGTGAAGCCGTGTGTGGCCATTTTCGATTCACTAGCACTTTGTTATTCATCTTGTTGTTCTTGTGTTGGTTGGAATCTCTTGATACACACTTAGCATTATATCATTTGGCATCAAAGCTCAAGGCTAGGTTTTGTTCTTACAAAACCAATCTTGGGAAGCTCTTACCAAAAAGTGTGTTCTTGAACATTTTGGTTGAAAAATTGGTTGTAGATATACAAAAGATTTTACTTGTTGAGTTTGTTTCTTATGTTGATTTCTTCCTCATCAACACAAAAAGCGTCAAAATCTAAAGTTGAGCTTAATTGGAAGAGAATTGTTGTTGTGAAACCTTGAAGTGGCCGTGAGTTTTGACTTGTGTTGGGGCATTGAAAGTGACCATTGTGGTGTATTGTTGTTATGTTCTTGAAGGTGTTGATGTTGTGTTCATCCTAAACTTCTCCTCATCTTATGTCTTAACTTCTATAAAGAGAAATATATCTAAAAAAAAGGTTGTAAGACAAAATTAAAAATAATTATTTGTGAGAAGACTTGCCAACATCACCTTTTCAAGACTTGACAACCACTTTTCCTTCAAACAAAGAACCTTGTTTTGTGGGACTAGTGAGGTCAAACATCACCTTTTGAGTTTGAAAAAAAAAGTTGGAAAATGTTACAAGACCTTATGATTTCCATCCCAATAACAAGTCATCCATTACAAAAGATCTAAGGGGACTAAGACTTCAAGTTGATGAACTACTTATGTGGACTCGCGGTCAATGACATACTGCCACATCACCTAAGTTACTGTTCACGTGATAATTAAGCTCAAATTTGGATGTTCTAGTTTCTAATTATTGATTCCTAGTTTCCTCTAATTGACTTGAGAACTAATTAACAAACTAGTACATTCCTACTAGCTTGTCAATTAGTCCTTTGGAGCCTTGTGTTCGTGTCAAAGTTTGTTTGTATGCTTTTGTCGTTTCAATACATTATAACTCTTGGCTCTAGTCCAACAAGAATTCTTTGAGGTTCAAACAAGAATCCATTTCGGGCAAGAGCATACTCATACCTTACGGATTCACGAGTCCTTAGCCAATCTACAATACTTGTGGAACTTGAGTGTGAGTGAACCAAGAGAGCGTGAGTGAGGAGAGGAATTTTAAACTAACTTGTTTGTTGCTTGTGTAGGTGATACCTTGATAATGGAGGGAACCACATCTAAAATTGTGGATTCTAATGAAATGGAGAATATGAGGGTCACTTTTGAGGCTATGACCTGAGCTCTTGAAAGGTTGAGTACAAAAGTGGGAGCCATAAAGGGAGAAATGACGACTATTAGTGGGAGGTTAGAACAAGTGGAGAGTCAAAGGAACTCCAGTCCTTCTACTCCTCGACATATTTTTTCAAGTGGACATGATAGAAATTCCTCCACCACCGTTACTTTCAAAATATGGCCACAATTGCCAAATCCTTCACGAGCTCCACTAAATGCCGCAAGCCAAACCACTTATAACCCTCTAAACTGAGACTCCAATAGACCAACCCATTCCTAAATGCCTCAAGTTCCACAAGAGGTACTCGAATGTCAAATGCCTTCACAAAATCCAAACCCCCCTTCCAAGTTCTAAAAAATCCAAGACACCATCTCCACAAAATCCAATTCCTCCGAATCAAGTTCCAAATGTCCAAAACCATCCTTTCCACCTTGAGGAATATGGTAGGGAGGATTATAAAGGGTATGGAGCCTTTGAAGATACCTACATGAGGGAGGAAGAGATGAAAGGGGGTTGTGTGGATCCAAGAAGATATCGAGGGTATGGAGAAAGGGGAAACCGACACCTAGAGAGAGACGTAGGCATCAATACCATCAAATTGATCCTACCTATCTTTAAGGGTGAAAGTGAACCCGAGGTGTATCTTACTTGGGAGTCGGCGTGTGATAAAGTGTTTCAAGTGAATAATATCTCAGAGGAGAAGAAGAGTTGTTATGCCATAGCTCATTTTGAAGGCTATGCTAACACTTGGTGGGAATACGTCAAGCGGTTCGACAATGAGTTGTTAGAGGGACAACCACCACCATGGTTTCAGTTGAGGTACCTAATGAGGTAACGGTATCTTCCCGAAACTCATTGTCATGAGTTACTTGCTAGGTTGTACAATTTGCGACAAGGAAATCAAAGTGTTATGGCATACTATGATGGGTTTCAACAACTCATGTTGAAGATTGATCATCGGGGAGAACAAATTGGCCATGACATCATTCGGTTCAAGTGTGGGTTGAACAAAGAGATCTTCACTCATTTGACGCTTCACAAGTTTGATACTATTGAAGGGATTTTCCAAGCGGCTCTTGAGATTGAATAAAAACTTAAAGAGAGGTTGTCGTTCAAGGCAAAGGGACTATTAACCTTGGGTTGGACGAGGAGCAAAGATATGGTTCAACCATCTTCAGGTTGGCCCAAAAACAAGGACCAACCTGTCACTACAAGGCTTCTCGAGCCTAAAATAGTCCAAAAATTTCCTCCTCGATAAGAATTTCACAAGTATCCTAATCCTGAAGGGTTCCAATGTTTCAAGTGCCAAGGTTGGGGACATAAAGCCAATGAATGTCCAAACCGACGCAATGTGATCCTAAGGGAAGGGAGATTGTATTACCTTGGTGAGGAAGTGGGTCTTAAAAAAGAAAAGAATAAGGCCGACCCTCAAGATAGAGAGGAACCCAAAAATGATCCACATAATGATGATGATGATGATGATTGTGAGGATGCTTATCCGCAAGTAGGGTAGTACGTGGTTCCAAACTTTGTAGTGAGGCGTGCCATGATTAGTAAGGAAATATATGATCCTAGCCAACGGGAGAATCTATTCCATACGAAATATCTTGTGAAGGGAAGTGTGTGCACTATGGTGATAGATAGTGGAAGTTGTGCGAATGTGGTTAGTGTTGCAATGATGAACTTCTTGAAATTATTGACTGCACCTCACACTAGTCCTTACAAGTTGCAATGGTTGAATGAATACGGCGAGTTAAAGGTCACAAGGCAATGAGTGATACGTTTTAAGGTAGCCAACTACCATGATGAGGTGCCTTGTGACGTAATACTAATGCAAGCTTATCACTTGTTGTTAGGAAGGCCTTGGAAATACGATAGGTCGACCAAACATGATGAAAGGTCTAATCGGTATGCACTTGAGAAGGATGGCCGCAAGGTCGCTATTCATCCATTATTGCCTTTCCAAGTGAATGAATTACACCAAAAGATGCGAGAATTGAGGGAAAAGGGAAAGAAGGCCGAGAGTGAGGGGAAAAGATGGGAACTCAAGAGTGAGAGAGTAGGGAAAACCGAGGGGCTCCTAATTTCTAAGGGGAAAGGGAGTGTGGTGATGATGGCTAAGAGGAAAAAATTATTTATGAATCATGACGAGGACACTCCGATGCTCCTCTTGGCTCATTGTTTTAATACTAACACCACTAACATTTCTATTTCTCCTCCTATTCCTCATGTTTTGCAGGATTACAAGGATGCCTTCCCAAAGGAATTACCGCAAAGATTTCCCCTACTTCAAGGAATTAAGCACCAAATAGATTTTGTGTCGGGTTCACAATTGCCCAACAAATCGGCTTATAAGAGCAACCCTATGAATACCAAGGAATTGCAACGCCAAGTTGAGAAACTCCTCAACAAAGGATATATCAAGGAGAGTATGAGCCCTTGTGCGGTCCCGGTGCTACTAGTTCCCAAGAAAGATGGAACTTGGCATATATGCGTCGATTGCTCAGCCATCAATAAGATTATGGTAAAATATCGTCACCCTATTCCTAGGTTAGATAATATGCTTGATGAATTGAGTGGTTTGTATTTGTTTTCTAAAATTAATTTGAGGAGTGGCTATCACCAAATTCATATGCAACCGGGTGATGAATGGAAAACCGACTTCAAGACCAAATTCGGTTTCTATGAATGGATGGTTATGCCATACAAACGCTCTAAGTACTTTCATGAGGCTAATGAATTATGTAATAAAGCCATTTATTAGAAAGTTTGTTGTTGTTTACTTTGATGAGATGTTAGTGTATAGTAAGTCCTTAGATGAGCATGTAAAGCATTTACTATGTGTGTTTGATGTCCTCCGAAAGGAGAAGTTATATGCTAATCTAGAAAAGTGTTTTTTTGGTGTTCATGAGGTTGTATTTCTTGGGTTTGTGGTGAGCTTAAGAGGGGTCGAAGTGGATGAATCTAAGATTGACGCCATTAAAAATTAGCCAACTCTCAAAATCGTAGGTGAAGTGAGAAGCTTCCATGGGTTGGCTAGTTTTTATAGAAGTTTTGTCAAAGGATTTAGCACCATTGTCGCCCCCTTAACCGAAGTGATTTAAAAGGATCGGCCTTTCAAGTGGGGAGATAAACAAGCTAAGGCCTTCGAGGACTTGAAACCTATGCTCATCTTGGTCTCTTTGCTACAATTTTTGAATTTTGATAAGACTTTTGAGGTCGAATGTGATGCTAGTAAAGTTGGCATAGGCGCAGTTTTAATGCAAGAATTGAAGCCTATTGCCTACTTTAGCAAAAATCTCAAAGGAGCAACTCTAAACTACTCTACGTACGATTTAGAGTTGTATGCCTTGATTAGAGCCCTGGCCACTTGGCAACATTATTTGTGGCCTAAAAAATTCGTGATCCAAACAGATCATGAATCCTGGAAGCATCTACGGGCACAAGACAAGCTTAAGTGGCAGCATGCCAAATGAATTGAATTTCTTAAAACTTTCCATTATGTTATTCAATACAAGAAGGGTAAAGACAATGTGCTTGCCGATGCTTTATCCTAAAAATATGTTTTTGTGTCTACTTTGTCGTCTAAGTTGATGGGGTTTGAAATCCTCAAGTATTTATATCTCGAGGACCCTCACTTTGCTCCTATCTATAGGGAAAGTGAAAAATTAGATAGGGATATGTGGTTCCTATACCAAATTTGATGGATACTTATTTAAAGATAGATGATTGTATTCTCTCAAGTTCGTGGAGAGAATTATTTGTGAGAAAAGCACACAATGATGGTCTAATGGGTCATTTTGGGGTCGATAAGACCCTCAGAATTTTGGAAGAATAATTTTATTGGCCTAGAATGCACAAGGATGTGGCTCGGATTTGCGGCCAATGTGTTGAGTGCAAAGGAGCCAAGTCACGGCTCCAACCCCACCGGCTGTACACCTCATTATCCACCCCTTTGTGTTCTTGGCTTGACATATCAATAGACTTTGTGTTAGGATTTCCGAGGACTAGAAGGTGTCAGGATAGTATTTTTATCGTGGTGGATCGATTTTCCAAGATACCTCACCTTATTCCTTGTTCTAAATGTGATGATGTGCCTAGTGTAGCCTTTTTGTTTGTTGATAATGTTGTAAAACTTCATGGTGTTCTGAGGACCATAGTGAGTGATAGGGATTCTAAATTCCTAAGTCACTTTTGGAAGTTCATGTGGGGTAGACTCGGTACTAAGTTGTTGTTTTCGACTTCATGCCACCCACAAACTGATGGCCAAACGGAAGTAGCAAATAGGACCTTAGGGTCTATGCTACGGCCATGGTTAAAGAAAAAATAATTTCTTGGGAGTAGCACTTATCGTTGATTGAGTTTGCTTATAATCGTGTTATACACTCGAGCACGGGGATGACACCCTTTGAGTGTGTATATGACATCAACCCCTTCACCCCTTTGGATTTAACCCCTTTACCAAGTAGTCTTGTGATAAGCTTAGATGGAAGCAAACGAGCTGAGGCCATGAAGAAGTTACATGAGAAAGTGAGATTGCGATTGGAGAAGAAAAACCAAGAAGTTGAGAGGCGAGCCAACAAAGGAAGAAGAAAGCTCATTATTGAACCGGGAGATTAGTTGTGGGTGCACCTCAGGAATGATAGATTCCCATCTCAAAGGAATGCTAAGTTGATTTCATGGGGTGATGGCCCATTCTAAGTATTAGAAAGTATCAATTACAATGCATACAAGATTGATCTACCCCCGGAATATTAAGTGCACAACACTTTCAACGTGTGTAATCTCTCTCGGGTGGAAACGGTGGAAGATGGCAATGACCCGAATTTGAGGATAAATTTCCTTCAAGATGGAGAGGATGATACAGGAATTTCTAGCTCGAGACCTTTCACACGAAGCCAAGCACGTGAGTTGCAATAACTCTAAGCCTTGTTCACATTCTTGGCCATGTGTGAGCCCCTTATGAGCCCATCTAAGGGAATGTGAAAAGGCCCACCAAGACACCCTAAACCTACCCACTTAAATGCCAAGGGTATTTTGGTCTTTGTCCCTCCTTTCTAAGTGACTATATAAGCCATGTAATAGGGCTAGTCTTGCTTTAGTTGATTCCTATTATTCAAGAAACACAATACTTGCAAATTTTTTATTTCTCTTTCTCATTTGGAGAGGCCAAAACCGAATTCTCACTAGTAGAGTGATACTAGTGTTGTATCTTGGCTAGGAACTAGGTTTTTGGGGTTCTTTGAGTTCCTCTTGGTCCAAGTAAGAACTTGATATTGATATTTATTAGTCTTATGGTCCTTTCTCTTGTTAGGGTTCTTAGATTAATGAATATTGTATGTCAAGTTTCTATCTTTCTTGTAAATCTTGTTAACATTGTGTTGTTGAATAGTAAAGTCTAGTGAAGCCATGTGGGGCTCTTTCGATTCACTAGCAATATTGTCTTTGTTGTTCTTGTTGTTAAACTCACTTTTCTTGTTCAAACAAGTGTTGCAAGCCTAGTGAAACCATGTGTGGCCATTTTCGATTCACTAGCACTTTGTTGTTCATCTTGTTGTTCTTGTGTTGGTTGGAATTTCTTGATACACACTTAGCATTGTATCAATCATCTAGAGATATGAGTTAGCACAATGACAGACAACATTAAATTACGATTTTATGTGGATTATAATTGGATTCAACACTTTGATAGACTTCCAAAATGAATGTATGAATTTCTTTTCCAGATAGATATAGATATAAATTATAGATATATTATAATTATAGATTATGAATATAGATTAATATAAATATAAGAATACATACCAAACGGTCATGGTGGGCTGGGGGCAGCTTATGTGCTACTGCATTCTCTTGCCACAAAAGTTAATTATCAAAAAGAAAAATATATGCTAGTGTCATTTCATTATGTAGTTTTCAAGTAAATTTGATAAAACAGTCAACATGAGGTGTAAATATTAAAAAAATGCACACATGTGCAACATACACAGAGTCCATGAAATACTAAAATTGGGAGTCTTTTTTCCATGTAAAATTTACCTACACTATTGATGATATTTTATTTTTTTACTATATATTTTAGGTCTTTAAAATTGCAAATAAGTTAATTTTGAATTATTAATTATATATGAGTCATTAAAAACAGAAATCACAAAATATTTATCAATTAACATTTATCTTTCAAGAATACATGATTAATTATTAACTTCTCAATTAACAGTTGTCTATCAAGAATAGATGGCAGTTTATTTATCGTAAACTTTAAAAATCTACTAAAAATTTTAAAAACTTACCTCAAATCTCAAACAAATTTATCGTCTTAATCATAGATACTATCAAAATTTCATCGAATAAGAAAATTTTATACATAAACTTATTTTTTCCTACATACGTTTTGGAACCTGCAAAAGTAAAGACAAAAGAAAGTAGTAAGTGATTTGAAAAACAAATAAAGAAAGACAAAGAGGATGTGACAATGAACGCAATAACATGAGTCAAATAAGAATCAAAATAATATATAAACCTTTGATTTTTCCAGCTACTTTATTTGGTGGCAACATGTTTGTTTCATCGAATTTTTCAATCTTGAAAAAGAAAACCCAAGAAAATATCAAAATGAGAGATCATACATTAAAAGAAAAAGAGAAAAAAAATAGAAAAGTGCAACAAAATATATAAACTTTTAAAGACAAAACAAGCAAAAAAACTCATTAGTTTAGCTAAGAAGAGAATAAGAATAGAGAATTGCAAGAAAAATATATTATTTTCTTTCAATTTTCTACGTCATTGAGATTAAAGAATTATTGTTCTATTTATAGTTTGCTTTGTATTTTTTTAATGAAATCAAATTGCATATGATATTACCATATTAGAAGTATTCTTCATGCATGTATAGGTGGGAAAATATAAAAGAAAGAGGAATGTTCCAAAATATTTCCTTAAATAGAATTACAGAAATTTATTTTTATTTAAGTTAAAATTTTTATTCATTTAGAATCATTAAATATTATGATTTCTTACCTAAATTAAATAAAGACTTTAATATAAAAATTAATTGATAATAAATTAAGAAAAAATGTGAAAAGACGAGTTTGTCTTTTGTAGAGTGTTTTAATGAAGAGCAAAAAATTCAAATCACTTTTCTAAGAGTGTTCACCTTTTTACTTTTAGCAACTCGTAAATTCTTTCTTTGTGTCTCACAAGAATATCATAATCAATTTCGAATACTGTAATTATGTTCGGATGCTGATTTAAAAAATAAAAATAAAACAATGTTACATTAAATTCAAGAACCAAAAAACTAATGACAGTCCAAATAAATTCTAAACCTAAAAGGAATTAATTAATTGGAGTACCTTAAGTAATTATTCTTAATTGACAACTTTCGGTCCATATCTTCTCCAGCCATAGTCATCATCAAGTATATCAACCCGACTTCTTGTTTGAAAAATAATTCTGGGCTTCTTAGCTTTCTTATTATCTTCCTTCTTCTTAACCACTAATGATGATAAATACTTATGTGTGATTTTATGATGTATTCACTCTCATCTAATCACGACAATTTGGATGGACGATGTCTTTAATCATTCATTCATAGAGTTGTAGCAACATACTTGTGAAACCACGAAGAAGCATCGGGTGATGATTATCCATTTAGTAGCTAGCTAGGATCCAAATAACACTTACAACTAATTTATACTATACTATATGGCATAGGAAAAATAAATACAAATGAATTTTAGGTGTTAAAATAAAGGAAGTAGCCTGCTAGGGTCGGAATATGGCTTCTGTGATAATTAGCCACTCGTGATACAAAATGCTGCTATTGATTGAAAAGATACACATATATTGATTTTGAAGGACAATCAGTACGTTGTAGTATAGTATATATTTGTAGTTTTTATAGGAATTAATCTTGACGAATCAATTTCGCTGGTAGACTTAAAAAGGGAAAACAAAAAATCTTTGATAGACTGGGTAATAGACTTGAAATTGGGATTGTATTGTTGGTTACATGAGGAAGAGAAGAAGAAGATCATATATTTATATGGTCTAATAAAGAATGATGTGTGTCCTATTAAGCAAAATAGAGGGAGTTCTGATTGAGTAAGAAAGCGCTTTATATAGAATTTTCATGCATTGTAGTGTCCTATAGACATTAGGAATTCAACGAATAAACTCTTATTCAAATAAAAGTTCTTTAATTAGGTTTCCATTATAGACTTGGACATTGATTTTTCTAATATATTTACCAAATATTTTTCTCTTACCAATAACATCTATTTTAGGAGTCCTAAATTCTTTCCATATATTTTAGGGCTCAATATTATTTAAAGTATTATAAATATAATTAATTAATAATTTGAGAAAATAAGTGAAAAGATGATTTTATCTATTACGGAGATTTTTAATGAAGGATAAAAAATTCAAATCACTTTTCTAAGGGCCTTCACATTTTTAATATAAGATAAAACAAGCAAAAAAATTCATTAGTTTAGCTAAGAAAAGAATAAGAATAGAGAATTGCAAGAAAAATATATTATTTTCTTTGAAGGAAAAATAACATGTACGGCCCAATTTTCTACGTCATTGAGATTAAAGAATTATTGTTCTATTTATAGTTTGCTTTGTATTTTTTTAATGAAATCAAATTGCATATGTTATTACCATATTAGAAGTATTCTTCGTGCATGTATAGGGTATCTTGTGAGCTCTTGAACTGCATGCATGATCAATTATATTTCTATTTAAATTTTTGTCAGGTTCATATAATGTTAATAAGTCTTATATTGAAAAGCATAAAAATAATTTGAATTTACTATAGATATTTGCAATCATTTTTTGATTCGCTAAAGCACTTTACCTACTAGAGTGTTGTTCTAAAAATTGAAGATACAAACATGAATTTGCGATATTTTAATTGTACATCAAAAATAAATTATTTGAGAAAAAAAGTTAAACAAATATGTTTAGCATTTATATTTCAATGGTTTACAAAGTGCTCAATGTCAATGACATTTTTCATATTCAAAGGAATCGAACTCTAAATCATACAATTTTTTGCACCAAGAATATTGGAGTATACGTGCAAAGTACGTTTTCATTGTTTTTTCACCTTTTAACTCCAATTATTATTTGATTAACGAAGTCCAAAAATATATGGTAAAAGCAAATATTTAGAGAATTAGTATTGATGAATTTTCTTTTTTCTTTTATGAATAAAAGAGTCCTAAAAAAAAAAATTCTAAAATACATGATAAGAGAATAAGAGAAAATAGGGGTGAACAAAGAAGGTTATATGTTTTTCTACATGTAACTTAACTATTACATAAATTGTTTATTTTAAAATTCTCCTATATGTAACACTAAATAAAATATTTCGTGCAGTAAAACAAATTTAAGAGTCCTTATTTAATTATTGTACGACTATAACCAGGTAGTGTTAAAAGTCTTTATAATTTAATTTTTTCTTAAAAAAAAAGAAGAAAACAAAAGAAAAACTCAAGAATATTAGAAGGGGGACTAACTTTATAGCTTATTTATAGTATTTAATTTCAATGCTTCCATTGTTTTATTTTGATCTTGACCATTTTTTGGTGCTCTAAGTGTGGCAATAAAAGACATACAATTTACACTTTTAAATCAGTATACATACTTTCTTCGTTCTTAAATACTTATCATATTTTATTTGGGATATTATTTAAGTAAAATTCTAATTAGAGAATGATTTAGCTAAATTATTTTTATTTATTACTTATTTTAATTTAATATACTATTTGTCCATTTTGCTTCATGTTATTAACTTTTCATATTTATGACGAATGACAAGGATGTAAACAAACAACTAATGGCATCTTAATTTTCTAAAATGACAATTATATCACTGTTCTTTTAGTTGTCATGATAAGGCTATGCACAATTATTAAGAAACATTAGTTAAGAGTGTAATTTAATGTATATACCGTTTATTAATCTTTAATTATTTATGTTTCTATTAATTCTAGATTAATTAATGCTAAAGATAAAATTAAAAATAAATAATTAATTCTCTTTTAATTTTTAAAATTATTAGTATTTTAACTATTTTTTCAATATGCATTGCAACTAAAAAGGAATAAGAAGAGTATTGCGAAATGTGAACCTTTTCTTTAGCACGGAAGACAATATCTAGGAGCGGAAGAAGTATTAAACAACATGAAGATCATTAACAAATATTAATTGACTAAAAGGTAATTATTCTTTTTTTATTCATATTGTAGTTTATGTTATACTTTTTCTTAAAAAGATATAATTAATACTATAACAAACACATAACAATTTATTTTTTATATGTATTTATTATTATTAACGTTATATACACGTGTAAAGCACGTAAATTAAACTAGTATATATTAAAAGTGTGAAGCGCCTGTCGTTTGAATATTTTGCCCTTCATTAAAAGTCTTTGTTTTAGACAAAATCATCTTTTCACTATTTAAAGGGTTGAAAATTAATTAAATATATTTATGGTAAAACTATTTCTTATTAAAAATCATTAAAATTAATGACAACTGATACCTTTTCCATTCATTTAAGAATTCTAAATCAACTAAATTAAATTCTAAGAATATTTGAAAAATCTAAAAATAAATATAAAACTATTAGACTAACAAAAATTTAAGAAGTAACAGATTTCTAAAAGGTTTACATACGTAATAAGAATATAATCAATGATTTTGTAAATATTTGACTTTAAAAATAAGGAAAGATTTTAAATATTAAAAAAAATCATAACACAAATATGGTTCAAATTTATATGTCTCTCTCAGCATCTTAACATGTGGCAACAAGGGAATGAGGTACTATATGGCAAAGTGTATAAGTTTATGTTCATATTATTATATTAAAGTGTGAAAAAATTTAAAAAGTGATTTGAACTTTTACACTTTATATAAAATCTTCGCAATAGACAAAATTATTTAATTTTAAATTATGCGTTACACGTGCGAGACGTGAGGTTATACTAATTTTTTTAAAAAAGATCAACTAATACAAAACGGGGAAGTAATTATGATTTGTTCGTCTTCTTTCCTCTTTTAACATGCAATTCTCTAAATTTAAGAGTAGTATTTTTTCCAAATCAATTCCTAAATATAAGATAGTAACTATATAATTATGAGTTGTTCTTCTTTTTCTTTCCTCTTTTAACGTGCAATTCTCTAAATTTAGGAGTTTATTTAGTAGAAATATGATTATTCCTCCAATCGTTAAAAGAAATCTACAAATAAGTCAAATGGTATATTACAGAGTGCATGTGGCAACAAGGGAATGAGGTACTATATGACAAAGTGTATATATTTATGTTCATATTACTATATTAAAGTATGAAAATTTTTTAAAAAGTGATTTGAACTTTTATACTTTATTTAAAATTTTCGCAATAGACAAAATTATTTAATTTTAAATTATGTGTTACACGTGCGAGACATGTGAGGTTATACTAGTTTTTTAAAAAAGATCAACTAATACAAAACGGGTACGTAATTATGATTTGTTCTTCTTCTTTCCTCTTTTAACATGCAATTCTCTAAATTTAGGAGTAGTATTTATTCCAAATCAATTCCTAAATATAAGACAGTAACTATATAATTATGACTTGTTCTTCTTTTTCTTTCCTCTTTTAACGTGCAATTCTTTAAATTTAGGAGTTGATTTAGTAGAAATATGATTATTCCTCCAATCGTTAAAAGAAATCTACAAATATGTCGAATGGTATATTACAGAGTATCTACCTAATTTAAAAAAGAAAGATTTAATAATTATAATTTTTAATTAATTTTATAAAAGGTGAAAAGACGATTTAGTCTAAAGTGAAATATTTTAATGAAGGGCAAAAAGTTCAAATCATTTTTATATGGTCTTATAAATTATAGATATAGATTATAGATTATAGAGAGATATTGATATAGATTCCTCCTAATTTCTCTCCAAAAGATTGTCATTCCTTCTATTGATATATGGTCACTAAATTTTGAAAAATATTCACTATATCTTTACAATTTATAACAATTTACAATTACTTGCTTTTTGATAATGACTTACGGATGGACTAAGTTGGTTAAATAATTTATCTTGAAACTTATCTACGTAAGTAACCTATATCACCAAATTCACTTATATTCAAGATATAAAACTTGTAGGAATTTTATAATAATAATAATAATAATAATAATAATAATAATAATAATAATAATAATAATAATAATAATAATAATAATAATAATAATAATAATTATTATTATTATTATTATTATTATTATTACAACAAATGACGTGGTACCTGGCCTTGTAAGTAAGATTTGCATGATTTGGAACTGGACATGTTCTTATTTAATTTTCATTCTGTCTATTTTTTCTTCTCAACAAATATGTTGACGGTTGGAGGTAATGAAAAATTTTAAATCCAGTAGTAATAGCAAGAGTTTTGAGTTTTTTCAGTAGATAGATCATCTGTTGAAACAGATTCATCATCTGTTGTATTTGTGAAAAGAATTGTATTGTGTTATTCCTACAGATTAACCATCTAATGCAACAGATTGGTCATCTATTAGAGGAACACATTCCAGTTTGATGAACTGTATTATGTTCTTCCAGTCAATGTCCATCTGTTGTAACAGATGGGTAATTTGCTGAAAATAATTTTGTGGTCTGTTGTATTTAGTTCCTATTTTACCTTTTTTTATTGATGCACAAGTTAATAAAAAAGATATTGTATATAATAAATAATAATATTTACGCTCATAATAACGAGTTAAAAATATCAAAGTCCATAACAACAACAACATAAGTTTTACTATTACAACGATCATGATGGATTACAATTCGGACATATAGTTCTTTTGTGGCCAACGTTCTTACATATAGAGCACTTATTTTTTCTTGATGAAAATGATTCTCCGACTCCACGCCTCCTCTTATCTAGCCTTCTTTCTGGTTTGATAGTGCTTGGGTCAATATATGGAGGAGGAATTAATCTTTCCAAAAGCTCTACAGAAACAGCCCAAGATTCTTCGTGAGCTACCGGATTAATATTCTCACTATATGCCATTATATATCTTTCCATCGAATAATATGGTGATGAGTACTCATAAATTTTGGTTTCATAATTTGTACCATATTGGGCTCGAAGTGTTGTCATAGCATGTGGACAGGGTATTTTGTCCAAGTCAAAAACTCTGCACGTATAAGATCTTGTTTGAAGATTGAATGTGGCAACATCACCATGACCATCAATGCTGAACTTGTAATCTGCTATTTGATGAGAAAATAACATATTCCCCAAACTGATGTTCGTTGATATTTATTTTTTCGCTTCTAGAACAAATCTGGTTCCTGGATTCACGAACTGCATACATTTTTCGTGAAATAATTTGCCATACTTCTTATTTATTTCATCAAATAGCGCCACGATGGAAAATTCTATTTCAACACTACATAATGAATTCACTAATTCAACTATATTTGACATCATAATATTATACCTATACAAAAGAATCACTTAGTACAACATCATACTAAAATTATAACTCAAACAAGATATTAAATTCATAAGAATGTACCTCTTTGCCGGACAAAATACCCGGATTCATCTCTCGAAACTGACACGTACGAGATATTGTGCTGCCTTAGGATGCATATCCATTATTTGATTGGAATAGAAAAAAAATCATCTCTATTATATGCTTTAGCTGCTCTATTAAAAGGGTCACGAACCTTTCATTATGAAAGTTTCAAATATTATCTCTAAGATGCCTTACGCAACAACCAAAGTGAGCTGAAGTGTAAAAAATTGAACCCATCTTTGGGATATTTGGATGCTTATCCGAAATAAAACACAACTCTTTGGTATCTTCGATGCAGCTTCACATTTGTTCAAACAAAAAATCCATATAAGGCATCACATTCCCTGTCCGCTACACACAAAGCGACAGGAAAGATGTGACTCCCCGCATCTTGTGTCACCGCCACTAGCAAAACTCCATTACACTTGCTCCTCAAGAAAGTCCCGTTGATGGCTATGACTTTTCTCAAATGTTGAAAATAAAAAATCCAAGCACCATAGGATACAAAAAAGTACTTGAACCTTCCATTTTTATCAACATGAGACGTCGTCTTACTTTTGAGATTTATGGACCCAAACATATACGGTAGGCATCGAGGACTACATACTCATGCTTGTGTGTCCCCCTAACCAAGTCCTTGAAAATCTCCATGGTTGTATATATATTCCAATAACTGATCGTAACACCTAATTCTGTAAGGTGTTGATTGGACATATCACTTGTAGAAGGGCCTTCGCCATTGGGGAATCTATTCTGGAATATTGACTGAGGACCTTTGTCGTGGCGTGAGGATTTTGGCTCATAATTTGCTCCAAACAACATGTGTTATACTTTTCATTAACATTAATGACAAATCCGCCAGAACTTAAGTATTTCGTAGCCCTCAACCACCACTTGCAGTTTGGATTAACGCATATAAAGAAAAAAGACTTTGCTCGAATTAATCACCTTCTTTAGTCCGAAATCTTATTTCAAACAAGCAATAAACAAAGAAGTAGATAGTTCCGTATTATCCTTGAATGACATTCTCTTGTAAAAGTCAGTCTTGTCATCTTGACGGTTGTTCGACTGTGTTGATTGAGAAGAACTGCCCATAGTATTGATCGCATTAACGGGCGTAGGTGGTTGATCATCATCTGAAATATTCATGTCCAGATCATTCAACTTATCATTAAAGGTGACTTGTTGTTTTTCTTCTTCTACATTCTGGTTCTCATTCTCTTTCTCTTTTTCAACCACATACACCCTTAACACCGGCCTAGCTGAATCACTAAGATAAGCATGCAACCGAACCTGATCGGTTATCTTGAAAGGTAGTGCCCTCTGATTTTCAAAGGAGTTGTGCATGTAGCTAATGACGAGTTTTCTGATTGATAATTCAGTCCACAATAGTTGATGATTAAGTTCACAAAATCATCATACGAAACATCACGTTGAACTATCATAATTATCATCTTTAGCATTTCATCCTCCTTCCAACGACATAAATATTGATTGCTCTTCTCGATCCATTCACCATGACAATCCACCCCTATTATTATTGATTTATCTATTAGTGGTACCTAAATAAAGTCATTTGTTAAAAAAATTAATAATGACTTCATAATAAAATTAATAGTAATTTTATAGTTCTATAACATAAATTCCAACAGATGAGTAATCTATTGTAATAGGTGAAAAATATATTGCAACAGGTCAGTGATCTATTGCAACAGATGACTCACCTGTTGATATTCATGTTATAGTACTATAGAACCTGAAGCTAATTCCAACAGATAAGTCATTTGTTGTAACAGGTGAATCATATATTGCAACAGATTATCCATCTGTTGCAACAGATGAAGCACCTGTTAGGATAGATGTTATAGTGCTAAAGAACATTTAAAGCCGATTCCAACAGATGAGTGTCATGTTGTAACAAATAACTAACATGTTGCAACAGATGCCTTATCTGTTGCAACAGATGACACATCTGTTGGAATTGAGTTCAGGTTTTGATTAGACAGGTAACTAATCTAGTTCAACAGACAACTCCTTTATTGCAATAGATAACTCATCTGTTGCAACAGATGACCAATCTGTTCGATTCATGTTACGACACTATAGAACCATAAACATGAATCAAACATATGAGTCTTTCATTGTAACAAATGACTCATTTGTCGTAACAAATAGGTGATCTGTTGAAACGGATGTATCTTATGTTGGATTCATGTTCGGGTTCGATCCATTGTTGAAAAAAATAGCATAGTAGCAGTGTACCCAGATGATAAATTCAATTAAAAATTTTAATTTTACTTATCAAAGTCATCTATGAAGTAATTCCAACGTGATGTACAAAATAAAATTTAACCTAACAAATTAGTCAAGTAGCAGTAGTAGCGGTAACAACGACAACAATGGTCAATAAGAAGAAGATGATGATGATAATAAAGAAGAAGATGATGATAAAGAAGCAGTAATAATGAACAACAAAAATCGCAAAGATGGAGAAAACAACAATGAATGAGAAGAGAGAGAAACACACATTTCCTCCATTTTTTGTTATATTAGGTAAACATTTGGATCAAAATATAAATTAAAAAACTTATGGGATATTCTCAAACTTCCCCAACTTTCTTAATCCATAATAAAGTAATTATCACCTATACTCAATTATTAAAATTGGAGTTACCTACACCTCATTTTGAAACCTTTTTATCACTTTCAACTCAATTGTCCAACATACTAGGTAAGTCGATTGAAGGCATTATGGGTAAACTATATAAATGAGCCTTATAATTAGTGGCTTTAGATTTTTGTCCCCCAATAAGAAAAGTTTTACAAAACTAGACTTCCTTCTTTATTTATCATGTATCTCAAATATTTCTAAACAACTCTATTCTTATTTATCTTTCAATTTCTTTTTTTTTTTTACCTCTTTTTTATTTTACTTTAATTTTTATTTATTTTTAATTTTTCTTAACCCTTACATTTTCCCCTTCTCCTCTCACCTTCTATTTTTTTTATTTTTGTTCTTTTTTTTTTTCTCTTTTTAAAAAATTAAAATTTCTCAATCCTTACTTTCTCCCCCTTCTCCTCTCAACTTCTATTTTTTAAAAATAAAAATCTCATTTTTTTTTAAATTTTTCTCAGCTTTTATTATTGTTATATTTTTTTTTTCTTTTTTCTCAATCTTTATTTTTTTTTCATTTCTCCTCTCAACTATATTTGCTTTATTTTCTTTTTCTCTTTTTTATTTTATTTTTCTTTTTTCTTTTTAATTATTTTTCTTCATTTTTTCTTGACCGCAATTTTTATTTTCTTTTTCTTTTTCTTTGATGCATTCCCAACTACAAGTTATGACTCATTGGCAAGAGCCGACACTATCACATTGTATCTTAATTTATGACATGTTTTATAAAATCTTGACTTAGAGGTAAGACTTAGTACTTTCAAACAACAAGTTACGTTCCATGGGCATGAGTTGACACTACCACATTGTGTTTTGATTTATGAGATGTTCTATAACTGTTACCTTAGAGGCAAAACTTAACCCAAGGACTTTCAGACAACAAGTTATGCCCCACGGGTAAGAGATGACACTACCACATTATGTCTTGATTTATGAGATATTCTCTAGCTCTTGCTTTAGAGGCACGACTTAATAATAGCAAGGTATGCTCCATGGGCAAGAATTGACACTACCACATCGTGTCTTGATTTATGAGATGTTCTATAACTTTGCCTTAGAGGCAAGTCTTGACCCACAAGTTACACCCCATGATTAAGAATTCACCATCACATCGTGTCTTGATTTATGACATGTTCTATAACTTTTATCTTAGAGGCAAGATTTAGCCCACAAGTTACGTCCCATGGGCAAGAGTTGACACTATCACATTGTGTCTTAATTTATGATATGCTTGTTAGTTTTGCCTTAAGACAAGACTTAGCCCAAGAACCTTCTCAAAAAACAAGTTGCGCCCAATCGGTAAGTGTTGACACTAACACATTCTATCTTGATTCATGCGATGTCTATACCTCTTGTCTTAGAGATAAGATCACATATCTCAAAAAGAATTTTCAAACAACAAGTCATGCCATTAAATTTACTTTGAAGTCAAAGAAAAGGAGATCCCTTGGTTGATTATTGAACTTTCTATTTATTAACAAAATATAACAGAAGTTGAGAAAAAAAAGAAATGAAAAAAATAGAGAAAAGAAAAGAACGATTGAGAAAAAAGAAAACGAGAAGAAAAAGATAAAGATTAGAAAAAGAGAAGAATTAAAAAACAAAAAATAAATAAATAAAGATTGAGAAAAAAAATGATAAGAAAAAATAAAAACAAATTTTGAGAAAAAAGAAAAAAACAGGAATGATAAAAATAAAGGTTGAGACGAATGAATTAAAAATGAATAAGAGAGAAATGAAGAAAAGATAATATTTGAGAAAATAAAAGGGAAAAAAATAAAATAAAAAAAATAAAGATTGAGACAAATGAATTAGATTAAAAAAAAATATAAATCGAGGAAAAATAAAAAAGAGAAGAAAAAAAGAAATAAAAATAAAAATTGAGAGACAAATGAGAATGAAAAGTGTAAAACATTTGAGATGTAGAGGGGCAAAAATGAGAATGAAAAGTGTAAAACATTTGAGATGTAGAGGGACAAAAATAAAAATGACTTTTCTTATGAGGAAAAAATAAATAAATTCATCCACTATAAAGATTATACCATATAATTTCCTGCATTATGATCATACAAATAAATTTATATTCTATTTCTTTATTTTTTTTCACTGAGTTTTTTTATATGATCACAATTATGCAGATAAAAGTAAAAGTTATTTTGTTTTCCATATTTAAGGGATATTTTGGAATCATCAAAGGATATAATATAGCGAATGATATTAAATTTTGAGTGTAAGAAAAATCGTTGATGGAAAGTGTTATTTTAAAATAAATCTTTGGAAAAAGGACATGAGTTGATTTTTTAAAAATAATTGATCCATATTTGGGTCATTGGACATTTATGGTCATTTGGCCCAAATAAATTTTAAATTATGGTCATTTATAATTTGAGTCATTGTGGCTATGAAGTTCATATACCATATTGATACAATTCATATATCATATTGATACAATTCATATATCATACTGTTACAGTTTATTAAAAAAAAAAATAAAGGAATGAATTTATTGGTAAAAAATTTATTATTATTATATAGAAAGTGTATTTTTAATAATCAGTGCATGGAATTGTATCGTTATTTTGTAAAATATATATCTATATCTATAATCTATAATATATTCAAAGTGTGAAGACCCTTAGATTAGTGATTCAAACTTTTTGTCATTCATTAAAACTCTCTGCCATAGACAAAATCGTCTTTTCACTCTTTTTTTCATTTTTAATATAAATATTGACTATAATAAATATATAAATATTAAATAGTGAGGATTTTCTACTTATAGTTAGATTCTAAATTTATGATAATATTTTATTGGATGTTTTGATATCAATGTGATTTTTTTTCAAAAAAAAAGATCGGTTGACTTCTCCAAAAAAAAAAAAATTTTTGTTTTTGTTTTGGTCCTATTTTGTTATTGTGAAATATCTAATATAATAGTAGTAATTGTTTTTTACGTAATAACAAGATATTTTTTTTGAATACATGCTATTATTAGTCTAATATGTAAGCAGTTCAAATCAATTGATATTTTATATATGGAAGAATTTGAAATCTGTTATAAATGTGAAGAATTTGAAATCTGTTATAAATGTACCATATATAGTGAATGTCTATTTTACCATATATAGCGAATAGCTACTTTACCATATATTATATATGTCTATTTATGGAAAAGTTACAAATCCCAAGGTTAGTTTTCCCTATAAATAAAGGATTTTCCCTCATTGTAATTCATCCATCAAGAGAAATAACAATTATTCTCTCTTTTCTCTCTGCTCTTGTTCTTTATTCTTTATTATTTTATAACACATTATCAGTACGAGACTCTGCCAGCCAAGATGTCTGCCAGTCAAGATGAGATTATAAATTTCAAGGTAATTTCAAGGTTAGTAAGTCCTTATGTTATCTATCTTTTGCTACTCATAATATAATTATTGTTGGATTTGAGGAAAAATAATTGGTTTGGAATTATTTATGTTTAAAATTTATTCCTCAAGAACAATATTGTCAAAAGGGATGATAATATGTTGGGTTCAAGTCCCATCAATTTATGCCTAAGACGCTTATATATGGGTAAGATGTTAAGTTTGAATCTCGATGCACCATATTGATGGTATTATGATGGCTAAGGCAAAATAATGGGTATTTGGTGAAACATGTCCAATTAAATATGCTCCATTCCTTGAATTGAATGTGGTAGCAATAAATCATATGTATGCCTCAATTTGATTTTGTAGTAGCTATCATAATTTGATACGCTTAAGGCATGATTATATTCCATTCCTGAGAATAAGAATTTCGATTATTATAAATATAGATCTATACCCTGAGGGTGGATGTGATTGTATATATACTCAAACGTATTCTTAATTGTGAAGATATCACAATCCATCTTCAAAAGAGGTGTAATAATTGGAAGATCGAATATCTCCAAGTTGCTATGATAAAAAACACGAATGTGAAAAGTTACCCAAGTATGATGAAATCACATGTCATAATAAACTAAGAGTTTATTGTTTATTGATACGAAATTCATGCAATAGTAAACATGATATTTACTAAAGAATTTCTGCACATGCTATGGTAACTTGGAGTTATTAATACAAATCATTTATGTCTTGCACTTGATTGTGATGGTATCACAACTCACCTCCGAATGAGGCAGAATAACTGAGAAGAGTTATTTCAAAATTTACTTCTAAAGTAATAAATCTGAAATTTACTCATATAATAGTAAATCTGAAATTTACTAAAGTAAAAGGCACATGTCATGGTAAACTTGGAGTTTGCTAGAATAAAAGTTCAAAAATTGACATGAACGAATGAGACATCTCCAAGATGTAAATACTGAGCATTGAGCATATATTGAAGAATTAAAAAAATTTTCATTACTTTTAATGTTGTTTATTCTCATAATAAGTTGGCTGGACCAACTGATTTTAAGATTGGATCCCTTAAAATCTGAAAAGTAAAAAAGGTGAAAAGGGTCCCGTTCACCTTTCATGTGATATGTTGAAAAGATGCATCAATAAGATAATCACATGTACATTTATCGTCAACCTATAGTTTAACATTCATAAAGTTGCTTACTCAATAAAATTGAGTTAAGAGTATTACTTTCAGATTGTGTAATCAAGACAATTTATCTTGACGATGATGGTTTGACATTGAATGCCTTGGATAAATAGCTAAACCATTGTTAATGAGAATAAAGTTTCATGTGTTGGTCTGAAATATAATATGTTGCATACAGTAGGACTTGCATGCATTAGACCAATAAATTATAATTATTTCTTCCCTCTCAATTGGTTCAAGATAAGGAGCCCACTATTCCATCAAATAGTTTTGATGTGCAGTATACGATTAATAAATATACCATGATGCACAAAGATGTATTCCTAAAAAAAATGGAGGATGTCTGTTAGTTTTTCTAACATAAGGGGAAGATTATAAGCAACTATGAAATATGTTAGGAATTATCATCCGATCCTCATTCAGAAGATAATTCAAGTCATATCACGAAAGCATTTACTGACTCAAATTTAATCTCATATCTAAGCTGCAAGTACTTCTATTTTGCATTTTTAAAGGACAAAATATACGCATGCATAAAGCATGGTAGACTTATCGGTTCCAAATGAAATAATCCTTGAAAAGGATAAGGAGCAAATAATTATAATAAGAAGACAATGTGCACTTGAAAAGCCTACCAGGTACGTGAAAATAATGAAGTGATGAGATCTCAAAATGTTATGCCACATTATGAACCGATACAAAATGATGTATCATCAATAATATCTTTGATACAATATAGACACAATATTGTAAAGTATTATGAGGATCCGGATTCTACGTTTATTTAATCATGCTGATATAGAAATATTTACCAAGTGACACGAAAGGATGCATTTTGGTAAGTATAAAACTTATTTGATTTGCAGTCCAGACACTTGAAGATGTCACATTTGACATGTTAGTATTGTCACTTGACAAAAATCCATACGAAAATCTCTAAAGGATTCAAAATGCCTGAAGCATATAAAGTTTTTGGGAAACTTTTTATTATCCTCATAAGAGATAATTTGATAATTTGATAATTTGATAATTTGAGTATCATTGGAACTCTTGGAGAGTTTTCAAAAGCAATAGAATTTTTGCTTAAATGAGAAACATGCAAAATTGAATAAGGATCCATTCTGACCTCAATAAAAGAATGAGGTACTCCTTGGTTATGAAGTATCATATCTTAGTGCAATTGGTGCACTAATGTATCTTGCAAATACTACAAGGCATGATATAGCCTTTTTCGATCAATTTTTTAGCAAGGTATATATAGTTCTGCTCCTACTAGGAGACATCGAAATGTGATCAAACATATGAGCTTATTTTATTCTAAAGATTGTAGTCCCGATCTTATTAGTCATGTTGATGTTGGGTATTTATCTGACCTACATAAAGCTCGGTCTCAAATAGGCTATGTATTCATATGTGGTGGTACTTCAATATCTTGAAGATATACAAAACAGTCTATCATAGCCACTGCATGGAACCATGCTGAGATAATAGTTATTCATGAACCAAGCCGAGAATGTGTATGGTTGAGGCATAATACATCTCATTCAAGAAAAATATTATTTGAAATGTGACAATATACCCACAATCTTATATGAAAATAATGCAGCATGCATAGCACAACTTAAGGGAGGATCCATAACAGGAGATAGACGAAGCACATTTCGTTAAAACTTTTCTACATACATGAGCTCCAAAAGAATGGTGATATTAACATGCAACAGATTCGTTCAAGTGACAATGTGACTGATTTATTCACCAAGTCTCCTTCAATTGCAACTTTCAAGAAGATGGTACACAAGATCGGAATGCAAAGGTTCAAGGGTGTTCTCGTTAGGGGGAGTTAATACGCGTTGTACTCTTTTTTCCTTACAAGGTTTTATCCCACTGAGTTTTCCTTGTAAGGTTTTAAATGAGACAGCATATATGCGTATTATCTATCAATTAGACATTCAAGGGGGGGTGTTATAAATGTACCATATATAGTGAATGCCTACTTTACTATGTATAGTGAATACCTACTTTACCATATATTGTGTATGTCTATTTGTGGAAAAGTTACAAACCCTGAGGTTAGTTTGCCCCTATAAATAAAGGGGTTTTCCCTCATCGTAATTCATCCATCAAGAGAAATAACAATTACTCTCTCTACTATTGTTCTTTATTCTTTATTCTTCATTATTTTATAACAAAATCAATAAATATTTTACTTCTGTAAATTTTCTTATTTGACCTTTCCAACTTTCGTTGGGATTTTCACTATCAATGTAAAAATTTAGGAGTACGTTTTAGGATAGAATAATTATTCTATTATTATATATTTTAATTTAAATTTAAGAAATTCTAAAATATATAGTAGGAGATAAACATATGAAAAATTAATAGTATTAGATTTTCTTTTTCTTTGTACATATAAAAAGGAGTCCTAAAATACATGTTAAAAAATTATTAATCTCTTTATCAATATACGTAAGAATACTCCAATTATTTATCACAATCTCATATAAATTCAAGCTTGAATTTGCATAGATGTAGGCTGAAATATGTGAAAGCTGAATAGAACGAACAAAAAAATTGTAGGACGACAATTCACCATCAATATAATCAGTCTAGATGAATCTGCCAAGGTAATTTTAATATATTACTATATAGGTTTTTTTTATGTATAGCAATGTAAGCAAATTTATAGCTAAAACCTTTGTTGTTATCTGTTATTTTTTTGCTTACTACAGATGGTGGATAAATGTTCGATTGGACTTTTAAGGGATTTTTATGTAAAAGTTAAGTTAAATTGTATGTTTTATATATTGTGATTATCGTATTGTTTTGTCGTAGTCTCTACTTAGTTGGTATATGCTATTGTTTCTACTTAATACAAGTGGTAGATGAATGTTCGGTCAGACTATAAATAATTTTTGTATAAAGGTAAGGTTTAATCTATTATTATGATATCTTGATTATCATATTGTTTGTCTGTTTTATTGCTATCTACTTTTTTTTACTTAATACAGGTGACAGATGAATGTTCGGTTAGGCTTTAAAGAATTATTTTATAAAAATAAGGTCTAATCTATTGCTGTAATATCTCAATTTTCATATTGTTTGTCTGTTCTGTTGCTATATGTTTTTTTTTTCCTGCTTATTACAGTTGATAGATGAATAATGTTCGATCGGGCTTTAAGAATTTTTTATGTAAATGTATACAGATGGATGATGAATGTTAGGATTTAATTTATTTTATTACAAGAGAATTTACAACACTAACGTTAATTTGTGTCGTAGATTTTTCTTATTCTTATTGGGAGAAAGTTTCCTTTTAAGTAGGAGTCTATTTTTTGTTCCTCAAATTATTATTATTATTTATATTTATTGTAAAAAAATGAGTATTTTTAAACTTAAAAGTGATTATATTATCCATAAGGTGTTTTCTTTTATCATTACTTCATAATATATGGGAAAACTGATTAAAAAAATAAGAAAAAAAGGATCTAAAATATATTCAAACTTCAATAAAATTTGTTGTAATATGATTGAACTTTGTGGGGGGTTCTATGATCCTCTGAACTATTTATTTGACTATTTTAGTGACGTTTATAAGTTAAGCAACAATTTCCATCAAAATTTAGATATAGGCAAAATAACTCGATGAACCCTTTGTACTTGATCTGATTTGTAAAGTAGATACTCTTATTTGTACTTTACCAAGAACACTCTTTACCCACTATTTAAATTTCACGGTTGGAGAAAAAAAGAAGTGAAAATTAAGTTCAGTAGCTGTCCACTATTTAAGTTCAGTAGCGGATTTTAGTTGGAATTTCTACTAAAATTAACTATACATCCATTTCATGATTATATGACAAGATTATAAATATTTTTTTTTTTAAATGGAAAAACTGGGAAACTGGTGGGGGTCGGGGAGATGGGGGAGAGGGACTGGTGCAGGGGTGGGGGTGGGGGGTTAGCGATTTCCGGTAGGTTGTCACTGGAGTCGACAATAGGGGTCGTTTGGTCGCCGGTTAAGATGGCGTTTCCGGCGATATTTCGCCGAAAAATTCGAATGGCCTAGACTGTTGTTTCTTCCTCTTTTTCACTCTATTTTTCTCATTATTTTCTTTGATTGTCACTCTTTTTCGATCACTTTTTCTCTATTTTTCTCCGATTGACTCTTTTTCTTTCACTCAATTTCCCTCTCTCTGTTCTATTTCTCTCTCCATCTCTCTGATTTTTCTCTATTTTTCATATGTGTGTAGCAGTTTGTGTAAGTGGTGTGTATTGAAGTGTGTTTTGTGTGTGATGTCTTAAAGGTTTTTTTTTTTAAAAAAAAAAATTACAATTATTTTTAAAAAAATTAGAGGCAAAAAATTGTCTTCACACGCTGAAACATGCATTTTGTCAAATTATTAAATTAATGCCACATAAATAAATAAAGATTTAAAATATTAAATTTTATTAAGTTGAAGGGTTTAGATGACAAATGTATAAGAAGGAGTATCCACTTTACAAATCATACCAAATACAAAGATCCATCGAGCTATTTTACCTTAAATATATTTCAGACTAGTATTTCTAAAAAAATAACTACCTTGAAAAAATAAGAAAATTTTTAATATAAACAAATAAGAAAATAATCCACCATAATTGATGTAATTTCTACTTGTTTTCCAAATGAATACTTCTATAAATCAAAGCTAATGTATAGATGTTTACAATTTTTAAATTATTTCTTTTGTTTTAATTTATGTGACATAATTAAAATTTCGAGATTCAAATTAAATTTATTTTTTTCGATTGTGAGAAAGATGAGTTGAAATAAAACATACAATAAAAGATTTGATAAAACATTTATTTATATAATTTAATTTGATATAATATGTATTTTAACATCACTTGCCACCTTTTAATAGTGTGTTGTTCTTATAGATATATTTTTCAATGATCAATGCGAGACACGCGTGCAAAGCACGTACACTAAGCTAATATGTATAAGATGCATATAAAAATTGTAACTTTATTGTATAAAATACACATCTGTATAAAATATATATCAAATTTACATAAATATTATATAAAGCTAATAAGAAAATAGCTTAAATAAATAAAATTAAAATTCAATAATTATTTTTGTATCAATACCTTCATCTAAAATGCTATTTATACCCTTTCTTCTAAATCTTATTCAAAATGAATTTGAATTATTTAAATTCTATTAATATCGGATAACGAGTGAGAAACCAAAAACATAGTATTTTGCTCCTTTTTCCCTAGTAGTATTAAAAAGTAAGAGCATGATTCTCGTGAGAAGTCGAAGTCAACAAGTAAACGTATAAAACCAAACCAAACCAAACGGAGGTCATTATACGACGTCGGATAAAGACAGTGTGATTGTTAAAGAAATCTTGAATACGATGACGCCGTGCCAGACAAAATCCATAAAGCCATAAATTAATGCGTCTTTCATTTTTTTATCAAGAATTTGAGCTCTAAATCCTTTTGGGTATGGACTATTCTTTGTTGGAGAATATTTTACCTCTTAATATAGAAATTTTCAATATGTATCCAAAGGTAATTAAATTTTAATATAAATATCAAACATTAATTATAAATAAAAAGAATAAATAAATGTAGTGTTCTTTTTTGAGTGGAATCGTCAAACAAAAACACCCACCACTTTTTCGACACGTTACTTTTTGGACATATTTTTGACACGTAGCTTCCTATTTCTTATTAAAAAAATGAGTTTTCCCTTTCTTGAAAGAGAGAGAAGATTAAAATAACTCATTTGTATTCTTTCATCTTTATTGATTTATTATTACATGATTGGATATGTCTCTCGTTCATATTTGATTCTTTTGTTTCTTATAATATTTATTTTAAAATTTGATTAATTTTAATTTCATGTAAAGTTAATAAAGAAAGAAATGCGCTCTCTATGCAAAGAAATTTAAAGTTTCATATTAAGCTTCAATTATGTTGAGTCGTCCTGTCCTACTGTCGAAGCAAATGAAAAATAAAGACCACTTAACAATCAGATATCTATATCTATAATATATTAAAAGTGTGAAAACCTTAGAAAAATGAATCGAACTTTTTACCCTTCATTAAAAGTCTTTGTTTTAGACAAAATCGTCTTTTCATATTTTTTTAAATTATTTTTATATTAAAAATTAAATGAAGAAGATTTTCTTATTATGGTTAAATTATTAAGTTTATGGTAAAAATGTTTTTGTGTCTTTAATATGTCCAAAAAATAATAGACAACCTTTTGCAAATAAAAAAGGTTTTGTTGACTTTTTCTTTAAAAAAAAAAATGTGGAAAAGGAAATAAGACATTAAAATTCAATTAAATTTTTTTTTTTACTTATTAGATTTTTCTTTAGGTTTTCGTCTCAACTCGTGTAATGGTTTTAAATTGACAGGGGTGATGGTTGCTTGCTTTTGGGCAGGCAAGATAGGGCCATTCTTGGCCTTTGCTGGAGAAAATTAAGTTTTTCTTTTTATTTACTATGTCTTAGTTTTAGAATTTCTTCACTATTTAATTTTACTTATGTTAATTTTCAGTTATTAACTCAATTCTTTTGATTGAATTATTTAAGTAGTTAGTCAGGAACTTCTTGTGATCACGATTTTATGTAAACTTATTATTGTGCTTATACTTTTTGTGAGATTTATTTGCTTTCATAAGATGCACATGAGATAAGACAGAAAGTTCTTATATTTGTTATTCATCCCATATTCTTTAATATGGATTATTTTTTTATCTTTTTTTTTTGTTAAGATATGTTGACATATTTTATTTTGCATTTTTGCTTCATGTTAAGTTTTTTTTTTTAATTTTAATAGATTTATGTGGACATAGTTCAAGTTAAATTTTTATTTTACTTCTAACATATGCATAAAAGAGATGATCTTGCATTGAATCAAAGAAAAGAGTTTGTCTACATTTTTTTTTGTATTTGATGAAGGTCTTTTTTGCATAAAGTTTTTTTGAACAAAGTTAAAGTAGAGTTGTATTGAAGTTTAATGGTAAGTTTTTTTTGATTTGGGTTGATTTGTGATTACTTTGTATTTCATGATTGTTTTATTTTAATTAAGAATGTAGATTTCGGTGGGATTATTTGTGCTAAAATTTTCAATTTCTTAGTCAATAAGGAAAATATTTTAATAAGGTAATGATGTATAGTATTTTTTGTATTTGTCTTGGTATGATATGTGTTTATTTTTTTTAATTATTTTGGCAAAGAAAGGGATTGCGAATAGGGGTGGGCGTTCGATCGGTTTGGTCTGATTGTTTAATATTGGTTCAGTTTATCGATTTTCGGATTGACAAACATGACATCCGTAACCAAACCGAAATAAATACGATTTGGTTCGATTTTTACAAATTCGGTTTGGTTATTTTGGATTTTTATTTCGGTTTGAAATATTAAAGTAGTTAACCTCTCTTTTTCATAACTGAGCATTTAAAATTGATGGATTTTTTTAGAAAAAAATATTTTTTTCAAACCTGTTTTTCATTTTCAAATATAAATAACTCAACATGGATGAAACGAAATGAAATAATCATAAGCTTAACATAATACATAGCATCATTAATCATTACATATAATTACATAAATAGTCCATAAAACAGTCCAAAGTTACCAAAATAGTTCATAAAATATTTGAGTCACTAAAATAATCCATAAACAGCCTGCGATGTATGCGAATTTGCTGTTAAACGTTAATTGTGAATATGAATTACTAAATATTATATATATATATATATATATATATATATAATATAATATTATATTATATATATATGTAATAAAATATATATATTATTTATTTATTTATAAAATTTTGGTTATTTGGTTTAACCGATTTTTTTTTAAAATCGAACCGAAAAATCAAAATTTTAAAATTACAAATCGAATCCGATCTGAAAAACTAAAAAACCGAAATCAAAATTAAATTTTGATTTGGTTTTTTGGTTTTTTCGATTTAAACCAAAATATGCCCAGCCCTAATTGCGAATGATGAATTTCTCTTTATAGTTAAAATTTAAAATTTTAGATTTTAAATATTCATATGCATTAGTTGGTTAGTTGGTGATAAATGAAGAATTTGACTGAAATTAAAAATTTGAAAACCCATGTAGAAACTAGAACTAGGGATGACTATATTAGAGTTTTTGCCCTGCTTTTCTTACCAAATTTAAGTTTTAATTTTCTTGTAAGGAAAATAAAAATAATACCATAATTACTTTTACTTTTCCTGAAAGAAAAATATAAAACTTTTTCATATTTGGCTAACCTCTTTCTTGGAGAAAAGATTTTGATCATCTATAAATAGAAGATCCCTCTTCTCATACCTTAACATAATAGGATCTACAATGTAGTTTTTAAAGAACTTTGTTTAGGGGGAGATTTTCTCCCAATAAGTTTTAAAGTTTTTTCAATATTATTTTTAATATGTAGGTCGTTTGACCAAACCATATTAATAATATGTTTTTAGTTGTCATCTGATTCATCGTCTATATGGTTTGCAAATGTTAAGCTTCCGCATGACGCCCTCTCAATTTCGAACCCAACAAGTGGTATCAGAGCTTACGGTTCAAAGGTTCAATGATTTGGTGAAACGAGATTAAATAGGCTCAAAGCGGTTTCAAATCAAGATGCAACCAGTTTGGTGATAAAGGCGATTTTGTCTAACTACATGTGAATATAATTGCCAATCATATTTCAATAATCCTGCTGTCACATATTTGAAAATAAAACTCACTTTTAACCCTGCAAAAGGGCTCCAATATTTTTAACCCAAAAAGGACTGATATATTTTAACCCAAAGAGGTTCATTTTTAAAACATGTCAAACAACAGTGATTTATAAAGAATATGTGAAGAACGAATACTATGCACAAGAAGGAGGATCAAGAATATTTTGCAGAAAATCAAGCCAAAAGGGGGAGATTTGTTAGTGTTTTTGCCCTGATTTTCTTACCAAAATTAAGTTTTACTTTTTCTTGAAAGAAAAATAAAAGTAAACCATAATTACTTTTACTTTTCTTGAAAGGAAAATATAATACTTTTCCATATTTGACTAACCTCTTTCTAATAGAAAAGGTTTTGGACATCTATAAATAGAAGACTCCCTTCTCATACCATAACACAATAACATCCACAATGTAGCCGTTTAAAAAGTCTTGTTTAGGGAGAGATTTCTCCCAATAGATTTTAGGTTTTTTAATTTTTGTTTTTAATATGTAGGCCGTTTGGCCAAACCATATCAATAATATAACTTTTTAGTATTGTTTTATGTGTCTTCTGAATTATCACCATGATGGTTTACAACTAATAACTTCCGCATGATGCCCTCTCGATTTCGAACCCAACAAGTGGTATCAGAGCCTACGATTCAAAGATCTAGTGGTTTGGTAAAACGAGGTTGAAGATAAGTTCGAGGCGGTTCTAATCAATTTGATGATAATGAAGATTTTGTCCAACTACAAGTGGAGAAGAAGTTTTAAGCATGTTTCAACATTCATGTTGCTGCATTTTTAAAAATAAAAGTAAAATATTTATTTTTAACCCACTTTAAATCATAATATTTTAAATCTTATTTTTAACCATGGCAAACAGCAGTAATGAAGATCATGTAAAGAATGAAGATCATGCACGCGAAGAAAGTGGATCTACTTATGTCAAGAAAATCAAGACAAAAAGAAGAGATTTGTTAGGGTTTTTGTCCTGATTTTCTTACTAAATTTAAGTTTTAATTTTCTTGTAAGGAAAATAAAAATCATACCATAATTACTTTTACTTTTGCTGAAAGAAAAATATAAAATTTTTTCATATTTGGCTAACTTTTTTCTTGGAGGAAAGGTTTTGATCATCTATAAATAGAAGATCCTTCTTCTCATATCTTAACACAGTAGCATCCACAATGTAGTCTTTAAAGAATTTTTGTTGGTTTTAGGTTTTTCAATTTTATTTTTAATATGTAGGCCGTTTGACCAAATCATATCAATAATATAGCTTTTTAGTATTGTTTTATGTGTCGTCTGAATTGTCATTTCATGGTTTGCAAATTTTAAGTTTCTGCATGACGCCCTCTCAATTTCAAACCCAACAGGCTATAGGATGGAAGCAATTTTGAATAAAAAACTAATAAGTGTTTCAGGAATAAATAAAATTGACAACTTTTGTTATGCAGATTTTTGAAAAGAGAATGAAACCATTTAATTTTAGTGGAGGTTCTTACCTTCTGAGGCAAGGATAAGCTTACAATTGTTTCATAATCTAAGTCTTTAAGTTAATAGAAGACAAGTATTATTGATTTATTTGAACAGAAATTATGTGAGAAATTTCAATAAGATAAAGGTGTGGAGGTTGACATTTATAGAATTTGCATGAATCCATAGACTTATAATACCTTCCAGCTTCTCTGTCTTAATTTAAAGATTGTTGCAATAGATAAATAATCTTTAAATTGTAGCATTGCTTCCTTCAAATAGATTTTAATTTTTCAAAGCTCGAGTCCCTTTAGATTAATTGACATGATAAAAGAGCTTATATCTTCTTTAAGTGATATAGAATTACCTGTCAAACTTTTTAAGATATTTTACTTGTCTGCAGTAGATATTTTACTTGCCTGCAGTATGTAACACCAGTTTTCCCCCTTTACAATATAAGTTTTACACAAAAATAACTTGCTACTTCTGCATGTTAGGCTCGATATCTGCTACAGTTGCCTTGGCATCCGAGAACCCTGTTCCGATGGACTTCGCTACTATTTCAATAACATTAGGTCATATTACCAAAACTTACTTTTTAAATTCTTCTACTCAAATGAATTGGAGAATTTACACTTGCCATTACATAACTGACTGTACATATGCGTTGTTTTGGATGTATTAGCTACTGAATCTCGTCTTACGACTTTGTCAATCACCCATGACAAGCAAAAGAATATCTCTCTTTCATTTACCATGTATGAAGTAGGTGAGTGCAGCGACAAAAATAATGTTTACACTTCTTTATGCTATAATTTTACTACATAAAAGTAACCTGTTGTTTGTTGTTGTTACGCTCAATATCAGCTGCATCTAACTTCACTTCAAAAACTATTCAAAACAAAGATTCGCAGAAACCATTTGCTGTAATATTGTTATATTCTAAATGGGATTCCAGCTCTTTATTAATTGACTATAATATAATCTTTATTTTATTATTATTTTTTAAAAGTGTGCTTCTAAGCACAATGCCTTTTTGCTCTGTCTTCTGATATAACTATTAACGTATCAATAATATTATGAACCAGGTTCAACATCGACTACCACAAATAATTCACGTATTTCCACCTTTGACATAGTTAAAATCACCGGTTAGTATGACCCCTTTTTTTATCAATTCCCTACTTTCCTTACGTAACATTGTTACTAATATGTAGGTCTTATAAAAAATAAGAAAATCATCACCAGTATTAGCCGACTCCGTTTCAGCTATATTCAATTACAAAAAATTCCAAATTGTAAGTTCTGCGGCGCCAAAATTTTTTAGTATGAAGCCCCCGACTTTTGTTGTTGCAAAGGTACAATCAAGTTAACTTCTCATAAAATGCCAGTTAATCTAAGAAAACTATATTTAAGAAATGATGCAAAATTCAAACATTTTCAAACATATATCAGGACATGTAACAATTTATTTATGTTTACATCGCTTGGTGTTAATTACGATAAAAATTTAGCCCAGAGAGATCATGATATCTACACATTCAAAGTTCAGGGACAGATGTATCACTCAATAGCCGTCTTATATTTCAAAGAAAAAGGTTCGAAAAATCTACAACTACACTTTATGACAACACAAATGAACTTGAAAATCGAATGACTTACTCTGAAAAATTACATGAAACAATTGTAAGACAACTAATGAACATACTAAGAGATAATCCATAATCAATGTTTCTGCGTTCTTTAGCTAACACATCAAACTTGCAAAATTTTCATATTGTACTAAAATGTGATGCTGGATTGGATAAACAAGTGTATAATTTGCCTATTACTACTGAAATTACAGCAATATAGATTGATGAAAATAATGATTGTGCTATTCGTGCACCGCATGTTCAAATTTATACTCACTGTGACAAAACACAAAGAATAAACTATTATTTTGATTGCTATGATCCTTTGCAGTACCCATTACTATTTCCACACAGACAAAGCGGGTGACATTGTGGCATTAAAAAGTTTCGTGGTGAAAAATTGACTTCTAAAAAATTTGCTTTGTCTGACTTTAAACAACTGCCAAACATAAAATTTTTTGCCACTGTTGATGGATTCCTTGATATGGAAGCTAGAAATTTTGAAAAAAAAAACGTAAAAGAGATGCAGTGTCGGTTCAAGAATATTATTGTTATAAACTTCAGATGAGAAATGATGATGAAGATGAAATTTTACATACGGAGAGATTATTACAACAATAGTCAGTTGATGAATACATAAAATTAAAGACACAAAGATTAGACTTTATTTCGTTCAATCAAGATTTGTTCAGAATGAATGTGTTGTAGGGACTGCTTGACATTTTGAGACTTGGTGAAAGAGATACTTCTAATGTTGGAAAACAAATATTTCTCCCAAATTTCTTTACAGGCAGACCTAGAGATATGCGCCAACGTTATATTGATGCTATTGCATTAGTGCAACACTTTGAAAACCCCAATTTATTTATAACTATAACATGTAATCCATCTTGGCCAGAAATAAAAGAACATCTACTGTCAAGTGATGAAACATAAAATCGACCTGGTTTAATTAGCCGAGTGTTCAAGGCTAAAATAGAGGATTGAAGACAGATATATTACAATGAAATATCTTTGAAAAGATTGCTGCTTTTATGTATACTGTGGAGTTTCAAAAATGAGGTTTACCTCATACACACTTTCTTATTATACTAAGTAATGAGCACAAACTATTGACAGTGGAGGCATATGATGATATAATTAGTGCTGAACTACCAGATAACAATACAGAAGCTGATCTACGAAAGCTTGTCATTAAACATATGATGCACGATCCTTGTGGTAGTTTAAACCCAACAAATTCTTGTACCAATTAAAAGGTCAATGCAAATTCAAATATCCAAAAAGGTTTGCTGATCAAACATCGACGGAAACCGATTTTTATCCAATTTATAGAAGATGAAATACAGGAGAAACTGTGAAAGTAAGACAATAATATTTAGATAAATCTTAGGTGGTTCCATACAATCCATATTTACTTGGCAAATTTAATTGTCATATAAATATTGAAGTTTGCTCAGATATCAAAGTTGTGAAATATCTCTACAAATACATTTGTAAAGGTCATGACAAGATTGCATTTTGTGTCCAAAATAATGATAAAAGCATAGAAATAGATGAAGTTAACGAATATCGATCTGCTAGATGGGTTTCCCCTCCAGAAGTTGTATGGCGTCTCTTTGCTTTTGCTATAAGTAAAATTTCTCCCAGTGTTTATCGCCTTCAACTACATCTTGAAAACCAATAATTTGTTTCTTATAAGAGCAATAAAGATATAAATACAATTATAAATAATACGATGATTAAAAAAAATAATGTTAACAAAATTCTTCTATATGAATAAAACTAACAAATATGCTGCAGAGCTTAATTTATTATACAAAGACTTTCCTGCATACTTTGTGTGGTCATTAAGTGATACATTTTGGGCACCGAAAAAAAATATTCTGTTGTTGGACGCATTGTTACATGTCATCCAACAGAAGGAGAAAGATATTATCTTAGATTACTACTAACACATGTACGAGGACCAATATCATATAAGGATCTTCTAACTGTTGATGGAGAGTGTTATAGTAGTTTTAGAGAATCTGCGGAGAAAAGAGGATTATTACATTGTGATAATAATTTCATAGAGTGTATGTCTGAAGCTGCTAGTTATCAGATGCCGCATCGTTTGAGACGTTTATTTGCTACATTATTGGTATATTGTTCCCCTGCCAACTCCAAAAAATTATGGGAACAATTTAAAGATTCAATGCTCGAAGATTATAAAGTATCATGAACTACTGAGAAAAAACACATTTGGTATCAAAATTTAAACCATATCAACGATATTTTACATTCTATGGGTCATGATGTTAATGAATATGAACTCATTTCAGAAACTATCATATCTTCTGCAGCAGCAAGAGAAGGAAAAGATGCTCAATATGAAAGATCCATTACTTCCAGTGAGGATGATGTACTCTTACATAAGAGATTAAACAAAAATCAAATGATTGCCTATGATATCATTATAGATAGAATATTTTCAAATAAAGCAGACACATTTTTTATTGATGATTTAGGAGGTACAAAAACAAATATTTTTATATCGTGCTTTATTAGCAACCATTCGATCTATGGGATATATAGCTTTATCAAAAACTACCTCTTGTGTTGCTGCTTCTATTCTCCCGGGAGGACGTACTGCACATTTCCATTTTAAAATTCCTATCGACCTTGAAGAACATAAGAGTTGTAACATTAGTAAAGAAATCTCACTTGCAAGTTTAATTAGAGATGCAAAATTAATTATTTGGGATGAGGTGTCGATGGCTAAAAGAAAAATGTTAGAAGTTTTTGATTTGTTATTACAAGATCTGAAGAATACAAATACGTTATTTGGTGAAAAATTATGGTTTTAGGAGATAATTTCAGACAAACCCTCCCTGTTGTGCAATATAGAAAAAAAGAAGATTTCATTAATGAAAGTTTGTTATATTCTACCATTTGAAATAAACTTAGAAAAACTACAATTATCTGAGAATATGAGAGCACAAACGGATCCTGCATTTTGTGATTATCTTCTAAGAGTTAGAAATGGCCAAGAACCAGTCAAATCTATTAACAAAATCGAAATACCTCACTCTTTCATTATCCCTTACACAACCAAAAAAGAATCTTTAGACAAACTATTTGCAGTGATATACTCAAATTTGAATTCATTATGTTCTAATTCATTTTTTATCGATTCCCGTGTGATCTTGACAATCAAAAATAATTTTGTTGATGAAATAAATAACATGCTTATCGCCCGATTCACAGAAAAAGGAAAAACATTTGTTGCCACGGATGAAGCTCTTGAATTTAACAATCAAACACAATTTGAAGATTTGCTACACACCCTAAATCCTCCAGGTTCGCCTCCTTATATATTATGCTTGAAAGAAAATTGTCCAATTATATTATTACAAAATTTAAATTCATGTAAACTCATTATATTCTTTAATATCATTCTGATGCCACATGTCTTCATCCCGTGTGATTATGTGTCCTTGATAGTTTAGCTTATACATATTCACGTATGTAGTATTGGAATAATGTCGATATGTAAATGAGTATAGAATATTTATGTAATCGATTTCAATTAATCCCGATATGAGATTGTAAACCTTTACAAGCTGTCTAAATATAGAAACTCTTGGTATTTTGCCAAGTGTTGATAGTTCTGCTAGGTTCTATTTGTTGTTCACCTATGGATTCTTCATTTCTACCGGAACTATTGTTGTCATAGTTTGACATGAAAAAGTAACTTGGATGGTCATATTTCAAACGAATACTCAATTCAGTGTTATTGTTTTGTTGGAATCAATGTAAGTAGAAAGAGTAAATACCAAATGAAGGTGCTGACTGGAGATTATGACTACGTACTTGAACATATTCCTCACTTGACTGATTACATCTCCATTTCTCCTCTTTTTTTACACTCTAAACTAATCATATGTTATGTACATTTGATTTATTTGCATCTTTGAATAATGAATTCCGTGATTATGTCATTTTTCTTATGTTAAACGACTCTTCTGCATGTCTCTCTGCTGTGAGTTGTCCTGGAAACGTTGATTTCTAGAATTATTTCATTTCCTTGTTACTATTTTTGCTATACTTGATTCATTTATTATTACAACCCCCTAATAAAACCACCTTCATCCTACGTGAACACTATCTTTCATATACACCGAGCTGCCCTATTCTTGTACACTTCATTTTCCTACATCTGGGATAAATGTCTAGATCATTCTGGCTTCTTCTTTTCAAAATTTTTTTCATAGGGACACTACGCTGAACCTATATGTAAAATGTGCAGAGAAAACTTATCTCCCAAATTAGAAGAGGTAAACTTAAATAAAATGAAGGTGAAAATCAACATATCAGTTTCCATATGGTTTGGGGATAAGTTCTAAAGCAAGGCGTTACTGGAAATCCTAAGTTTGAATAAGAAAGCCTTTAATTTTACTTTTCAATACTTTGTCAGTTTCTATTTTCTTTTAACTATAGTGAAAAAAATATTGCCAGAGAGAGCTCCTTTGTTCATCAATCCATCTTCCTTCATTTTGATAATTGTTATGAATTTGTTTGATCACTTTGAAAATTGTTGTTCGTAAGGACTGTCAGCGAGGAGTACATTTTCAGTGTGCTGGTTCACGTCAGAAGGTATGCCTACTCTCTTCAAGAATGGCAATATGCAATCTATTGCCATTTACCAGTAGAGCTATTTATATGAAATCGAATATTCACTCAGAATAAAGCTTCAATATTTCAGAAGTTTATTTCAGTTCACATGATGTTCGTGTTTGTATTGTAACATGTGGTGATTTGTACCCTGGGCTGAACACAGTGACTAAAGAAATTGTACATAGCCTTGACATGGTGTAGATAAAGTCCTTGGAATAGAAATGAGTTGGCTGATGTTCAAATTTTTTATGCTTCATAAGCATTTGTCTGTGCTGCTAACAGTACATTTTCTCCTTCATAGAGAGGCTACAGATACGCAAAAAGCAATATCATACTCATAAATATGGTGCTAGAATACGTGGGACGTCACGAGGAGGCCACGATACCACAAAGATAGTTGTAACAAGGGATATATTGGGTATTGAGTAAATTACTGTTCGTGTATTTTCCATGTTTAAGTATGTTACGAAATGTATTGTTCACTCATCTTATTGTTGTGATTGACATTTGCCTCAGCCTCCTGTTTTCCCTTCATATTTTGGATTGTTTGCGGTCCTTTCCGGTACTCTTCGAGTTGGTAGCTTATTTTGAAGAATTGTAACAATTACTATGGGAACAACCTTAATAAATACATTTAAAAAGTTCTGAACTATTACTATAAAAAGTACAGAAAATTAGTTGCAAAATTCTAAGCACATGTTGTCAAACATTCTAATTTGCCTTTAGTTGTAAACCTCTCAGTTCAAACCTAATGTTTGGTGATTAATTTGACAGTATCATCTATATCACGTTTCCTTTTAACAAATTGTTTGAATTATGTTATGCTCAAATGATGCAGAATTGACTAAAATAATCCTGTACTTTTTATATCTTTACTTTGTTACAAAATTAACTTCCTGTCTGCTATGCTTTACTGTAGTGAATGTTTCATCCTTCATTTTGAAGCATAAAACTATATATGACATGCAAAGCACCCTAAAAAGCAAGCCAAAAGGGTCATTGTACCAGTGGCACCCAAAGCAGGAGTTTACATATGGTAGCTTATGACATTTTCCCCATTCCTTACTTTATATATGGATTTATCCTGTCTAATCATTTTAATTCTCTTCCATGTAAACAGGGTAACCTTTTAAGTCTCGACTATTGATACTTTATTATACATATTTGTTCATTCTTGTTGGGCCCAGGTAAATTTAATATTTGTTAATCTTTTTCACAAAGCTTTGGCAGTATTCTGTGGTGAGTTTTTTTTTAAATTCGTATATTCATTGATTTTGTTTTCAAAATTTTGAAGGTTTTGTATTTATTTTATTGTGAATTAAAATTCATCGTAGCGTGAGTTGGAAGATAAATTAAACGAGACAATAAAACTTTCGGACCGGAGGTAACAATTTGCAATTTTTAATATTTATCTGTGATGCATATTGTGATTCTTTTTATTGAGCATGCTTTTAAATTTACTTTTGGTTATCTAATATAGACAATGTAGCATCAGAATAAAAGCAATTGACCTGAAGAGCTGAGGAAGAAAAAGAAAAAAAAAAGAAAAGGTTAGAATATATTTTTGGATTTCGTTGTGATAAATGATTTCTCACAGTGTAAAAGAAATTATAAAAGGTATAATTTTTTATTTGACGTGATATACACGTGCAAAGCATGTATACTAAACTAATTTCTCTATAAATAGAGGGGTTCTCTTCGTATAAAAAAATTCTCTATCTTCTCTCTTCATTATTTTTTTTCTTACTTTATATTAGATATAATACGTTATCATCATCAGATTACATCATGAGTTTGATTTTTTTTATTTGAAGTGAAATTATTGGAGTTACAGATTGCGAGATAAGTATTAACTTAATAATCCTTCTCTGTATCATAATTATATTTATGAAAAATATTACTCATGTCATTTATCATGACAAAGGATTTGGACTATTAATGAAACACTACTAAACATATTACTCCATAAGATCCGAAGTTATCGTAAGTGGTGCCTTGGATTATTTGGCTGATATAATCACTTCTGGACAACTTTATTTAAATACTTTTTATTATGATTAATTCATTATTTTGTATCATTTAAATACATGTGTATCATCAATTGTATTTCATATTAAAAGAAAACACTTAAAACTCCAATAGAGTTTAGAGAAATATTTAACCACTAGATTCAGAAGTGGCAATATCGTTCAAGTCTAATTATGACTAAACTATTTATGCCAATAATTATCAAAAAGTGATAATACTTTTATAGGTTTGTTGTTGTTATAATAGAGAGAGATATTGGGTTAGAGTTTTGATAAATCATAATGATAAGACGTTGGGTTTAAGGCTCATCAATTTATATTCTAGATTGAATAAGTTGAGTTTGAATTTTAGTGCACCATATTGACGATATTATGATGGCTAAGACCAAAAATTTTTTTTTTGATGAAAATTCATAAAACTTGCCCCATTGAATATACTTCATTCTCTGAAGTGAATGTGATAGAAGCATAAATATGCCTGTCTGAAAGACAAGTGATTGAATGTACAAATATAAGCGTGAAGGGACAATATCATAATAATCATAAAAAGTAATAATATTTTCACATGCTTATTATGATTACAAAATATGTTAGAGAAAACTTCTCTATATCATATGTATGCTTTGATTTCCTTCTGAAGCACCAATATCTTAAAAGAGACTATAAGCTATCATAATTTGATAGATTTAAGGCACAATTATATCTCGTTTCTAGGAAATAAGAATCTGGATTTTTATAAATACAAATCTATATCCTAGGGGTGAATGTGACTGTATTTAGTAATGTTTACAAATTCAAACTGACTGTGAAGATATCACAATCCACCTCAGTGGCGGACCCAGGATTTAAGGATAGTAAGTGCTAAAAAAATTAAAAAATTACCTCAATGAGGTTCAAACTCGGGGCCTCCTTCCAATGAAAGACCTTAAGATCAACCTAAATGTTAATGCACCCAACCAACTTTTTGTTATAGTGGGTACTTTTATATGTTTTATACCTATTTTTCTATATTTTTAATGTGATTATACTTATTTCGCGTCGAGTTTAGTGGGTACTGGAACACCCCAAAACCCTACGTAGGTCCACCCTGATCCACCTTTAGAAGAGGTAGAATAATTGAAAGATTGAATATCTCCAGGTTACTATAGTAAGAAACACGAATATGAAAAATTACCCTAGTATGAAGAGAGCACATGTCATAATAAACTCCTAAACTAGAAATTTATTGATGTAAAATTTACGTCATAGTATATCAGAGGTTTACTAAAATAAAAGGCAGAATCCATAGACATGCACCTAAAGTTTCAGCGATTTTCACTTTGGTACCTAAAGTAGACGATGTTCATTTTATGCACCTGGACTAGCATTTGGATGTAACTTTGATACTTTTTGTACAATCAGCAAACATATATGTTGCGCGTGTATTATACGCGCTATGACATATAAAGGAACCAATTATAAGAGGACATTTGTCATTTTTATCAAAATAAATTTAAATAAAAAAATCTCAATAATCCCACCTCCATCCTATATCATCTTCCTCAACCACCCCACCTTACCCCATATCATCTTCCTCAACCACCCCACCCCTAAATCGTTTGCCACCACCCCTACCCTAAATTGTCTTTTCCTACCCTCTTTCTTCAAATAGTCTTCTTCAACCCACCAACCCCTACCCCTAAATCTCCGCTGCAACAACCCCTTCCACAACCCCGCCCACTAAGTGAAACCTGCTCCCATCAGGACTGTACCAAAATGATTAAGTCCGTTGATTCTGACGGAGATGGTTACATTAACTTTGAAGATTTTAAGAAGATGATGATCAATAGCAAGTAGCGACGACGGATTTAGGTTTTGTTATTAGCGGCTGATAAAAGGAAAGGTGCACGGGATTATGGTGTGTGCCCCCTTATAGGGTTTAGTTTCTACCTCTAACGGATGATAGACGTAGAAATCATTAGTATAAAATTTAGGAAGACGAATTTGTTAGGTTTACTTGATGCCATTAATAGTAAATGTGGATTCTATTTTGATTATGGAGGGTTGGTGGGGGTGGGTGGGTAGAGAGAAGAGGTGACATAGTGGTGGGCATTCAAAAAGATGATTGAGGGTGAGAGAGCAGGCGGGTGGTGGGTGGGCGGGCTGGAGAAGACAAATTTGGTGGGAGTGGAGTAATTATAATCCCTTTTTATAACTATTTGGGTCAAAAAATTTTGCTTGGTGGTGTGTTTCGCTTTAATTTATTTTAGATTATTTTTCTGAAAGTAAAAAAGGCTAACAGTATTCGATGCTAGATCAAATTAATGAATAATATCAATTTTATTTATGATTGGATTTTTATAAATTATATGACTAGTTATTATTCAATTTTAGATTCAATTTTATTAATTATATTACTAGTTTAATCAATTTTATAAATTATATGACTAGTTAAATCTTTATTTTAGATTCAATTTAGTTATCATTCACCCATCTAAACTAATTAAATTGAATATTATTTGTAAATCTGATTCGTATGAGAGAGGACGAACCCCTAAATGTGTATCTAATTTTTAAATCTCTCTCAATAATTTTCATCCTTAAATAAGTTTTAGATTGGTAAAAATGGTGGATAAAAATGAAGAAGAAGGTATAAATTAATAGGGGTGAGTTAGTATATTGCTTATAGGCCAACTTGAATGCCACATCAGTCAAAAAATACCTTCCACACTTCTTAGGACAAGTGTAATACATGCACCATGTTAGTTGTGCAAAAGGTATCAAAATGACACAGTTGGACGATAGTTGAGGTGCCAAAAATGAAAATCGTCTACTTTAGGCTCAAAAATAAAAGATCGCTGAAACTTTAGGTGTCTGTTAATGAGTTCCACCAAAATAAAGCACATATGTCATGATAAAATTGAAATTTACTAATATAAAAGTTCATAAATTAACATGAATGATTGCGACATTTTGAAGATGTGCATATTGTGTATTAGATATGTATTGAAGAACTGAAAGATTTTTCAAGAATTATTTATGTTGCTTGATAAGTTGGTTGGACCAAATAATGTTGGTATTGAATACAATAAAATCTGAAAAGTATAAAAGGCGAATAAGGGTCTATTCACTTGTCATGTAATCTATTAAGATACAACGATATAAGATGATCACATGTGCATTATTGTCGACATGTAGTTTGACATTCATAAAGTTGCTTGCTCAGTAAAACTGAATTAAGAGGATAACTTTTAAATTATGTAATCAAGACAATTCATCTTGATAATGTTGATCTGGCGTTGAATGCCTCCGATAAATAGCTGAGTCATTATTTATATGAATCAAGCTTCGTGTGTTGGTCTAAATATGATATATTGCATACAATAACACTTGTATGCATTGGATCAATAAATTGTGATTAATTCCTCCCCCTGAATTGACTCAAGGTGAGGAACCAAATATTTCATCTAGTAATTCTTAATGTACAATATATGATTAGTGGATATATCATGTTGCACAAAGATGATCTCTTAAGTAAATTGAGATGTATGTTAGCTTTTCTAACATAAGGGAGAAATAATAAGCAACTAAAAAATACGTTGTGAATTTTCATCAATATGATCCTCATTTAAAAAATAATTAAGGTTAAATACGAGGAGCATTGTTGCCCTAAATTATTTTCATATTTAGTTGTGGATGCTCCTATTGTGTGTCCCTGAATGATAAAGTCTACAATATGCATGAAGTGTAGTAGACCAAAATCGATTTCAAATAAAATATTTCTTAAAAAAATAAAGAGCAAATGATCATAATAAGGAGACAATGTGCTTTTGAAGAACCTACGACATAACAATTCATGAAACCTTATGAGAGGTTTAGGTATCTGAAAATAATGATGTGATAAGATCTCAAAATATTATGTCACATTACGAAACAATAAAAAATAATATATAATTGACAATATTTTTGATACCATTTTGGCGCTATATTGTAAAAGATTATGAGGATCTGAAATATACGTTTATTTAAGCATGTTGACATAGAAAGATTCATCAAGTGACATGAAAGGATGCATCTTGATAAGTATAAAACTTATTTGATTTGTAGTTCAGATACTAGAAGATGTCACATATGAAATGTTTGATATTGTTACTTGACAAAAATCTATATGAAAATTCTAAAGGGTTCAAAATGCCAGAAGCATATAAAAGTTTTTGAAAAACTTATTTATAATCCTATAATGGATAAATTAATGATTTAAATATTATTGAAATTTTTGAAGAGTTTTCAAAACGATAAATATTTGTTGAAAGAAGTTGAAATGAGAAACTTAGAGAATTGAATTGGTTGTGAGGTATCACATTTTGTGCAATTGATGTATTTATACATCTTGTTATAACTATGAGCATGATATATTACTCTTACATGGAGATAGTGAAATAAATCATTTGCATATTGCAAATGAAAACTCCTGTATGAATGTGTTTATCCTAAAGAATGTTGTCAAGTTTATGAATATACAAGATATAAATATGGATCGACATAAAAGTTCGATACATACATATTATCTACTCTCATGAAGGGTTACTGTCAGACATCAATTTACATGATAGTCTAATCATATTGAAATAATAATCATTCATTAAGCAAGTCGAGAATTATGTATCACCCAACTAAAGGGGAGATTCATAAAAGGAATAGAATGAAACATATTTCGTCAAAAGCTTTTCTACACATAAAGCTCCAAAAGAATGGTGATATCAATATGTAACAGATTCATTTGAGTGATAATATGAATGATTATTCACTAAGTCTCTGCTAAACACAATTTTGAGAAGAAGGTGCACAATATTGGAATACGAAGATTCACTAAGTCTCTTTTACTCATTCACGATTTTGTCCACTGAATTTTGCTTATAAGTTTTTTAATGAGGCAACCGAAATACGTATTATTAGAGATGCGCATTCTTTTTCCTTTACTATACTTTTTTTACTAGATTCTAGTAAGATTTTAACGAGACACATTATTTATCAATTAGACATCAAAGAGGATTGTTCTAAATATATTTATGAATGTCTAACAAGATATAGTGAATATCTATCAAGATATATTGAGTATCTATCAAAATAAAAGAAATTAGAGAGTTCTCTTAGAGAAATTAGGAGGAATTTTTCTTTTGGTAACTAATCGATTTTTATTTAATTACCAGTAAGCATTACATAACAAGTAGCTATTACAGCTTCTGCAAAGCCCATCAATAGTCTTCATGATTTTTACAGGAATGATAAAGAGTTGTGACCAGTATAATTGTATCCCAAACACACTATTTGTACTAGCTAGGCCCTTCCTGCAAAAGATAGTTTCTTTGTTGTCCAGGAGTAAATCTTTGCCATAATCTTCTCTATTAGGGTATATACCATTGCATCATAGTCAGTTTTTTTGTAGTGAGGGGGATTCTAAGATACTTAAAAGGAAGTTCCCCCCTGGTATAGCCAAGTTGTTGAAGAGTTAAAGCTTGTTCTCTTATTGGAACATCACCAAAATAGATACAACTTTTGTTTAGATTAGCTTGAAGTCCTGAAGCTTGAGAGAGTTGATCAAAACGCCTTTGAATAGCCTGGATAGATGCATGATCTTCCCTTGAGAAAATTAATAGGTCGTCATCAAAACATAAATATGTGATCCCAAGCCTTGAGCATTTGGGGTGGTATTTGAAAGCCTTTTTATTTCTCAGACCTGCCAATAATCTGCTTAAGTACTCTATTACAAAAGCAAACAGGAAGGGGGGCATGGGGTCCCCTTGTCTGAGTCCTTTAGCTGCCTCAAAGGATGGATCAAGGTTCCCATTTACAACAATAGTGTAGTTGACTGATGTAACACATGCCATAATCCATTGAACAAATAAGACAGGAAAGCCTAACTCCAACATAACCTGCTCCAGGTATGGCCATTCCACAGAATTATAGGATTTTTGAAGATCAATTTTTAAAATACATCTAGGTGTAAGGTGTTTCCTATGATAAGCTTTAACCAATTCAAGAGCTAGGATTATGTTGTCTGAGATTTCCCTTCCTGGTATAAAACTAGCTTGGGCATCACAGGTTACATGTTCCATAACATCATGTAGTCTATTTACTAATACTTTTGATATGATCTTGTAGAGAAAAGAGCAGCAAGCAATTCATCTAAACTCCTTGACAGTTGAGGGTTTATGGACTTTGGGAATCGAAGACACAAGTGTACAGTTAACATGTTTATAAATCTTACCTGTCCTGAAGAAATTTGTTACTGCAGCTATAACATATTTTTTAATGCATGGCTACGTTTGCTTATAGAATTAGGCATTGTATCCATCAACCCCCGGAGCCTTCTCATTACTAATCGACTGAAGGGAAGAATAGATTTCCTCCTCTGTTATATTAGCACACAACTTAATTTTCTGAACTCTTGTTAAAGTAGGTCCTCTCTTTATGACATGTACATCAATTGATGGAAGAGAGAGGTTTGAATTCCTCATAAGGCTCTTATAAAAGTCAACGAATTCCTCCTGAATTTGTTTAGGCTCATATAAAGACTGACTAGACAGAGACTTTATACCACTGATTTGCTTTTTGTGAGTTTTTTCTTTAATAAGAGCATGGAAGTATCTGTTATTGGCATCTTCAACGTGTAACCAATGAGCCCTTGAATTCTGTTTTAAAGTTTTCTCCTCAACAAAAGACCATTTTTCAAGATTTATCCATCTAGTGATATTTAGGTTGGAACTTGGTCATTTAGTGTGTTTGGAAGTTCATTTGAAAGAACCCTCCATTGTTGTCTTGAAATTTAAAGAAATGGGTTCTTAGATCTATAATTTTTTGTTGGAATTTGAGGTTGAAGAAGTTTAAAAGGTGTTTTCATAGTTGAAAGAAGCTTAGGGTTAAAATATAGTGTCATTTGGAAAAGTTTTAAAAATCCACCATTTTTACGGTTTTGAAGGTTGAAGAAAATACAAGTGAGTTTAAAAATATGAAAGTTTTGGTGATTTTTTGAAGTCTAATGATGCATGTAATATGTTTCTTATGTTTATGAAAGCCTAAGATTAAAATTTCATGAAATTCTGAGCCAAAAAGAAGAAGTTGTGCATTTTGGATTTTCAAAGTTTTTCTTGGTGTTCTTGAGATGATTCATATATTCAAGTTGAAACTTCATAAAAAATTTATTGTTTGATCCAAAAAGAATAAATAAAAATTGTACAAAAGTGTTAGTACAAGAGCACCTTTGAAGATTCAAAGAATATTCTCAGAGAAGAACACAAAAAGGGACCACAACAAGTATATTTTGGCCCCTTGTGCAAGCATTTCGGTTGATCTGTCTTGGAGGTGCCTTGGATGTGCGCCCAACCTACTAAATCAGGCCAAGGTCATCCCCAAACAGTAGCTTTTCCATTAGGGATGCCCCCAATATGCGCTAGGTCTGCTCCTGATCCGCTTCAGCTTGTTCCAAGCGCAGATCACCCTTTTTAACACACTTTTTGTAGGGTTCCATCAATCTAACTTCATTTCTTGATTCTTAAATTCATATTTTGATTCTTAAATACTAATTAACAACTAATAATTAATCTATTAGTTGATTAATTTGTTCAAGATTCCGATTCTTTCTTATTTGTTCTTGTGTGCTTTTCTCTTTTGTTTTTGTTGAACCTTCTTGATTCAAGTACGTTAGTTGTTTTTGAGTTTTTTCTTTTCAATTTCAAATAAGAATCTATTCCGACCTCAAGCCATCATTGGTACCAAGTATTCTTACCGGAGTACAAACAACCTATCAACGTTTGCGACGCCAATTGAGTGACAAACAAAGGTGTGAACTTTGAGAGCTTGTAAGGTTGATCTCTTAACTTTAACTTGTTTATTGTTTTTGTTTTGTTTTAGTATTCCTTTTATTTAGGTACCATGGCATCGGGAGAAGGTAGCCAAAGAGCTTCGGTAAAGATAAACATGGAAACTTTAATGGCAACCATAATGAGTGTGAAACAAGATATAAATCAAAGAAGGGTAAGCATGGAAAGTTCACTCTCAAGAAGGATGGATAAAATTATAGATCACCTGCACTTCCCTAACTCCGTCCTATCCAATCCACCAAATTCCCGAGCTTCTTTTAGTGGACATGCTCCAAACAAACTTCAAAGTAATAGAACTAACTCTTGCACTCTAGTAAATAAGGCTAGCAGCCAACTAAGTGTGAAAGATAGTTTATCTTCAATGTACAACTTGAAAGCATGAAAACACTAGTTGATCCTTATGATGACAAAGTTGACTCTTCTAGAAAGAGCAATTTGTATCCACCTAGTGTTGAATCCATTGAGATAAGTGATAGTACATTGTCTTGTGGAATTCATGAGGACCGACTTTTGTGTAAACCTAGCCCATCACTTGGGGATATTTGTGAAGTGTTTAAAGGACCTTAAGTGAATGGTGATGTTGATATTGTTAGTCGTTTGAATAGGAATGATCCTTAAATTGCCTTTGTAGGTCATCATACTAGTATAGAGGGTACAAATGATTGTATTGGTGGTAATCTTAGGGGAAAGAAGTATTTCCTAAACCCATGTCCATGGATACTCTACCCATTTGATCCTGGTGATAATTTAAAATGTGGAGGTTCTTCTCCACACCACTTGGTGCTTGGGAAAGAAGACAAGACAACCATGGGTGAGGGTGTTGGAACTCATCCCTATGATGGAAAGTCTTTCTTGGAGATTTTTAATCTACTTGAGAGGCCAAAGTTGTGCAAAGAAAGGGTCTCCAACAAAGATGAGTGCTATAGTGGATTTATGATCTTATTGAGACTTGGAATCCATGTGAGCCTTCATAAGCAGTTCAATGATTACCATGGTTCCTCTAGCATACCCCTTTATGCAACTCTCTTGAATGACCAAGTAGCTCTTACTTTGCGGGTTTATACACCCTTTGTTGATTATTTTGATGCTTGGTTATAGCTTAAGCATGTGAAACCTTGGCATGATAGTATGATTGAATGTGTTAATTCTAACCCTCATGCTATGAGGATATTGTGTTTGTTTTTCCTTTCTTTGGTGTTGCAAGGTTTGGATTCGAGGTCGAATCATTTTCAAGAAGGGAAGGGTGATACAAGTCAAATAGCCTTCGAGTTGCTAGAGAGGATGCTTACGGGTCAAATGACACGTGGGGACTTATTGAGGGCTATTGAAAGATGTCCATTGGATGATTATGATGACCAAGGAGACTTTAGGGACATTAGGATATCTCTTTGGCTAAAGTTTCTATAGGTTTGTTTAGTTGCACAAAAATTCTACTGTTCTTCTCTATCCAAATAGCATAAGAAACTTCTGCAAGGATGGTCTTGAAAATGTGGGCTTGTTGAGATTTTTCTTTACCCTGCAGAATGCACCAGTGAATGAAATTGCTCCAGATAGTTGGGGGAAAAACTTTTCGCTGCAACCAGGTAAGTATACGGTTCCACAAGCTGATGGAGTATCCACATTGTACAAAAGTATGCTCTATTGTCTCTGAAGGAGGTTCTTATCCACACCACTTGGTGCTTGGGCAAGAAGACAAGCCAACCATGGGTGAGGGTGCTGAAACTCATCCCTATGACGAAAATTCTTTCTTGGAGATTTCTAATCTACTTGAGAGGCCAAAGTTGTGTAAGGAAAGGGTCTCCAACAAAGCTGAGTGCTATAGTGGATTTATGATCTTATTGAGACTTGGAATCTATGTGAGCCTTCATGAGCGGTTCAATGATTACCATGGTTCCTCTAGCATACCCCTTTGTCCAAATCTCTTGAATGACCAAGTAGCTCTTACTTTATGGGTTTATACACCCTTTGTTGATCATTTTGATGCTTGGTTATATCTTAAGCATGTGCAGCCTTGGCATGATAGTATGATTGAGTGTGCTAATTCTAACCCTCATGTTATGAGAATATTGTGTTTGTTTTTCCTTCCTTTGGTGTTGCAAGGTTTGGATTCGAGGTCGAATCATTTTCAAGAAGAGGAGGATGATACAAGTCAAATGGCTTTCGAGTTGCTAGAGAGGATGCTTATGGGTCAAATGACACTTGGGGACTTCTTGAGGGCTATCGACATACGTCCATTGGATGATTATGATGACCAAGGAGACTTAAGGGACATTAGGATATCTCTTTGGCTAAAGTTTCTATAGGTTTGTTTAGTTGCACAAAAATTCTACTGTTCTTCTCTATCCAAATAGCATAAGAAACTTCTGCAAGGATGGTCTTGAAAATGTGGGCTTGTTGAGATTTTTCTTTACCCTGCAGAATGCACCAGTGAATGAAATTGCTCCAGATAGTTGGGGGAAAAACTTTTCGCTGCAACCAGGTAAGTATACGGTTCCACAAGCTGATGTAGTATCCACATTGTACAAAAGTATGCTCGATTGTCTCTGAAGGAGGTTCTTATCCACACCACTTGGTGCTTGGGCAAGAAGACAAGCCAACCATGGGTGAGGGTGCTGAAACTCATCCCTATGACGAAAATTCTTTCTTGGAGATTTCTAATCTACTTGAGAGGCCAAAGTTGTGTAAGGAAAGGGTCTCCAACAAAGCTGAGTGCTATAGTGGATTTATGATCTTATTGAGACTTGGAATCTATGTGAGCCTTCATGAGCGGTTCAATGATTACCATGGTTCCTCTAGCATACCCCTTTGTCCAAATCTCTTGAATGACCAAGTAGCTCTTACTTTATGGGTTTATACACCCTTTGTTGATCATTTTGATGCTTGGTTATATCTTAAGCATGTGCAGCCTTGGCATGATAGTATGATTGAGTGTGCTAATTCTAACCCTCATGCTATGAGAATATTGTGTTTGTTTTTCCTTCCTTTGGTGTTGCAAGGTTTGGATTCGAGGTCGAATCATTTTCAAGAAGAGGAGGATGATACAAGTCAAATGGCTTTCGAGTTGCTAGAGAGGATGCTTATGGGTCAAATGACACTTGGGGACTTCTTGAGGGCTATCGACATACGTCCATTGGATGATTATGATGACCAAGGAGACTTAAGGGACATTAGAGAGGCCAACGGAAGACCAAACGGGACTAGAAAGCCCCCAGAAGAGGAGATACGCCCATCCGCTTTGGAGGTGCGCCCAACCCGCTCTAAATCCGCTAGAGTGGGTCAAAACAACCTACTATACCCTTGAGATGTGCCCCATATTCTCAAGCAAGTTCCTAAAGGGCTTCTATGTGTTTGTCTTTTCTAAATGGGTCACTTTTAGGCCCATATGATCTAATAAGCGAACCTAGACTATAAATAGGACTTTTTTTTTTCATTTTAGTAGTTAGTTTATGTTGAATTATGAATTTGAACACTTGTGAGAGTGTGAGCCAAGCGTGGATTCGCTTGTGTTGATCTTTTGTTTAGAAACGTGAGTTGCTTGAGAATCGATTCCCTTGAGGTCTACGTAAGATTTAGGTTCTTTGTTTGGTTTAATTGATTGAGGGTTTAGGATTTGATACACCATTTATTTGCTTTTAATTCCTTGCATTGTGTCTATCTTATTGTTTCTCTATCTATCTTTAGCTAGTATTCGTATCGTAGTTTATTTTTCGATTCCATACTTTATTCGTGTATCATTTTTCTCTCTATTCTTCTTGTTATATCACTTTATAAACATAATATAAATCTCACTGTTCCAAATTTGATTAAGTAGAATTACTTTAAAATTCATATTTTAAGCTTTTATCATTTCTTGTTGTTATACATATTTATGTGTTTATGATTTTGATAGGACCTTCCTTTGATAAGCTTATGTGGTGCAAATTTAAATTAGTCAAGATCTGCCCCAAGTGCCAACATTGGTTACAATGTATAACTAAATATTTATTTTAAAATTATTTTCCTTCAAATTTATAGTGTTAGCTTCTGTTCTTTTATGGTTTTTAGTTGTTACATATATTTATGTCATTTTTATTATTATTTTAATATTCAAATATTTGTATCATCATCACTAGACTGATACACTCAAGGTGCGCCGCACACACTAACCCTTTGGCAACCACAAACAAACAAGTAATCGTACACGATAAAGTAGCATTTCTTCATCTTAAATTTATTAAGATATTGCAATAATGCTACTTTAATATTATTCAAATTTTGATACTTTCTAAAAAGCTGGATTCTTTTGACTTTCAGTTACGTTTTTCAACTTCATCTGAATATTTTAAACAATTTAAAATTGCAAAAAATGACTTTATGTTATGCGAACGCCGTTCTCTCGTGCTTGGAGCTTGACAAAGTGCTACAAATCAAGTAGGCAAAAAGGTTAAATTTATTTATTTATTTTTAAAAATTAATTAAATATAATTTTTATAATATTTTTGGATTAAATTTATTTCCTCGGTCATACTTTGAGTTAAATTTATTCTATCTATTAAGAAACTTTTGACATGTAACTTTTGTTTAAAAGAAAATTTTAAATCAGCGTTAAATATCTTATCTTTTAAAAATAAAACACATGCTAATCTAATTCACCCATAAAAAGTCAAACAAATATACCTATTTTTCAATTTTATTGGATGAATTTTTTCAACAAGATTAACTACTGGATATTTATCGGTGTATAGCTAATGAAAAATGAATTTGCATCAATACAAATACAAATAAATATACTGAGATGGATGTATTTCTTTAAAGATATATTTAACGTTGATTTGGACTTTTTTATAATAGTGGGAGTAAATTTAACTCCAAAGTTTGATAAATAATATATTTAGTCAATTTTTCATAATACACGAGTAAATTTGGTCCCTTTCTCAATTAAATATAATATACTTCATCTGTCTATTTTTACTTGTCCATTATTGATTTGACATATCACTTAAGAAATAATAAATAATAAGAGTAGTTTTGTTATATCAATATCTCTTTAATTTAATAAATTTAATATTTTAAAAAATATATTGGATAACGATTATAATTAATAATTAAACTAAAATAGATATAAATTGATAAATTATTCATTAATTTTTTAAATTAAATAATATTATTAAATATTTTTTTTATTAATATAAACAAATAAAAATGATTGGAGAAAGTAGAAGGCAATCCCCAGAAAACCAAGAAAGCCAAACCTCACTAGCTTTATGAAACAAAAGCCTAATTATTTGATTCCCATTCCCTAGCTACTTTGATTCTTAACTTTGTCTTCTCCATAAAGCAAATTCCCTTAATGAATTTGTTTGGTATATTTTAGTAAAGCTAACGCATATCCCCTAATAAATTTGTTTGGTATATTTTAGTAAAGGATATTTTATTAGAAAAATTATATAAACTAGTATACTTAACACCTTAATTATAAATTATAGCAATACTTTCTCAAAATTATAATTCATAGCAAAATTAGTAATATTTTAATATTTTTTAGAGTTAAGCGTGTAGATTTAACTAATTACTTTATCTTTACTTATTTTCAAGTCACATTCTCTATTTAAGTTTCCTCCACTATAAGTTTTTTTTTTCTTTTCAAATACAGCTATTTCCTTTTTAATTTTGAATAAACATTGATCCCCAATAATTAAGGTAAGGTGATTTTACAGTTAATGCATGTTATTTTTTTTTCATATAATTTCTTTTTTTGTAAATTATTTTTGACATTTTTCAGCCTTCTTTTACAATTTTTTTTTTTGAATTATTTTTTTGCGTGTTGAAATTTTTGGAGTTACGCGATAATGACAGTACATGCACATCATAGCAGTTCAATTAGTGGTATTCCACCGACGAATTTAGGTTTCGATGAACTACCATCGTTTAGTCTTGATTTAACACAAGATAGAGAATTTAACTTGATTTCTACTAATATTCAGTCGAAGGGAGGTGTTAGCATAAAAGAGGTGAGATCGAAGCAGCGTAACGATCCAAAAAAGATAGTGGAAATCATGAAACGAAAAGCATTGAGAGAATCTTCATCCCCAAAATTCTCAAAAATTTAAAAATTGGTGAAAAAAAAATCAATCCAAAAAGAAGAATATAGAAAAATTGCAACTCTTATTTCATTTGATTATAAATCTGAAGAAGAGAAAGTGGAGGAGGTATTTTTGTATTTGTAATTTTTTATTTTATGGACAATATGTTCATTTATGTATTTTTGTATTAGTAATGTGAAGATATGCACTGTTACATTAAGACATGTATTTGTTATTAGAGAATATTTAAAATGTATTTTTTACAATGTGGATATGTATTTGTATTTTGGTATTGATTTGTATTTGTATTTATTTTTATTTTTGGTACTGATAAGAGTTGTATTTATTTCAATATAGATATGTATGTGTATTTGGTAATGTAAGATTTGTATTTGTTACTGATAACTGATAAAATGTATTTGTTACAATATAAATATGTATTTTTGTATTTGTAATCTTATATTTGATGGACAATATGTTTATATATGTATATATAAGAATTTATTCTTTGTAATGTGAAGATATATATCTGTTACATTAAGATATGTATTTGTATTTTATGTATTATATTAGATGTATTTGTTTTAGTATAGATATATATTTGTATTTGATACTGATATGTTACTTCAAGATGTATTTTGTAAATACATATCTGGTACTGTTTTGACATGTAACTGTATTTCTAAATGTTAAGATATATATTATATATGTTTTTTTTTTCAATATTAATATGATATGTAATTGGCGAATGCAAATCATTGTATTTTATGTATTGATTTAATACAATAGCTATGATTTTATAGAAAAATATATGTATGATTCTGTAGGTGTTGCCTGATCAAATATACATGGCAGGAGTAATGCATGTGTATGTTCCAACTGTTGACGGTGTTTCAACTGTTGACTTTGATCCAGATCTTCTTCGTACGAGATATGATTCAATGTTGTGGCATTATGCTTCAAGGAAAGAAGAACAGAAGGCACAAAGTGATGATGAAGCACCAATGAGGCCTTCTAGAAATATTGGGATAACAGAAAATATTGAAGTGCATGATATTTGGAGTTTATTTTGAATTTGTTGTATTTGACAACAATGAACTTTAGGCGGATTAATATTTAGTTGAATATTTCTTAGGTTTCATGTCACTTTAATGTTGAAAGTTGATATCTTAATATTTTCTTTTCTGTAGTTGTTAATTTTTGATGTTTAAGTTTCTAAAATAGAGTTGTTCGTACTTATTTTATGTTACCGTTACACATATTTTGGTATGAATATGTGCTTTTCAGTTTTGAATATAATTTTCAGTAATGAATATGTATGTTTCAGTAATTATATTTATTTTTCAGTTATGCAGTTATATTTTCATTTTATGCATAAGTATTTTTGAGTAATGCATGTGTTTTTTTTTTTTTCAGTTCTGCATATATACTTCTGAATAATACATAATTATTGTATAGTTTTGCATAATTCTATATATTTTTATGATGCATATGTATTTATGATTAATACATATTTATTACATAAATGTATGTTAACTTATTCTTAGTTTTTATAGATTGGCATAGGTTTTTATTAGATTCTCATATGTATTTTTTCAGATTAAAAATTTGACTTGTGTGGCGTACAGTTTATTAGATATAAATAAATGTTGTTATATGTCTTGTACAATATATTCATAACGATAACATTTGCAACAATTTAACTACAAAAAGCTCAATAACATCAACAAATTTTATCAAAATTTAGAATCATATAATAATCAGTGAAAAAATAAAGTAATTATTTTTTGACTGAATACATCAATAAATTTATCATTTATTATATTCCCTACATGAACGCTTATTGTGAATGAACTACAATAATTTTTATTTTTCTTTTCGAACATATCTCTTTCCGATTTTTCACGATTCTTTTTGCAGGCCTCCCAGGGGGTCGCTTGTATTTTGGAGACAGAACTATCTCCTCCAATATCTCCTGTGGAATTACCAGTCATCTTTGTGGGGTAGAGGATAAACGGAAAGATCATACGTTCTTAACACAGTGCTATCAAGTACTGCACAAGCATGCACACACGATATCTCGTCCAATTGAAATGCATGACAAGAACATTTTTTTTCTCAAGGTAAATAATAAAATGTTTATCCTTGTCATGGACTGTATAGACATACTCTGAGACTGGTATAACCTAAAATAATTAATACAAAAATAATTTTAAAAAAAGTTGTCAGTTCAAATCGTTCCAACTTAGCAAATGTATTTTTTTTAAAGCAGCATATGTATATTACAAGTCTTAATATGAAACACATATGTATAAATTACATAAATTACAACTTAATATGTATATTTTCATTACAGCATATAAATTACTGCATATGTATAATATAAATACATATAGCTAGAAACATATGAAACAAACAGTTAACACATAAATAGACAGCATACGTATATTATAAATACATATAGCTTTTAAAATATATAAAGTCAAATACATATAGCTTCTAAAATACATACTTCATACAATAACTATTTCTTATATACAAAAATGCAAAACGAATTCCAACAAACAGAATTTACGAATTACTCGAAGAAACAAACTAACCATTAAAAAGAAGAAATCAGAAAAAGAAGTTCTTCAAATGGATGTATATAAAATTATCATTTAACATCTAGCACACCAAGACAAGGCAACCCAAGATGAACTTGTTATACGAGGATGAATACAAACGAATCATTAAAAAGAAGAAAAAGAGTTGATAATATTGTTTTAAAAAAAGCATAAAAATACGTCAAATAGAGGCAAAATAATACTAAATATAGTCATCTTTAATAGTTTATGTTCCTGCAATTCTTTCTGATTTCTCGTTTGTATCCCGTTAAAGGTAAAATATTTTCAATTTTCACCATAGTTTTCGCGAATTGCTTGAAGAAAATCTCATTATTTTCTTCATATGCAACCTCGAATTTTAAAATTTCACAACTATTACGCAACTTTGTTGCAACTTTTTCAGCAATTCTCGCATTTTTTTAATGAAATTCAAAAATAGAATCAAGTTTGTTTATCGATACTAGTAATTGAAACGTTGTATTTTTAATATTTTCTTCAAAATTTCAAACGATCTTCAATAATATTGAAAGCATTCTGTTTTTTGAATTTGCTTTGTTGTTTATGAAAATCGTTGTTTGAATTTGAATTATGTTGATGTAAATTAATGATTGAGGTAAGAATAAAAGAGTCATATACGGTAAAGGAATCTGTTTAATTAAATGTGGCATAAATTAAGGAACAGTTTCATCCCTTATTTAACTCTAACTGATTAGAGGTAAATAAGGAACAAATACCCTATTTGTATATGTGTTTATATAGCAACCTGTTACTAAAATACAGAATACATATTGTCATTTTTTGTAATTTTAAAATTGTTGCTATAAAAGTTATAATTAAGGTTCTACAATTGCTACTTCTGAAATTTTTAGTATATATATTTTTGTCCCTTCCCTAAAACAAATCCCCTACTAATAGCAAAGGCTAGCTTATTCTGAACTGTATTTTATAAAAATTATTGATTGAGAAATAATTTGTGATTGGTCACTTAAAAAATATTTTTGAGCATCAGTTAGTATTTAATCAAGTTATTAAAAATGTTTTTTTTTATTTTTGTCGAAGACATTTTTCAGAAAAAAATCTTTTGGAGAAAAAATTTCTTTTTTTACCTTCTGAAAAATAATTTATGCTGCATCATAAAAATATTTATTTTTATCGAAAGATTTTAGCGAAACACCTCATTTTAAAGAAAAGGAAAATATTTTTGATGTACGTTATGTCTTATCACTGTAACGATACAAATCAATTCAGCTTTGACTTTCACAGAATTTGAATCATTCCTTCCAGTAGTTCAAATACAAATTTGAACATTTTTTCTTCTGGAAAACTTTATACATTCTAAAGCCTAGGGCTTCAGTACATAATGGCAAAATTAACACATTTTTAATGACCAAAAATAAATTTGATCCTAACTATTAATGAATGGCGAATCCAAACCTTATTATAAAATTTAGAAGTAAATTTGGGCATTTTCCTATAAAAAAGAGTTAAATTTGCTACTTCAATGTTATTTGATTTTTATTCTTCTTTTCCGCATAACTGCTATATGTATAAGTTATATAAAAATTATATATTGATTTAAATAGGATAGAAATGAAATAACTAATACAATAAATGATTAAGTCCTTGTAACAATATAAATATCGTTATGCTCATATAGGAGGTGAAATTAACACCTACACTATTTTTGGTTAATTTTTGAGAATTCAAGGTTAGTCTAGGATTGATTTATATTTGAGGATATGATGATCGAACGAAATTTGGTATTAATATGATTTGTTGTGGTGGAATTTGATGTGATAATTAGATAGCCAATGAGTATAGAAAGTTGTAGCAACTTTCGGCTGCTAAAACAGAGTTATAGAACTTCGGTTATTACATTTATCGTAGAAGGGCTAGTTCGCGATGTCGAAATTCATGGTGTGTATTGTAAAATGAGGAAAACTGAGGAGAGGTCCTGAGCTTTTGATTCAAACCGTTGCAGTGGATAAAATAACCATGTAGCAGTACTATTGCCGCGGTAACAAAAATCGCAGTGGCGGCCTCCGTGAAAAAGAACGTGAATGGTTGCAGTGTTAATTATCCTCTGCAGCGGTAATGCATAGTGAAATTTCAATTTTTAAAAGTCAGAAAACATTTTCATTCTCTAGGAAAGGTGATTTTCAGGGGTTTTGGGAGTTGTTCATCATTGGAGATAAGTAATTATATTGTAGACTTGAATTTACTTTCTTTAACCTTAGAAAATCACTAGAAAATGAATTAATTGTGGGTTTGGTGTTTAACCTTAGTTAATAAATATTTATGAGAAATGATAAGATTGCTTATAAATACAGTATGTAATTATGCTACGGCATTAGAAAACACCAATGAGACTAGAATTACAGTTGTTTATGCTACTTCAAGTAAAATTCACGAGGTTTAAATGATAAGAAAATCCTAAGATGATGAAATAGGATAAATTAGTGGCTAAAATCAATGGATTATGATCTTTAATAGTTAAAAGAGAATAAATTTTGGAATGATAGTGCATTCATGTTGTTGTATGGATCATGAACAAAATGACAAAAGTATGACTTAAAGGCAATTTTTAGCAAAGGAGTTGAGGTAGGCTACGATTTTATTGTACAACTTAAACTTTCTTGGCTTTGTACTTCTTTGTGAACTTTACATCTAGGGTTGCATTTTAGCATAACTTGTGATTTAAAGATTGCACTGCATTTTATTTGTATTGTGATGATATGTTGAGATAATGGATCGGATAAATACGCTAGTCCAAATATGATAATGGATAAGGTACCACACTGATACGAATTTGCAATGATCGAGTACCACGCCGGTACGATGTTATTTTAGTGATATGATTTAGAAGATTGAGATATGATGCTCCCATATTGCATACATGCACTCATACATATACATTGGGTGTCTGTTGATGATTTTAAATGATGATGACTGATGAGTGTTGATGAAATGATTAAGTCTGAAAGCACATGAAATTAAACATGTGAGTTATAACTATATGATGATAAATGATGTATTTAGTTGAATGATATCATTGGTTATGAGTTTTGTATGATCGTTGTTATACTTGTTTGGCTTGCTTACTTGGACGTTATTGAGTTAGTCGACCTATGATACTTACCAGTACTTGTTGATGTACTGATGCTACTTGTACTTTTTTTTGTTGAGTGTAGAACATCTTTCAACATTTGACATACAACCTCAACTTTAGTTAGTAATTCAAACTTGATTTTGAGGATAAGCACCATGTTCGAGCAACCTTCAGATCCTCTTATGATGTTAACGTCCCTTATTTTTTAGATTAAGAAGATTTCTATTTATTATATTGTAACGCCCCGATTTTCTATAATCAAAATACCACACAGTGCTCATGATCCTGAAGGACCACAAGCTAACCCTTTACCGATATCTGTACCTGAGCACTACACAATATAATATAATAAATGCGAAAAACTGGCGGAAACTTGCCATATGGTTCAAAACATCTAAAATACTCGAAACTAAAAACTGAATACTGATACATCTATCCAAAAAACCTCTAAAATTTCTGAACTGTGAAGTTGATGGGACATTTCCCCAACTAACTCCGTCTACAAAAAAATAATTAAACTGAGTCTAATGCCATAATAAAATAAGGATCATCCTCGAATGAAGAGTACTCACTGCTACGTCTACTGCTGCTGACTGAGTCTGGACTGCTATGGGTGCTTTGAAACTCACGCTTTGGAACCTATGGTATAAGACACCATAGCGCAAGAGAAAGTATGCGTCAGTACTTTGAATGTACTGGTATGCTAGATGAGGTAAGGCTAAATGCAAGGGCTTATGCATGAACTATACTGACTGAATAATCTAAATATGCTGAATGAGGATACATGCATGTATGCATAAATCATAACTAAAATCATGACAACACTGAATACTAACTTCTGACCACTTGAGCTTTTGACAACTGAGCTTATTATTACTGACATCTGAATTCACTAGCATTGGGAGACTGAACATTAGAGTCTTACTAATAACTGTGTTTTGAGCTTGCTACTATTAACTGACTAAATCTGAGATCAAACATCTCTAACGCATGATCTCTGAATCTACTAAAAATGATAAGGAAAGATTGCATCTGAGATCAGACCTATCTAGCGGAAGATCTCTAAATCTTTTAATAATAGAAATGAAGGACTGAGTTTGAGATCTGGCCTATCTAACGGGTGATCTCTGGATTTTCTGATACTGATAAGGATAATAATAATAATTGACTGAGTTTTAGATCAAGCCTATCTAGTAGGTGATCTTTGAATATGTGAAACTATCTAAGTTCTTTACTGAGTTTTGTGACCGTATCTGATGATCCTAATTCTAAAGAACTATATGAGATCTTGACTGAGACTGAATATGAAGCTGAAACTATAACTGTGGGAGTTCTCACTTAACCGACATACCCCGAATCTGATCTAGTGGGGTATAACCTGTAACCCCAGCTGGAAAGATGTCAATACCGTGCCACGGGTAAAGATCTCTGCTATGGTCAAGCCTCTCTAATGGGTGATCCTGGACAGGAAGTCAAGCCTAAAGAAGTATGACAATCAAGCCTTAATCTAACGAGTGACTCTTGGTCCTGCGTTGGCTACGCAGTTCTAGAGTTCAGGGATTGCTGCTAACAACTCTATCTCTCTAACGGGAAGCCATCATCCCTGCACTCGCTCGGTGCCAGTTACTACTCCCAATTGAAGGACTCTGAACTGATTCTTAACTGAACTTAGACTGAGCTAAATCTGCTATTGATTATACTAAGTAACTGAGTTAAGCTGAGTTCATTTGATTCCAAAGACTGGCGGAATACTACTGAATTCTACTTTCTATTTGAATACCACTGAGTTTCATAACTTACTAAGCTTTACTAAAATCTGGACTGATTACTGAATACTACTGAGGTCTGAACTGGATACTGAGCTTGATTAGATTGAATACTGAGTTTTCTTAACTTCTGCCACTAACTGAGATATACTGATCATAGCACGACTGAGATTATCTTGAGACTGACTCGGCTTTTGACAAGCAACTAAGTTTTTGGGTATAAATACCCCCAGGACTCGATAACATAAATAAATAAATAAAATATGACAACTCTTGTGTAATAACATAACAATAGACTTTCATTCACAATATAACCAATGAAGCATCATTTCAAGCACTTGGAGAATCTTAAACATGTAATTGTATAGATATACATGTTGTTGTCTCATAACTCATTAAATAAGGAATTAATATGAATAGGAATGCATGTATCATATCATAATACACTCGTCTAGGCATTACAAAAAACACTTTACATGTATTGACTTACACAAAGTTGGGGATTTCTTGTCTACATGCTATAATGACTCTATTTTCTTCACATAATCAATTTATCAAACATGTGGAAGGCATACTTTGATCATACAACATTCAATACACATAATTAACATGATTACATAATTCAACATGCTTCTTGAAGGCACTTTATCATAAACATCAGATAACCAACACATACTAAGGTCCATAATTGCATCTTTATGATCACAACATGAATTAAAACTTAATATTAACATGGGCTTCAACTTCAAACCACATAAATCATGAAAAACTCATAAAATCTTGCATTTAAAAAAGGATTCTTGGACTTCTTGGGTAGAAGGAATCCAAGAATCAACATTCAATATACCTTGCTATATGATTCTTGAAAAATTAACGGTGGAATTTCCTTGATTTTAAACCTTTAATAGAAACCCTTATTCATGTTCTTGAGGAAAATTGAGAGAAAACCTTATATTTTTAGTGAAAATATGAATAATCTCATGTTAAATAAGCTTATATAGGGGTAGGATTTGACCAAATGGACTTTGGAAACACGGAAGTGAAATGATGAAAAACTGGGCACAAGGACTATGAAAAGGCGGCACCTTTCCTAGAACCTTTTGTAGGCTGGGCGGCGCCTTGCTACTGAGAGACGGAGCCAAGGCTCTAAGCTGGGTGGCGCCCCTCTATAGCCTTTAGCTACTGTTTTGCCAACCCAAACACGATTTTAGGCTCGTCTAAAAATTCTAAAACTCACCCGAGATGTACTCTTGACTTTCTCCATCGCAACGCAATAAGAAAATCAATAAACGGAGGTTGGGAAGGTCACAAAATAATTTGTCAAAGTTTCGAAGGCTTATGGAATGGAAAAGTTTCAACACTTAGCCAAATTTTCTAAGTGTTAAGCCTTTCTTGGTATGCTTTAGAAGCTCTAAGGACTCTAGAATTTTATGGGGTGTTACATATATATTGGGATATTCTCTCTATTTTCAGAGTTAGTTGCTTTTAGATGTTATTATACAGTGACTTCAAGTCTCGAGAATTGTAATACATAAGGTTTCCTCACTCTATTTGTTATATGGATAATAATGTCATCAAATGATTATTAATTATTGAATTACACTATGTTAGTACTTGTCTAAAAGCATGAGTTAATATTACTATAAACATAGAATAACACTTAAGTGAGTAAAAGTAAACGTAGTATGGTTCTGCTTTCATAGGTTAGGACGGGTGCTAATCATGATTGTTTGGGCCGTGACAGAGATAAAATCAAAGCAATGGATTTGTAGATCTCATCATACAAGAACAAGTCTAGTAGAGTCTTATTGAATGGTACGAAGACTTCTGTACTTTTATTTGAGGGGCTATGAGACTTTAGCAATAGATTCCTTTTCTTTTTCACTTTCGTGCTATAATTCCATCTGGGTTAGTTACTATCCTTCCCGAGTCGGTATCTTTACATTTTCACTATCTTCAGTTTAGAGGCCTACTTTGGAAAACAAATGCTTTGAGTGTGGAGGTTTGGGACATATCAGAAGGTATTGCCATAACTTTTTATCTGCAGGTCAGTCGACTTAGCAACCAGCTTCTATTGCTCCAATTTTGCTAGGTCTAGGTGGTGGAATGAATAGAAGAGGTTTTTCACAAGGTAGGCATAATGTCCAAGCTATAGGTGGCAACTAGGATAACTGAAGTGGATGACAATTTGGTAAAGGTAGAGCTCAGGGTGGAAAAGGTGGAGATCAGAATAGTAATAAGGCACATCTATATGTAGTTATGACTCATCTTGATAGAATCTGTTGATGCGACAATCACCGGTACTATTTTTTCCTGTGATCATATGACTTATGTATTGTTTGATCCCAATTTCACCTCCTCTTATGTGTCTGTGAAACTTTCTATAGATTGAGACTTAAATTATGAATATCTCTGTATCTACACTGGTTGGGGAGTCTATGTGTTGATCAAGTATACTGTGCATATTTTGTGATATTCATGGGATTTAAAACCCTAGAAAACTTAGTCATGTTAGATAGAATTTAAAGTTATTTTGAGAATAAGTTGATTGTCCCCTTATCCTACTATTCTTGATAGTTATGTCAAAACCGTCACTATAGCAATGCCCAAAAAAATTTAGCCTGGGAGGGTATATTTAAGCCTAATCGAGTAAGGATTTTTCTGCAATTCATGCCTAAAAATTAGTGAAGAAGGGGTGTAGGGCATTGTAGCCTATCTTAAGGAAAATAAATATGTAGTCTTTCTTATGATGTCAGTTTCAGTGGTATATGAATTCCTAGAAGTGTTTTCGGATGATCTTTCAAGTAAACATTTTGATAGAAAAGTTGATTTTTGTATAGACCTAGAGTCAAGAAGCATACTTATTTATATTCGACCATACCGTATGGCATTTGCAGAATTGAGAGAGTTGAAATTCCAATTGCAAAAATTATTTAAAAAGGAATCAATTTGTTCAAGTGTCTCTCCTTAAGGTGCACTAGTGTTATTTGTGAAGAAGATAGATGGTAGCATGAGAATATGCATAGATTACAGCTAGTTGAATATGATGAACATTCATAATAAGTATCACTTGCCTAGAATAGATGACCTATTGACCAGTTGTAGGGAGTTACAGCATTCTTTAAGATTGTTTTATGGTTAGGTTATCATTAGCTAAAAATTAGGACAGAGGACATCCCAAAGATTATTTTTCAAACTCATTACAGGGACTATGAGTTTCTAGTTATGTTTGATGAATGCCCCAACTGCTTTCATGAGCTTGATGAATGGAGTCGTTAAGTCCCTTTAGAATTTGTTCATTATTGTGTTTATTGATGATATACTTGTTTATTTTAAGAGTGAAAAAGAGCATGAATCTCATTTGCGTACAGTGTCAGAGTTGGTAAAGGAGAAACAATTATATGCTAAGTACTCTAAGTGTGAATTCTGGCTTTCTTCAATGTCCTTCTTGGAACACGCAGTTTCTAAAGAAAGGGTTATGTTGGACCTACAACAGGTTGAGGCTATTAAAAATTGAGCTAGATCGGTGAACTTGATAGACATTCGTAGTTTTGTGGGATTGGTCAGTTACTATTGTCAGTTTGTTAAGGGGTTTGCTACCATTACTTCACACATGACTTGCATGACTCAGAAGGAAGTCTTATTTTAATGGAATGTGAATTTGAGGAGAGTTTTTAAAAGCTCAAAAATTTATTGATTTTGACTCTAGTATTAATCCTGCCTATTGAGGGTAATATTTTATTATAATTTGTGATGCCTCTGTCATTATCCTAACCAGGATTTGACCGTGACGGGTATCTCCAGCTTACCATGGACCGAAGACCATTCCTTCTCCTAACCTCATGAGCACAATAATAACAATAAAATAAAGTGGAAGCGAAACAAGATAGTACTAAGAGATGAATAGATTTCTTAAATAAAAAATAAGAGTCAAACAACAACCAACCCACATCTGTCTAGAAAGCCTCTAAATAAGAATAAAGTCTAAGTCGGGACATGCCCCTGACCATGATCAAAATAATCCAAAAGTATTGAGTCAATAAAGGAAGAATAATAAAATGATAAGGCTTTCTGAAGGATGAGGGCTAACCACTTCACAATAACTCAACAGATATGCTAAGCCACCTAACACTGCATGGGAACAACAGAAAAGTCTTTAGACCCTACATCATGAAATGATACAGCATCCTAGGACGGCCAGTGGGATAAGCACTGGCATATAACTTAGAAAAAATGATAAAATAATGCCATGTCTAAAATTAGTCAAATCCATATGCATGCATTTATATATACATATATAGGATTTTGAGATAGGAAAAGGTCATGAACATGAGAGTTTTAGATCATTAACCTGGACTGTCTAGATTAATCTGTCCTAAAGATACCCATGGACTATATGGGTCATCTCCCTCTGCTTAAAGGGCCCAGTTCGTGTTAGCCGCACAAACCGAGAAAAAATAGGGAAAAACTAAAGTCACCATGGGAAAGCATACAGTCATGTAGACCTCTGACACCGGCAACTTGGTTTTTAGTGTTCGTCCCCCGAGATTTACACCTCCACGGTGAGCTACACAAGCCCCTTTAAGCCTAAATTAAAATCACTTTGCACATAATTCCAACCATTAACCCAGGAGTCATTCATTAAGGCATTTACCACTTGGTATCATCATATCAATATGCTTTCAAGATAAATTAAGCATGCCAAATCACTCTTTATAACCACATTGACTCCCAAGTTCCATTTAAAATCCAAATCATCGCCACCAAGGCCATCCAAATATATTTTTATATCCATTTATCCATTAATGCAATGTAATGAGTTCAAAAGCAAGTTAAATCATGCAATTTGTCCATATTCAAAACAAGACTATAAAGTAAGTTGAGGTTAATGTCAATTCCAAGTCAAAATCATCATTTGAGAAAATCCATGTCCCCTTACCCAAAGATTTAAATAATGTACCAATTCAGTCTCAAAAACATCAATTTAAAGCATGGATAAGCAATTTAAAATACGGGACAAATAATTCAATCAGTAACAACCAAAACTCCTCAACCTAATTTTAAAAGACACAGTTAAAACACATGAAATCCATTCAATTTATGCCACAATATAAAATTCAAGTTTAGGGAAGAGAGAAATGCCTGAAATACTTAAGAAATTGAAGTCAATTTGAAGTTTAGATCCCGGAGTAGTAATTTTCCAAAAAACCCTTTGAGCTTTCTTAGGTGGGGTTAAAGATGAATAAAGCAGAGTTTAATCTTTGAAAAGTGAAGAAAGGGGACTTATTTTATGTTTAACGGTCGTACCGGTGGTGAAAAGATCAAAATCTCCTTATCCCAAGTGAAAAAAGTAAAACTGGATGAAATTAAAACACTGGCATGGCACGTTGTTATAGCGGAGGTTATCCTCCATGCCACACCAATATCACAGAGGTTAACCTCTGTGACATGACCTTATCGCGGATCCTCACTGCCTCAGAGTTCCAAAATGACCCTGAACTGCTTTCAAAAAATCTAAAAATTTCCCCGAAGATCCTTTTAACATCTCTAAATACAATTCAAGTCAAAATTTGACATTACGTACGTGGAAGGGTCAAAAATAAAATAATCAAAATTTTAATGGGTCTTACAGGGTCATGTTTGGGTTTAGGTGTTGTGTTGATACAAGATCGGAATGTGATTGCTTATGCTTCGAGGTAACTAAATCCTTATGAGAAAAACTACCACATGCATGACTTAAAATTGTCATTCACGATGTTCGCTTTAAAATTTATGGGCATTATCTCTATGGGGTAAAGTGTGAGGTGTTCATAGACTACAACAACTTATAACACGTGTTCACCCAGAAGAAATTAAATTTGAGACAGAGGAGATATATGAAGTTGATTAAATACGAGTTCTCAATCCTGTATCATCTAGGTAAAACTAATATGGTAGCAGATGCACTAAGTTAAAAACTAGTGAGTGTGGGGAGCTTAACAATGCTGGAGGTATCCAAGCGCCCATTGACGAAGAGGTACAATCTTTGGGTAATGACTTTTTGAGACAGCAGGAAACTAAAGAAGAAAAGGTCTTGGCACATGTGGAAGCTAGGTCCACATTATATGACCATATTAAGAGTAGACAGTTTGAAGAAAGGAAATTGAACAACCTAATAGAAAAAGTGTTACAAGAGAAGGCGAAGAAGGCCATTCTAAATGACGAAGGGGACTTGAGAATCTGAGGTTGGTTGTGCATACCTCAAATAGACAACTTATTTATAACCATGGAAATAGAGACTCATAATTTTAAGTACTCTATAAATTTGGGTGCCAACACAAGGTATAGAGACTTGAGACAACACTATTGGTGGCAAAGGATAAAGCGTGACATGGTAGATTTTGTGGTTAAGTATCAAAACTGTCAGTAAGTCAAATACAAACATCAGAGGACTAGTGGTATTTTTTAGTGGATGTTTATTTTGGAATTAAAATGGAAATAAATAATGATGAATTTCGTGGCTATTTTTTTCAAAAATCATTGAGGATATCTGACTTTATTTGGTTCATTATTGATAGGTTGAATATGAAAACTCACTTTATTTCAGCAAGAGTTGATTAAAATATGACTAAGTTAGCCAAAATTTATGTGATAAAATTATGAGGGTAGATGATGTACCCACGTCCATTCTGTTAGACCAAGATATTCGGTTCACTTCTAATTTTTAGAAAAGATTTCAGGTTGAGTTGAGTTTTAGATTGGACCTGAGCCCAACTTTCAATCCACAGATCGATGACCAATCAAAATGGACTCTCCAAGTGCTTGAAGACATACTTCAATTTTATGTCATGGATTTTAGAGGTTAGTAGAACCAATTAACTATTGTGTGAAGTTTTCTACAACAATAGCTATCACTATAGTATTGACATAATTATTTTTGAGTCTTTATATAGTAAAATATGTAGGTCCTCAATTGGTGGTTCGACGCATTTAAGGTAAGGCCTTGAAGCACAAATACACTCGAAGACTTTATAGAGAAGGTGATATCTTATAGCAGCTCAAAGCTGGTAAAAGAAATATATCCATAAAAAAGCGAACGATATGAAATTTGAGAAGGAGGAGAAGGTACTCTTGAGAGTGTTACCTATGAAGGACATGATGTGATTAGGCAAGAAGGGCAAGTTGAGCCCAAGATATATAAGTCCCTTTGAGTTGTTAAAGGAAGTGGGGTCGATAGCATGCATGTTGGCCTTACCTCCTAGTATTTTTTAGGTTCACGTCGTATTTTATGTGTCAATGTTAAAAAAGTACCATAAAGATAGTGACGATATTATTTGTTGGGATTAAAAACTATTTGACAAGGAGCAGTTGTTTGAAAAGGAACCAATTGCTATTCTAGCTAAAAATGTGAAGAAGTTCAAGACACGAGTTAATTCTTATGTAAAGGTTTAATGGAAGAACCGTACTATAGAAAAAGATAGGAGATAGAAATGGAAACGCATACGCGATACCTAAACTTGTTTATTAATTTAGGTGTTTTTTCTTTAAGTGATTATATTTTTTGAGGATGGTTATCATTCGGGGATGAATGAGCGGTAAATTGATATCTGATGTAATGATTCAAAATATCTTTATGCTGAAATAGAAGGTAAAATTTACACCTGGACTGCCTGTGGTTTATTTTTGAATTCAGGGCTAGTCTAAGATTGACTTATTTTTTAGGATTGGACATAGAATGAAATTTGGTACTAATATAATTTGTAGTGGCGAGATTTCATGTGATAATTACTAAGCCAATGAATATAGAAATTCATAGTAATATCTGACATCTAAAATAAAGTAATAGAACTCTGATTATTGTGTTTATCGTTAAGGAGTTATAATTATGGTATGTATTATAAAATAAGAAAAACAGAGGAGAGGTCCCGAGTTTCTGCCTCGGCCTGCTGCATCAAAAAAAGTAACTGTTGCAGTAGTGCTACTGCAGTGGTAACAAGAACTGCAATAACGTCCTCTGTGAAAAAGGACGCAAATCACTACAGTGGTAATTATCCACTTCAGTGATAACACATAGTAAAATTTCAATTTTTAAAAGTCAAAAAATATTTTCATGCCCCAATTTTTTTTTTTTAAAAAAAAACTATAGAGCTCCAGAGAAGGTGATTTTCAGAGAGTTTTTTGAAGTTTTTTATTCTTGGAGGTAAGTAATTACGATTTAGACTTGAATTCACTTTCTTTAATCTTAGAAAATGGATTATTGATGGGTTTTGAAATTTAATCCTAGTGGATAGAAATGGTGAGATTCCTTATAAATTTAGTATGTGATGATCCTAGGGTGTTAAAAAATACTAATGAAACCAGAATTTCGGTTGTTTCTGATACTTCAAGTTAAATTCATCAGGTTTAAATGATAAAAAAAATGCTAAGATGATAAAATAGGATAAAGTAGTGGCTAAAATAAATGAATTATGATCTTTAATGGTTAAAATAGAATAAATTATTAAAATAGTGGTGTATTCTTGTTGATTTATAGATCAAAAACGAATTAAGCAAAATCGAAAGGTCAAAAGTGTGTCTTAAAGGTGATAATGAACAAATGAGCTGAGGTAGACTATGATTTTGTTGTAGAACTTAGACTTTCTTGACTTTGTGTTTGTTTGAAACTTGACATCTATGATTGCCTTCAATTATGACTTGTGATTTAATGACTGCGTCGCATTATATTTGCATTGTGATAATATGTTGAGATGATAGGTAGGTACCACGCCGGTACAGATATGATAATGGATCGGTACCATACCAATACGATGTTATGTTGATGATGAGGTTGATAAGAGTAAGAGATGATGCACACATACACCCATACATATTCATTGGGGGCCTATTGATGACTTTACGTGATGATTGGTGTTAATGAAATGATTAAGTATGAAAGCATGTGAAATTAAATTTATGAGTTGTAACTATGTGATAATATATGATGTGTTGAGTTGAATGATATATATATGATGTGTTGAGTTGAATGATATCACTGGTTATGAGTTTTGTTATGATCGTTGTTATACTTGTTTGACTTGCTTACTTGTACATTATTGAGTTAGTTGAATTATGATGCTTATCAGTACTTGTTGAAGTACTGATGCTACCAGTACTTTTCTTTATGTTGAATGCAGGACATCTTCCAGCATTTGACATGTGACCTCGACTTTAGATAGTGATTCAGACGTGATTTGAGGGTGAGCATCATGTTCGAACAACCTTAAGATCCTCTTATGATGTTGACTTCCCTTGTTTTCTGGATTAATTAAGATGATTTTTGTTTTTTAGATTTAGTTGTTTTTAGATGTTCTTGTACGGTGACTTTAAATCCTGGGGATTGTAATAAATAAAGGTTTCTGCATTCTATTTGTTTTTTGGATGATAATGTCGTAAAATGATTACTAATTGTTGAATTAGCTATGCTACTAGTACTTATTTAAAAGCATGAGTTAATATTACCATGATCGTGAGAATAATATTTTAAGTGAGTAAAAATGAGCCTGGTATGATTCTCCTATCATAGGTCAGGACGAGTGTCAATCTTGATCTTTTGGGTCGTGATACTCCGGCATAACTAATTTTTTTACAACCAATATCTACGTGACTATACCTTCATAACTAATTTTTACATAACTAATATTTGTATAACTTGGATAACAACCGAACAACCCCTAAGAATATTTTGAAAAAGTTACTTTCTTGAATTCTGTTGTATAACTCAATGGCTAAAGAGTTAAATACACAAATGTTGTATTGTTGACATGCAGAATCAACGTATTGATTAAAGACTACGTGCACTATTAATTAAAAGGAGATGTATATACTCTACAAAAAAGTTGACAAAAAGAAAAAGTAGGCAAATGACTCAGTGTAACAAAGATGGGCTAATAAGCAATCACAGAGATCCCTTTGTATTGATTAACTGAACCAAATACAACTTCAACAAACTGTAACACCTTGCAATATCCAAGGAAATTGAAATATAAAAGAAAATAACTAGGGATATATAAGAGAATAGAGATGAGAAGATAGTTTGAAAAAAGAGATGAGAACTAGAAGAATAAGGGTGAGGAATCAGAAAGATCCATCATAAATTTGCTCCTCCATTATGCCCAGTCCCTTCTCTGTTTATTCACTCTGTTGCAACAAACTTTTTCCCTTGTCACGTGAACTCCCACCTCTCCAAACATAATCATCAAGTCTTTTAGGGAGAATTTCTTTTCTAGAACTCTTACGTGGCATGTCCATGTGATTATCCTCTGTGGCAGTCCCCGTGTCATCTTGGTCAACAACTTGACTCCGCTTGTTTACAACAATACTCCCTTCCTGAAAAACAACATTGTCCTCAAGGTTGGGGTTAGGTTGATCGGCTAAAGATAAGGTATCCAGGAGTTGCAATGGAGTGATTTGTTGGACTAGTTCACCCACACAATGCTTTAAGATAGAAGCATGAAACACAGAATGAATTTTAGCAGCTTCAGGGAGATCCAAATTGTAAGCCACAACACCCACACATTTCAAAATTTTGTAAGGCCCAAAGTAGCGCATTCCCAACTTGTGATCACGTTGTAGACGCAGAGTAGATTGCCTGTAAGGTTGAAGCTTCACAAATGCCCAATCCCCGACCTCAAATATAATTTTAGTGTGAGATTTATCTGCCAAGGCTTTCATACGAGTCTGAGCTTTTTTCAAATTAAGCTTGAGAAGTTGCAAGACTTCATCTCTCTGCAACAAAAAAGTTTTCTACTAACTCATTGGATATACTCCCTAGTATATAACGTGTAATTATGGAAGGCTCGCACCCATACAAGGCCTGGAAGGGAGTCATACCAACTCATGTCTGATACGAAGTATTGTACCAGAACTTTGTCCACGATAAAATGGAAACCCAAGTGGTAGGAATATTAGCAACATAACACCTGAGGTATAGCTCAACACACTTGTTAAGTACGTTGGATTAGCCATATATTTTTGGGTGATAAGTCGTACTCATAGCCAACGTAGACCCCTATAAATGATGAATCTCCTGCCAAAAAGAGTGAAAAAATCAAGGGTATCGATCTATCACAATGGTTCGATGGTTTTCATGTAACCTAACAACCCAAGCCACAAATGTTTCAACCACCGTATAAGTGGAGAAAGTGGATGATAAGGGTATAAAGTGCCCATATTTAGTGAGACAATCCACCACAGTCATGATAGTAGCCTTGCCTTTGGAACTAGGAAGGCAAGTAATAAAGTCCATGTCAATATCCTTAATTACTTGGTCTGGTATTGGTAAGGGATGAAGTAGACCCACTGGGTGTGTATGGGAGTCTTTTATTTGTTGGCAAACGTGGCAAATAGTAACAAAGACTGGACATCCTTGCGCATAGGTTTCCAAAAAAAGTTGAAATTGAAATCGATCCTTCACTGTGATTGCATTAAGTGCTCGATAGTCAATAAAAAAATGCCACGTGTCATCCTTCTTACAAACCAACAACATAGGCGATGAAAATAGGTTGGTGCTAGCCCGTATCACCCTTTCCTTAAGCATCTCTATAACCATTTATTCCATGACTTATTTCTAAAAATAAGGATACCTATAGGGTTTAACATTCACTAGTTGAGCTCCAAAATTGAGATGTATAACGTGGTCTTGGAGACGGGAAGGTGGTAATCCTACTGGATTTTGGAACACATCAACATAGAGGTCTAACAAGGTCCGTAGTTCCGCATCAAGTTGATCTATAAGCGAATTATCTGCAGCAACTACCTCCAAACAAAAGCACGATGCAATTGCCTCCATAGTTGTCATTCGTATTAAGCTATGCAGTTGTACAGGTTACACATCCGTCGGAGATACACCCTGCCATACTACACGAGTTCCTTCTAAATAGAATTCCAGTGTCCTTGTCGAATAGTTTGTAAGAACTGAGCATAGTGTAGCCAACCAAAAAACTCCAAGAACAAGGTCAACACTGTGTAATGATAAGACATATAGGTCCACTATGAGTGTGGTTCCATGAATCAACATAGTGATTTGTCTTACCATTCCATCACATCGAAGGCGTTATCTACTCCTCACAACAACAGAAAATTTAGAGATGGTTTCAATGGATAACTCTAGAAGGTGTGCCACCCCTTCCTGAATAAAATTATGGGTACTCGCACCATCTACCAAGATCTTAACTGAATTCTCATTCACCTGCCCTAAAAAATAAAATGTGGAAGGTGAATTTCACCGGCTAGTGCATTGTAAGAAATGGCAGAGTGCTCTTGGACCTCTAAGCACTGCAATTCATCTGCCAAAATATCATATATGACAAAAGGGTCGGGCAATAGAGAATCAATATCTGACCCATTAGTAAGGAGAAAAAGTTGAGGTGGGGTTTTATATTTATGGCCTACGGTATACTTTTCTTCACAGTAATAACAGAGACCACGCTCTCGTCGACTATGGAGCTCAGCATGTGTTAAGCATTTGGGTGGTGGTCTATTGAGTATTGGTGGTTGCAGTAAATCAGGAACGACGGAATTAGAAGAGGAGAAATTGGGAAAAGCTTTTGTGGGAGGGTTAGGAAGTAAGGTGTCAAGTTTTAAACAATTTAGTCGAAATAAGCAGTAAAAAGTGGGATAATTTTTTGGATTTTCTGATTAATAACTGAATTGCAAAAACAAAAATACAACGAACTGAACCACTAAAATGACGTAAGCAACTAATCTAAGGGGCCTTCATTGATAGCTTGGATCTGCAGAATGAGAAGAGATAGAAATTAGAGTGAGAAGGAGAGAGAAGAGGAGATTCTGGAAGAAGGAAGAGAGGTGAGAAAAGTATCGATAATTTCTGAATAGTCTCTCTCCTCAAGTTGGTTAGAACTTATAACAAACATGTGCTGTGCTGGCAGCTGACTTAGCAAAATCTAAGCCTATGCGACCTTTTTAATTAAAACTATTCCTGGCCGTTCATTTTAATTTGTTGACATAGTGTGCTATTCACTATACAGATCATCACATACCCTTTCTCTGTAAAACATCCTTGTCCTCAAGGATGAAATTCAGGAAATTTAGCTCGTATGAAATAAAAATCCTTCCAGGTAGCCTCTTTGGGGTGGGGGGAGGTTGGACCACTGTATGAGCACCTTCACAGCTACAGTGTTTCCCTTCTTGACCATTTGTCGTTGCAGAACTGCCACGGGTTTCACTAAAACCTGTCCATCATCTGTAGTCATTAGAAGAGTAGATTGAACCACCACTTTAGACCCTACCTTCTTCTTAAGCAAAGAGACATGAAAAATTGGGTGAACCTTAGCTTCAGCCGGCAACTGTAGTTTATAAGCAACCAGTCCAATCTTACTGATGATTTTATAAGGGACATAGTACTTGGAGCTGAGCTTTAAACTCTTCCTCAGAGCTATAGAGGATTGTCGATAGGGCTGTAGCTTGAGATATACCATATCACCAACCTAAAATTCTCTCTCACTCCTGTACAAATCAACATAATGCTTCATCCTCTCCTAAGCTTTGAGGAGATTGTCCTTGAGTAACTGTTGCATTTGCTATCTTTTCATAATAACATCATCAACAGCAGGCACAGTGGTATCTAGTAAGGGACCCATCGATAGTTGAGGAGGGCAGTAACCATACAAAGCCTCAAAGGGAGTACATTGTAATCTAGTATGGTAGTTAGTATTGTACCACCATTCAGCAAAATGAATCCATAGTTTTCATTGATAAGGTTTTTGACTTGTCATACATCTCAAGTAGTTCTCGATACACCTATTGACTCTCTCGGTCTGTCCATCTGTTTGAGGATGGTAGGCTGAGCTATACAGAAGCCGAGTCCCACTTAATTTGAAAAGAGCTTGCCAAAAGTGACTCATAAAGACTCTATCTCTATCAGAAATGATGGATTCATGGGTACCATAAAGAGTATAAACTCTTTTCTAAAACTTTTCAGCAACTTGTAAGGCAGTGAAAGGATGGGATAATGCTATAAAGTGAGTAGATTTTGTAAACCTATCAACCACCACAAAAATGATATCCTTACCTTTAGACTTAGGCAACCCTTCAATAAAGTCCATACTTATATGTTTCCATGACTTCAGGGATGGGAAGGGGTTGTAGTAAGCCTGGGTAAGGCACATTCTCATCCTTGCTTTTCTGATAAATATCACATTCAGATACTACTTGTATCACCATCTGCTTCATTAAGGACCAGTAGAAGAGTTGGGATAGTCTTTTAAGAGTACCAAGCTGACCTGAGTGGCCACCTAAATTAGAATCGTGAAAGATGTGAATCAATTATAGCCTCAAACCTCCAGTTGATCCCACATAGATCTTTCCCTTCTTCTTTAGTATTCCTGCACCAAAATGCCATAGACTAGGGTTGAGAGTTGAGTTATCAACTCCATAGCTGTGGGATCATCTTTATAGCTTTACACAATTTCTTGCACCCATGATGGAACTGTCATACTTATTGCATTAAGATGAGCCTCATTAGTATGAACTACCCCTTTTTGTTGTCTTCAAAGAGCATCGGCTACTCTATTTTCTGTACTCTTTTTATATTGTACTTCATAATCAAGTCCCAAAAGCTTAGTCAACCCCCTCTGTTGTACTACTGTAGTGACCCTTTGTTCCAACAAATATTTGAGACTATGATGGTCAGTCTTGACTATAAAGTGTTTATATTGCAAGTAATATCTCTATTTGTCTACCGCATTCAGTAAAGCCATATATTCTTTCTCATAAATAGACTTATCTCTATATTTAGTAACCAATACCTTATTGAAATAAGCTACAAGTTTGCCCTTTTGTAAGAGAACAACCCCAATCCCAGAATGACAAGCATTAGTTCAACTGTAAATTCTTCATTATAGTCCGGTAAAGCTAACACTGGAGCAGTAGACATTGCTAACTTTAAGGCTGAAAATGCTTGATCAGCTTCATCAGTCCATATAAAAGTATTTTTCTTTAATAGATCTGCCAAGGGTCTGCTTATACTCCCACAATTGGCTACATACTTCCTATAGTAACCTGTCAGTCCCAAGAAACCCCTAACAGCCTTAATTGTGCTAGGAGTAAGCCACTCTATCATTGCTCTCACCTTAGCTGGGTCAGTAGATACACCCTCAGCAGAGATTACATATCCTAAGTACTCCACCTTGGATTGACCAAAGGAGCATTTTAACCTTTTTACATACAATAAATGGGATACTAATGTATTGACCACTAAGACCAAGTGCTCTACATGCTCATGCAATGACTTACTGTATGTAAGGATATCATAAAAAAGTACCAATACAAACTTTCTGAGGTAAAACTAGAATACCTGATACATGAGGGCTTGGAATGTTGCTGGGGCATTGGTTAGCCCAAAGGGCATCACCTTGAACTTATAATGACCCATATGGGTTCTAAAAGTTGTCTTGTACACATCTTTAGCTTTCATTCTAATCTGATGGTAGCCAACTCGTAAATCTATCTTTGAAAATATTATAGCTCCATGTAACTCATCAAGAAGATCATCCACAATGGGAATAGGGTACTTATCCTTCACTGTAATTTTATTCAACCCTTTGTAATCCACACGAAACCTCCATGTTCCATCTTTCTTTTTGACCAATAAAGTTGGAGATGAGAATGGGGATTGGCTGTGACTAATGATTCCATTGGTTGGAATATCAGCAACTTGCTTCTATAGTTCTTCCTTCTGGTAGTAATTATCTGTAAGGTCTTAAGCTTACTGGTTCAGCCCCAGGTTTCAAGTTAATTGAGTGGTCTAAGTGTCTAACTGGAGGCAGATTCTTAGGCTCTACAAACACTGCGCGATACTTGTTGATTACTTTCTGTATAGTGTCATCTATTACCTCTTGTTCTCTTATTGTTTCACACCCTAACATGAATAAATGAGCAATCAGAGTTTGTCCCTTCTTGATTAACTTGCCCACTGTACTGCCACTGATCATACTCAGGCTTCCCTCTATTGGGATGGCATGTAATACTTTTTTTTATTCTTTCTTTCGATCGTCACGCACCTCTTTTTATGATCAAACTTAGTAGGATTTTATTTCTTCATCCAGTCGTTGCCCAAGACCAAGTCATAACCTCCTAGGTTGATAATTCTTAGGTCTTTCTTAAAAGATTTACCCTCCATTTTCCAGCAAAAACCCACGCAAGTAGTGTGACACATCACATAGTTTCCATCAGCAACCGTTACTTTCATAAGGGCACCATATTCAGCTACATATCCTGTATCACTCACATCTTTATCATCTATAAAACTATGTGTACTACCTGAATTGATTAACACATCAAGGGTCCTGTTCTTCACTGAACCTCTAACAAGTATGGAGTTCACACCTTGATTATTGCCGAAAAGTGCACTCAAACAAATAGCCTCTAACACCTCTTGTTGTATCTCACCTTCAATAATAAGATCAGGTGGTTAAGGAATTTCTATTTCTTCAGGTGGTAATGCTTTTTCTTCACCTACCATGCAGTTCAGTTGCTTTGTTGTACAGTTGTGCCTCAGAAAGTATTTCTCTCCACACCTGAAACATAGTTTGTTAATCTTCTTATGTTCATATACCTCAGGGCTAAGTCTAAAGGTGTTGGGTTTAGTAGTGTTCACAGTAGTAGGCCTCGAATAACTGGATCCAACTGGTGTTGCAGTAGGCTTGACCACTATTGGAGCCTTCTTCTGAGCTACTTCAATTATTTTTTCCTGCAATCTAGCTTGCTCGATAGCTAACTTCAATGTAGTGGGTTTGAACATCTTAACCCTATATTTAATTTCCTTTTTCAGTGCTCTAATAAAACTAGAGAGGAAGTATGCCTCATTCAGGGTAGGATTCCTCATGATCATCTAAGCCTTCAAGTCTTCAAACCTCCCTAGAAATTCCTCCACAGTTCCAGTTTGAGATAGTTTGTTGAAATCCTCCACAACATCCCCAATCAGAACTTCCCCAAATCAAATACACAATTCCTCGTTAAATTCAACCCATAAGACTACTCCCCTACTCAAAACAAGTGAGTTATACTAGGTTTCAGCTAACCCATTCAAGTATAATGCAGCCCCTTGTACCTTCTGGTTATCAGTAGTTTTATATAAATTAAAGTACCTCTCACACTTATGCAGCCATACCTTGGGTTCAGAGCCCTCGAAGCTAGGCAATTCCTATTTAGTAAGGGGAATAAGCAGGCGGCCTCGAGCTTTCTACACAGGATTCGGGAGTAAACCATCCCTACCAGGATTTACAACCTCGGGAGAATGTTGAGGTGCCCTCTCCAGAGCTGTCAACCGATCCAAAATAAGCTCTAACGTACCTTTAATTCCAGCTTTTGTAGTATTGAGTTCCTCCAGAAGTTCATCATGTCGCAGTAACTTATCGTCCAAAAGTTTAAATCAGGTTCCTTCAGCCATTAAAACCTGGTCTCTGATACCAATTGTCAAGTTCTAAACAATTTAGTCAAAATAAGCAGTAAAAAGTGGGATAATTTTCTAGATTTTTTGATTAATAACTGAATTGTAAAAACAAAAATACAACGAACTGAACCACTAAAATGACGTAAGCAACTAATCTAAGGGGCCTTCATTGATAGCTTGGATATGCAGAATGAGAAGAGATAGAAATTAGAGTGAGAAGGAGAGAGAAGAGGAGATTCTGAAAGAAGGAAGAGAGATGAGAAAAGTACCGATAATTTATGAATAATCTCTCTCTGCAAATTGGTTAGAACTTATAACAAACATATGCTGTGCTGGCAGCGGACTTGGAAAAATCTAAGCCCTTGTGACCTTTTTAATTAAAACTATTACTGGCCATTCATTTTAATTTGTTGACATAGTGTGTTATTCACTATACAAATTATCACATAAGGGCAGAGCCCTATTAGCTAAGGCAAGTCGGATATGCCCCTTTTTCTCCTGGATCCTCTTCTCATGTATATGGGCCAGAGAAACAACTTCCTCATAACATTGAGGTCTATGAGTAACAACTGAACCCTTAATATCCTCACATAGCCCAGAGATAAACAGACGAACCATCAGCTCATCAGAGATACCTGTGATCTCACTGGCAATGGCCTCAAAATGGTTCTGGTAGTTGGACACAGTGGTCGTTTGACATGGCTTTGCTAATCTGCCCTCTGCCGACTCGATCCCTTTTGGTTGAAAATAAATCTTCACTTTTTCAATGAAATGGTCCCATCCAACCAGTTATTTATTGTGAAACAACCAGTGGTACCACTACAAGGCTTCCCCATCAAGGTAAAATGATGCTAAGGTTAATCGATGTGCCACCGTAATGCCATAGAAATCAAAATAACGTTTTGCCTGAAATAGCCATGCTTCTGGGTTCGTGTTACTAAAATGACCCAATTCAACTAGAGCTGGTTTGTGACGAAGAGTTGGTACTGTAGGAGCATCCATGGCTGGATCTCATAGAGGAGCATCCCTCGGAACTATTTGCCTCACTATCTCCTGAAGAAACATTGCATGCCAGCGAGGTCCTTGGCAAAAGAATCCTTTACGTCCTTCATCGATTCAGCAATTAGAGCCTTGAGTTGTTGGTCCTCCATTAAAGACCACCGTATGAAGGCACTAATGTAACAAATATGGGTTAATGAGCAATCACAGAGATCCCTTTGTATTGATTAACTGAACCAAATATAATTTCAACAAACTGTAACACCTTACAATATCCAAGGAAATTGAAATACAAGAGAAAATAACTAGGGATAGATAAAAGAATAGATATGAGAAGATAGCTTGAAGAAGGAGATGAGAACTAGAAGAATAAGGGTGAGAAATCAGAAAGATCCATCATGAATTTCATTCCCCATTATGCCCAGTCCCTTCTCTGTCTATTCACTCTGTTGCAACAAACTTTGTCCCTTGTCACGTGAACTCCCACCCCTCTAAACGTAATCATCAAGTCTTTTAGGGGGAATTACTTTTCTAGAACTTTTATGTGGCATAGCCATGCGACTATCCTCTGTGGCAGTCCCCGTGTCATCTTGGTCAGCAACTTGACTCCTCTTGTTCACAACACTCTGTGTGTGCATTTTCTTTTCTTTCTTTTTTCCTTTTTATAAAAAATAATTTGGTGTATTAAAACTTTTACTATGTGCAGAATTTAGGGTAGAATCAAACCACAAGGGTATATTATATGCAACCTTACCTTATATTTCTGCTAGAGAATGTCTCCATAGCTTGAATCTGTGACCTCATGATCACATGATAACAACTTTATTAGTGACACGAAGGCTCCCTTTTAGTATGTGCATTTTCTTATGTTATAAAAATTCCAACATAGTATTGAGCACATATGAAGGGAACAAAGTGGAGCATGCCACCTTAGGTGTTAGCTAGTATTAATGAATCTTAGCAATTAAAGATATTCTTACTTAAAGTTCGATTAAAGTGATGGATTTTCTCAACTAAATTGCACCTTTTAATTAAGTGGAGGTAGAGAGACCACTATTAAAAGCAAGCCTATGTGAAGCACATTCATTACCTAAGAAGTAGGAAGAAACAATGATATTATTCTCAATCAACTAGCTGGGACATATAATAATACTCCACAATCATATGGATTCACCATTGGCTAGGAGTATTCTTTTTTGGTTTAAATCATCCACAATCATTGGCTAGAGTAATTTAGTTTACGTTGTATATGATATATTAAATTGTGCAACGCTTCTTATCAATTTTCGTTATTTCCTAGGTTTAATCCGAAACTTTAAGTTGAAGGGATAACATCTCCCAAAATGACATGCATATAGCCAAATAGAATGGTGCGGTAAATTTAACATCTTTTGTCAAAAGATTCTAATTTCATGCTTATTAGACAATGTAGATCAATGAAACTGTCCAAGGGCTATATTTGTTTGAAGTTATGAATTTGCAGCCTCAGTTTTTGATAAGTTAAAACAAACCCACATAGATTTCTGAAAACCTTAATGAATTGATGATTAAATGATATTCTTTTTATTTCATTTCATGTTTGATGGGATAAAAATAAGTTGTCTACTTGACTTATATATGGATGACTAATAGTAGTTGTAGGTTAACAATAAAGTCAAATATGGTAGATTATTAGTAAAAGAATGTCAATCGTTAATGTTTCATTTAATAGGGGTGTACTTAGGTCGGGTTGGTTTGGTTTTTATTAAAAAAAATATAATTAAAACAATTATGTCGGTTTATTAAAATTATAAACCAAATCAAATCAACATAAAATTGGTTTTTTTTTTGTTCAGGTTTTAGTCGGTTTTTTTGAATTTTTAATTTTTTTTTTTATTTTTTTTTATAATATTTAGTTTTTACAATTATATTGTGATCGAAGATTAAATCAAATATATTTTCACTCATGTGCTAATGAAAATCATAATTATGAAAAAATGAGGAGCGAAAAACTCTCTTGAAACTAAAAAGTTAGATGAAGAGTGAAAAGTTTAGGTTTTAAGTTTATATTGGATTTTGGATCATTGAATTAGTAATTAATGGACTAATATTACAACTTAAAGGCTCAGATCTAAATATATATCTACATCTACTTTCAAATTATTGAAAATTACTAATATTAGTTGAAAAAGTATTTAAAAAGTAGATTATAATTAATTAATTAATTAATATATATATATATATATATATATTACGTCGGTTTGATTTGGGTCGGTTTGACTTTTTTTTTTGTCAACACCAAATCAAACCAAGAATGATCGGGTTTTTTTTCTAACGTCAAACCAATCAAACCAAACCATAAGTCGATTTTTTTTCTCGATTTGATTTGGTTCGTCAGTTCGATTTGACTTGTCGGTTTGATCTGTACACCCCCATGTTTCAAGATAAAAATTGTGTCATGTATATTGAAACGAAAGAATGAATTTCAAAGTTTTGGAAATCTGAATTAAATCGGAAGTGATAAAAGTGTCCTTTCACTTTTATTTCTTTCATAAAATTTTAAAATAACTTTAATTTATACTTTTGACCAAACATAATATCAATTTGAATTTCAACTCAAAAAAATTACTCTTTCTATTCCATTTTATGTGTCGTATTTTAATTGGGCACAGAGTTTCAGAAATGAGGGATGACTATGTAAAGTTTATAAAATTGTTTCTCTTAAAATTTACTTTTTAATTATTTTTTTATTAAGTGAAATCCAATAAAGATAAAATAAAACTATTGTAATTAAATAGTTATGAAATAAGGGAAGATGAAATTTTTTTTTAAACGAATTAAAAAAAATGAAAAAACACCTAGGACGGAAGGAATATTGTTTTTGTGATCGGACAGGGCCATCGTATGCTTAATGCAAACGTAGTAGTTCAGCTGTCACCAATCAAAGTCAGCTGTCACCAATCAAAGTGTGTAAACAAGATACTACACATACCCATCCTTTTAAAATATCAATTCCATTCAATTTAATCAAGTTGGTCCCCACCAATATGCTTGGTTATTTGGTTTTGTTTGTGCGGTGGGGTAGGAAAAGAAAGCAAATGGGAATCTCTCTTTTTGTTACTTTCATCCGTAAAAAGCTGATGTTCTTCTCACCTAAAATTACACTTCTGAGTGTGTTTGTGTAGAAGAAACACGTTTTCAACAAAAATAAGTGAATTTTTGTATAAAAGGTTTCCGCTTTGATTTGCAAAAAATAATAATATTATTTTAAAATATTTATATATAATTTAGATAAATATTATGGAAGATAGGAATTAGGATAAGGGTGTGTGGTGGCCGGTGGTGATGGGGTAATGGGGTGGAGTAGAGATGAGATGAATGGAGAGAGTGAGAAAGGACACAATCAATACGGAATGTCAATTGTGTAATTTGTGCTCTTTACTTCTATTAGAGAAGTTATTTTCTCATTTTTAAGAAATTTATTTTTATAGAGAATATTTTCTTAAAATTTTGATCAATTAAGCATAAAAATATAAAAAAAATAATTAAAAAATATTTTTCTCGGTACCGAACAAACGTATGTCTTGTCATTTCTTCTGAGAATTCGGATTACTTCATAATCAGTAGCGCCATATGTAGTATAATTTTCAAATAAAGGCGCTTCGGATGAACCCCTCCACCCTCTTGCTCTACCCTTGGCTGCGTAAGTATGGTTAAAAAAAGGAATTGAAAAAGAAAGAATTGCCATTGTGAAGTCTAGAAAGATGGAAACAACAAATTACTTATGTATCGTGTTTGGTAGCTTAAATTTTTTCTCTCCTATATATCATTCTTGGATGTTTCTAATCAATTAAAAAAGTAAAAATATGACGAATAAAAAAACGAAGTTTATAATAAACATTTATTTGAGTTGATAATTAACGCTAATAGAGAAAGATGGAAACAACAAATCACTTATATATCGTGTTTAGTAGCTTAAATTTTTCCTCTCGTACATTATTCCTGTATGCTTCTAATTAGAGTTGTACATACGTTGGGTTGGTTTGATTTTTTATTGAATAAAAACCAAATCAATTATGTAGGTTTATTAAAATTATAAATCAAATCAAATCAACATAAAATCAGTTTTTTCGATTAAGGTTTTAGTCGGTTATTTTGGTTTTTTGGATTTTCTCATTTTTTTATAATCTTTATTTTTTACAACTATATTGTGATTGAAAACTAGATCAAATATTTTTCACTCATGTGCCAATGAAAAAACTCAATTATGAAAAATTGAGGTTCGAAAAACTCTCTTGAACTAAAAAGTAAGATGAAGAGTGAAAAGTTTAGGTTTTAAGTTTATATTGGATTTTGAATCATTTTATTAGC
>NC_061115.1:182301978-182314016 GCF_002878395.1 Capsicum annuum | reverse complement strand
GATGTCAAATTGGCACAAATCAAGAGAAGGAACCTAAATAGTTGTCCAACCAACTGCTTAGACTAAAAATAGACGACAGATATATAATTTATGCATAATCAGTGAATAATATATGTATCTTGGCTAGAAAAAATATTCATCGATCTCTACCAAGTTTATACACAACAACACAAAGACCATACAAACTTGTTGAATAAAGCTTTTGAACTTTATTATGATGTTAAAATTATACCTCTTTCAAGAGAGCTTCATTGTCATGTTGAAGAGATTCATAGTTATGTTTGAGAGAATCAAAATTTGCTTTGAGAACATTGTAATCTCTCTCCAATTGCTTTGTCTTCCATCGAGCACGACGATTTTGAAACCAAATCGCCACTTGTCGCGGTTGAAGTCCAAGTTCTTGAGCTATTTTCACTTTCCTCTCGGGTTCAAGTTTGTTATCAACTTCAAAATTTTTCTCCAATGCCTTCACTTGATCAACCTTCAACCTCCGTTTTCTCTCGGATCCAAAGCCGGATTCTTCTATACATGTTGTTTCATCATCTAAGCCTTCTAACATGGATTGAAAGTCCCTTGAATAAATATGGTTGTTCCAATGGTTTTGGTCATCTAAAATACAATCACAAATATATATAATGAGAGAGACATAGTAAAAGCTAGTAGTAGATTGGAGATAATTCGTGAAAATTTATGTCATCTATTGAAACATGACCTATAACAATATGTAACTCTTCCTTTGAAAACTACCGTGAAAACATGCTATAAAAAAATTATTTATACTATTACTAGTAAAACATTATTTAGCAACATCAAAGTTCAAGTTCAACTTAAAAAACTTGTTATACTCAACTTGTTTGGATAGTGGTTTGTCGTGGTTCCATAATGTCTAGTACAATATGATATGGTACAGTACAATACCATATTTGGATGGACTGTATGTGATTTAATAATAGTTTTATTGTTTAGCTTTATGATATGATACTATATGGTAAGAGCTAAATTTACTAAAATGCTCCTAATTATTATAAATTTTAAATTAATCAAAAATTATTAATAAAACAATAAATTTATGCTTTTTGCTGGAAATAAAGGGCTGCCCCATGTCCATGCCCAGAAAATATTTGATCAAGCTCATGCTGATGAGCTGAGATTGGATATGGGATTTATCAATTGTGAAAAACTTTTCAAGAAGTTCCACGTTGGACACTGTTGACTAGCATATTTCAGCCTTACATATTTCAATTGTGAAAAAATTTCAAGAAGACAGAAGGATGAAGAACAACTTGTACAAGGAGCAGAAAAGAAGACAACGAAAGAGGAAAGGAGCAGAAAAGCTTCGAAAGGAAAGAGAAAAGAGCAAGGAAAAAGAAGCTTTGAAAGAGTAAGATTAGATTAAACAAAATTATACAGGGTATAGTTAAAAAAAAAAAAAAATCATGCCATAACACTAACTTGATGGTTCAACAAATTAATTAATTTCATGATTATCAAATCATAAAATAATATCATACCATACTATCTTTTTTAGAAAATAATTAAAACAAACATAATTTTTACAGTAATCATACCATACCATTGAAAACCACAATCCAAACAAACTGTAAAATGCTTTAATTGTGTCAAATTCTATGCATCACCGTAGAACTCAATAATTTTAGTTCAAAACTTCTATATTTTTTTTTAAGAAATTTATTTATCGTAACTCAAGTGAATTAGAAATTGGACATGTTATTATCAAAAATACTCCTTTTAAATTATTCGTCTTAAATTAAGATGACTTATTGAATAAGAAAAATAATTAATAACATGTCTAATTTATTATAATAAACCTATTATATGATGTTTACAATTTAATTTTTTTAAAAAATAATTAATACAAGATATAAAATATGAAAAAAAAAAATTATCTTATCTTGATTAATGAAAAAAATAAATATAATGAGACATTAAATTAGAAAATTTGAAACAAAGGAGTCATTATCTCACGAAAACATTAAAAAAAAATTAAAATAAAAAGGTGAAAATTTCAAGGGAATTTAAATAATTAACTAAGCACCTGTAGTGTTTTGACACATGGACATCAATGGTGCACCCAAGGAATCAGTACTACGAGTTCTCTTCATGATGATTGCACTTTCTTTCTTGAATTAATGAAAGTTCAATTATTATTTTTTTGAATCAAGTAAGAAAATTGTACAAGATATTAAATGAGAAGAAAATACATAATTCTCCTTTTCAATTAATTCCTCCACTTCTAAACCCATGGTTTTAAGAAAGGAAGTAAAAGATTTTAAGTTAAATACACAAATTCATTATGTCACAAACCATTTTGTGATGCACATAAAAGTGTAGAAGAAAATGCTGTGTACATATTTAGAAAGAGAAAAGTTGAAATGAAGAAGAAAATGGAAAGAAGAAACCAGAAGAAATTAGTTCACAACAAAGGTGGCCTAGCTTATTTTTTTCTCTCTTTAAATAATAACAAATCTGGGGTCAGATGTAGGGTTAGAATCTGACTAAGGTTAGGTACACTTGCATTTTGTGTTTTTGGGTAAATGAAATGAACTTCAAATTCAGTGCAAATGCAACTTGATTTGTAATAAACTTGACTTTTCCTAAGGAGATATTTTATTTTCGGTCTCTAATTATCTATCGCATTGTTTTTATGGGAGTTTTACATAGATTTCGACTAATTTATTCATAGTTATATTTTATTTTAATTTTTTTTAAAATTTTATAAAATATTCATTTTTAATTTTTCAGATACATAATTAAAAGAGATACATGATTAATGTTATATCTTAAGAAATAACTAATTCGTTGTAATTATAAAAAATAACAGTAATTAACTCACTCAAAGAGTAATTTACTTTGTAGATCTTCTAATTAACATCTAAATATCTCAAAAAATTGATATTTAGTTAATAATACAATTTTTTCGAAATATTCTTCTTCATGTTCAACTTCCAGATTCATTCTTCTTTAGTTTTTTTTTTCTTGGTGTTATTTTTCTTTTTCAATTTTTTGCAATAAATTTTAAACCTTGAAAAAAAATATACAAATATTGATTAAAAACGTATCATGATAAGACATGATGTATCAGTATAAAGAATAAGATTTGAAATACAAAGATACTCAATAAAGTTCCCATGTAATGATACAAAAGGAGTAAACATTCTTATGACACTGTACGCTCCGAAAAAATAGGAAAACCCCTAATTTGCCTATACAAATTTTAGCCGGAAATAATGATCGCGACGACCGTCGGTCATCCTCCAATGACGGAGACTAGTCAACTAGCTACACCTAGTGATCATGCTCTAAAAACTTCTTTTGCAACTTTGTTCCAAAGCACCAGCAAACCTCAGAAACCTGTACCAATGAAAGAAATATCTTATTTGCATGGGGAACCACGTATTATTTGAGAGAAGGAAGAGATCAACCAAATTATTATTAATGGAGATCTTCAAAACGCTATTATTGAAAAAAATTCATATGGATGGCCAAAAATAGAGAATTTAAGGCGCTTAATCTCAAAACAATGTGATTTGAAGGGAGAAGTTAACATAGGGCTTTTAAACAATAGATATGTCTTAATAAGGGCTACAAAGATTAAAGACTATGTCCATTTGCTATCAAAACCACATTTCTGTATCACCAAAAATTATTGGTCATATTCAATGAGAACTCTGAAATAGAATTCAATGTTCAATCCGAAAGAGGAAACAACTACTGCAATAACATGAATACCCTTTCCTTCACCACCCCCTAATTTCTTTGCAAAGAAAGTTTTTTTACACTAGCAGCAACAGTTGGGAAGCCTTTGCAGGTAGATTTAGCTACTAAAAATAAAACAAGGCCAAGCTGTGCTAGAGTCAAAGTAGAGGTGGACCTACTTAGTGATTTTCCCAAGAGAATAAACATAGGGATGGGGAAGAAAACAGGGAAGGTGATAGAGAAATGGATTCACATAAGATATGATTATGTCTCCAAGTATTGCAAGGAATGTAAGCTATAGGGACACAATGAAAAGGACTGTTATGTCATACATTCAGAACTTTATCCAAAGGAGGAGAAAGAGGATGCGAAGAAGAACAGTGATTAAAATAAAAAGATTAACAGAGAAGAAGGGGAAAAGGAAGACAATAAACCAACAACTCCACAAAGTGACAATAGAAGTACAAAGAAAGTGGAAGAGTTACAAAAAGAATTTCAAAGCTCAGTAAGAGATCACCACAAAGATAATCTGTATCAAGAAACAACTGAATCAAGTAAAAAGGCAGGCAACTCAACAGCCAAAAAAAGGAATGTGGAAAGCAAGAAGCATAGTGATAAAAATAATGAATAATTGATGAAAGGTGAGTTAGAAGATGGAGATGGAAATAAGGAGGTAACGGAGGTGCCTAAACTACATAATCTTTCTTAGAAAAAAAAAAGAACAAGCAGGATCTAGAGGAAGATGCAGACATGGAGGCAAACATAGACCAAATTGGAAGAGATGAAGATTTATCTCCAAGGCAAATTGGGAAGTTAAAAGAAAAAATAGTAAAGATTACAAGAGCATTGCAGCCTAATCTCACATTAATACAAGGAGTAGGACTGGTTCTAAAACTAGTAGTGATCAATGATTAATATGGTGCTACTTTAAAATATTAGATCTATTAGAATTTAAAATTCATTTGAGAGACTACTAGACCTACATAGAAGAAATCACTACTCTTACATTGCTTTAATGTAGATATTTTAAAGTCTATTGGAACTGGAAGAATCTAGAAGTAAATTGGGTTTAGCTCATGCTAGGGAAAATAGGTTAGCTAAGATCTGTATCTTCTGGAATGATGAATGAGAAGAAATTAGCTCAATAAATTCTATACAATAGTTGACTATGGAGTATAAAACAAGAAGAGGGAATGTCATCTTTAAAGTCACAATCATATATGCTAGATGTAGTGCTCTGGAGAGACTAAAACTGTAGGAGAATTTAGAGAAAATTCTAATTAATACTCAAATTCTCTGGCTATTTAGAGGTGATTTTAACTCCATTATGGATGAGACAGAAAAGTTGGGAGGCCACCCAGTGACACAACAGGGGACAACTAATTTTTCTCAATGTATAACTTCTTGTGCACTGAATAAATTAAGGTTCACGGGAAGTGTTTTCACTTGGTGGAAGGAGAGAATTCAGGATGGTTGTATTTTCAAAAGATTGCACAGTTTTTTTGGTAATAATGAGCTAATGCAAATAATGTCAGACTATGAAGTTCATTATTTGATCAGATAGGGATCAGATCATGCACCTCTTTATGTCATAGGTAATACATCTCAAACTCCGTTGAAGAAGTCTTTTAGGTTCTTAAACTTTTGAACTAAGCATAAAGACTTTCAGAAAGTAATTCAATAGAATTGGAAGGAAGAAATCACTGGATCACCATTTCATATAGTGCATGAAAAATTAAAAAAATTAAAAAAAATTCTTGTAGCATGGAGTAAAGAGACTTTTGGAGATATATTTCAAAAAGTTACCACTCTAGAAGATGTGATAAAGGCTAAGGAAGCTCAATTTGAAATTCAGCCTTCTCCTAAAAATAGAGAGGAATTGAGTAGGGCAGAGGCAGACTTAAAAAATTATTGAAAATAGAGGAGGAATTCTGAAAAAAAAAAAATGACGGGTATAAAGTGGTTTAAGGATGAAGATAGAAATACAAAATTGAAGGAAAGGAGGAGGAAATTATAGATCACAAAAATTCAAACATGACAAGGGGATATAATAACAACAACTTAAAACATTAGAGAGGAGGTAGTGAATATTTTCATGGAGCAATTTAAAGAATCACAAAGCTTTATACAGCATGATATGTTGGACTACATCAAGAGAACTATCACTGAAGAATAGAATGAAAGAATGGAAAGGATCCCAGAAAAGAAGAAGGTAAAACAGGTGATTTTTTCACTAAATGGAGAAAGTGCAAGTGGACCAGATGATTTTTCAGGAGAATTTTTTTCAGAGCTGTTGAAACATAATTGAGGAAGATATCACTAACATGGTCAGAGCCTTCTTTTGTAGAAGTGAACTGCATAGGTATATCACTCATACTAATCTTGTTCTAATTTCAAAGATGGAGGCGGTGACTTCTTATTGTGATTTGAGACCAATTAGTCTTTGTACATTTGTTAATAAAATTATATCCAGGTTGATTCACTTGAGAATTGTGAAAGTGCTTCCTGACATTATCTCTAAAAATTAATCTGATTTTATTAAGGGAAGGAGCATAACTGAAAATATCCTATTAGCCTATGAAATTGTTAGGTATATAAATAAGAGGAACAAGTTTCATAATGTGGTAATGAAATTGGATATGACAAAGGCTTATAATAAGGTTTCTTGAAAATTTCTTGTGAAAGTTTTGAGGAGATTTTTCTTTTCAAAAAGGATAATTGATATGGTAGTAAGGTTGATCAGTAATATTAGTATTCTGTGCTCATGAATGGACAATCCTATGATTTCTTTCAGTCATCGAGAGGTCTGAAGTAGGACGATTCTTTGTCACCAACCTTATTTATCATTTCAGTTGAATTAAGCTTTTCACAAACCCTGAATGCAGAGGATATGGAATACCTAAGTGAAGTCTAGATATTAATCATATATCTTATGCAGATGATGCTATTTTATTTTTCTCTGGACAATATTCCTCAATGAAGAAAATGATGTTAATTTGGAGAAACTATGAAGATACTTCTGGTCGAATGATAATATTCAACAATAAGGAAAGGAAACAGCAGATATATACAGAATAAAGCAGCAACATCGGTCACAGTTCAACATGCAAGAGCTAAACAGAATAAACAACACAACAAGAGGAGTTTAAAAGTATTTCCGGAAAAATACATTACATCTGTGCTAAATAAAGTTAGAAGTATAACTCTAGCAATCAAAATTCTTCACCAAAAAAGTGAGGTAGTGATCCAGCGCTTTCAACCACCAGATGAAGAGGTCAGACCTTCACATCTAGGTGAACTGGAGAGAGTCGAGTCAGGTAAGATGAGTCCACAACCACCTAAAAAAAGGGAACCAGGGTCAAGACAAGAGCTTCATTCAAAGCTAAGGCAAATGGATAGAAAAGTACTTGATATGAGTGGAACAGATAGACAGAGTTTCACCAAGATCCTCAATCGATTCAACCGAAAGAACACCCAAAGAAAGAAGAGTCGCAGCTTTGAGTTCCAGCGGCAGTACTCCGAAAATATTTTTGCAAATAGCTTTGAGCTTCAAAGAAGAGTGCTTGATACTCTTGCCTTAGTCTTTTAATTAATAGCAAAATAGAAAACTTTTCAGCTTCCTTTGTTTTGGTCCACCGGGTCATTTGTTGGGTCTAATTTTTTGAGCTTTGGATTTTTTTAAATCTAGCCATTTAGGCTCTTATTTAAATAAAAGGGACTAACTTACCAACAAAAATTTAACTAAATGTACAAAGTGCAGAGATACATACAGAAATCTTTTAATAATATGTATGTATGTGAAAGTGATACATATCAGAAAAATGTATCAGGAGTGTAGATACAAGAATATGCATCTGAAACATGCATATAGAACATAGCTAAATTATGTATTTTCAGCTAAAACTGTATTTTGAATTAAAATGCTCAGCTACAAAAATTGTTAAACCTTTGGTAAGATGTCTCTTATCCAGAAATTCAAAGGCTTGTTATATCCACTAAAATTATTTACGTACAATCCCATAGCAATCTCACTAAGGAGAGGGAGCAAATATCATTTTGAGAAAAATATTTTGCACGTGTTTCAAGCCTCCAATTCTATACTAATTGTTCATGGTGTCAAACCTTCATCTTTGTGTTCTTCTTCATATTTTTCTGTTCTCGAAATATAATTTCCAACAGTTTGTCATAAATGGAGGTAAATCAAACGATTCTTTTACTTTCTCTATTCTAATTTAGGTAGAACAATTTCTTTTAGTGTGTCAAAAAATGTCATATTTCTATCATTAAAATAATTTAGCACTAAAATTCTCCTCTTACGAAATGATTTGTAACGACACATTGCTTAACGTTTTTCTTACATCATAAATTTTAAAAATCTTACCTTCTTTCTTAACTTTTATGCCCAGTCAATGATGTCACATAAATTGAGACATAAAATGTGATAATTTACTCGAGAGTTGTTCATATATATGTGTGTGTGTGAATGTTTGTGTGTGAGTATCTATACTATATTAAAAGTGTGAAGGATCTTATAAATATTGTTTGAACTTTTTGCCCTCATTAAAAGTCTTTGTTTTGGACAAAATTATCTTTTTACTATTTTTGTAGTATTTAAGAGTTAAAAATTAATTAAATATTTATAGTAAAATATTTTCTTATTAGAAATTATCAAAACTTATGACAGTTAATACCTGTTTCATCAGTTTAAGAATTCTAAATCAACTAAAGTTTATTTAAAAAATCTAGAAATAAATGTGAAAGCATTAGAATAAGAAAAGTATAAGAAGTACCAAATTTTTAAAAGTTTTAAGTAAGTAAATAATTTTTTTTTAAAGATTTAATTTTAAAAATAAGGAAAGATTTTAAACATAAAAAAATTAAAAAAATCATACTATAAATATTGTTCAAATCAATGCGTCTCTCTTAGTCCCTAGCAGTAAAAAATGAGGTACTGTATGATACGCAAAAGTGACAATCCATTAACCACTTGAAACTTCTAGTGATAAAATATTTATGTGTCTATAATAAAAATATATGTTATGCTTACATTATTATATTAAAGTTTAAAAGATCTTTAAAAAGTGATTTGAGTTCTTTACACTCCATTAAAAATCTTCACGATAGACAAAATCGTTTAATTTTAAATAATTAATAGTTATTTATGTGAGGCACGTGCAATTAAATTACTATATATATTTGTGTGTATTTCTTATTTTAATAAAATAGTTGAAAAATACAATAGAGAACACAAATAACACTTTCTAGTTCAAGCGCCTTTTTTTTTTTTTAAAGCATATAGTTGTTGGAGAATTGTTCTCAAATACTATGTTCTAGTTTTTGTTAGCTAGAATATTATTAGAAGGTAGAAAGTAATAACGATAGCATTTGCCCGAACTACTACAATTGTGCCACCTTTAGAAATAAATACAACTTAGTAATCTAATTACTACTAATAATAAGAGGGAATAAGCAGGCAGCAGGTCGACGCGCCTGCCTGCTTGTGCTATCTGATTCAGCTACTTCAATCATGATTTTACAATATCATCTCTAATTAATTATTATAAGTCATCTAAGTATTAAAAAATTATTATAAAGTTATTTAAGTATTAAAAAAGTAATAATATTTAATATTAAATTAACTTGACATCTTATATGTGATTCACTTGTGTTGCTTGCTTCAACTGCTTCAATCGTGATTTTACTATATCATCTCTAATTAATTATTATAAACCATCTAAGTATTAAAAGATTATTATAAAGTCATTTAAGTATTAAAAAATTAATAATATTTAATATTAAATTAACGTGATGCCTTATATATGTGATTCACTAATTTTTTTTTTCACAAATATTTTTTATAATAATTTTGCTATATTACTTCTAATTAGTTATTATAAGTCATTTAAGACATGTCTGCTTCGCTGCTTCAATCATGATTTTACTGTATCACCCCCTAATTAATTATTACGATCATCTAACCATTGTGTCATTTAAGTTAGTAGTAAAAATAGAAGAAAAAATATTATAAATCACAATAATTAAAATTTTAAATTATTTTTAAAATATAATTAACTATCAATGACACAAAATTTTGACCAAGGAGAGTAAATATATTACTTAAAAATTACATAAAAAAAAATTATAAATTACAATAGTTAGCTGTTTAAAATATCTAAAAAAAAATTACTCTGTTATTTATTTCAAAAAATTACTATAAATCATAATAATTGACAACTTTAAAAATTTAAAGGTCAATCTGTCTGCTTTGGTACAACTTCATTGGTCCTTTCCCTTGCTTTCATTTTTTTCATCAATTTTAATTTGTTTGTCTTACTTTGTTTATCTGGTATATATTTCAAAAAAAAAAAAACAATTTTTTTTTTATAAATCATAATAGTTAATAACTTAAAAAATTTAAAAGTTATAAAATATTTGACTGAATTCAAAATTATATTAGATCATTTAAATTGAAATAGAAGAAAGAGTATTATAAATCACAGTAATTAAAAACTTAAATTATTTTTAAAATATAATTGACTATCAATGCTACAAAGTATTATAAATTACAATTATTATAGTCAATTATATTTTAAAAATAACATATATTGTGATAATATCATTTGAAAAGTATAAAAAAAGTAATATAAATTACAATATTTAACAACTTAAAATATCTAAAAAAATTAATTTATTAAATATTAAAAAAATATTATAGATCATGATAATTAACAACTTAAAAAAATTTTAAAAATCTAAAATATTTAGTTGACTCTCGAAATTATATCAGAGTGACTTAAATTGGAATAACTTAAAGTATAATTGACTATCAATGCCACAAAAGTTTGGATAAGGAGAGTAACATGTATTATTTGAAAATTATATAAAACTACTATAATTACAATAGTTAATATCTTAAAATATTTTTTTAAAAAATCAATTTGTTATATATTTAAAAAAAAAATAAAGAAAAGAGTACTATAAATCAAAATAATTAACAACTTAAATTTTTTTAAATATATAAAATAATTGGTTGACTCTCAAAATTATATCAGTGCCACTTAAATAGGAATAGAGTAGAGGTATAATAAATCTCAATAACAAAAAATTTTAAATTATTCTATAAATATAATTGACTATTAATATCATAAAAGTTTGAACAAGGAGAGTAATATGGGTTATTTAAAAATTAAATAAAATTTTTATAAATTACGATAGTTAATAACTTAAAATAACTAAAACATATTAAAAATATAATTGATTATCTAAATTCTATCTGTGTCACATAAATATTAGGCTCATGCTGACACGGACTTTCGACATCTAGTATAATATATATGAGTCATTTCTAAATCAGACCACTTTACAATGCTTACGTCCTTTTTTCCTTCACAATTTACGTCCTTTCTTCCTCCGCAATTCTTGTGCCCATTTATCCAAAGTCCACAGTAAGTAAATGATCAAAAATATATTTTAAGATTTTTTTTTTTTTTTAAAGTTTGATACTTTAGCTATGGTTATGTTCATTTGTTCTTTAAACTATCATCATTTATGTATTAAAATACACTTCAAATTTGAATAAGCTAACTATCAATTATTTAATTTTCCTATCAGAATTTTTACTATGTACATTGCCTAGAAAAAGTAAATGTAACAAATTTGATCGACTATCTGTGTAAAGATTTTCTTTTTTTAATCTCCTCACCATCAGTGGCGGAGCTACGCCTGAGTGTGGGGGTTCAGAGAAAATTATGCTAAAAATTATTTTTTTTTTATATATATATATTTGATTTTGTATTTCCTTCGATTAGTTTTTATATTTCCTTATGATTTATGAACCCTCTTAGTGAAAATCCTAGTTTCGCCACTGCTCGGCATGGTTGGCGCAATTAATTGAAAGATGAATTAGAATAACTCGAAGCTCTTTGACAGAATTAAAGGGTGAAAATCATTTCCCCCCTTAAGTTTACTTTAAAAATCAAACTTTCCCCTCAACTTTGAATACTAAGTATTCTTTCCCTTTTTACCTTGACAATGTCTATCTTAACCTTGACGTTTGCAATATCTTTTTATAATATATATTATTTATTTTAGTCAAGTATTTATATATTTTTATCTAAAGTTTTTAGTATTATAAGTAGAATAACCTTTTTAATGAACTTTCCACACAAGCTAATGCTATTTTTAATGATTATTATTTTATTGAGATAACACACAAGTATCTCCCCTCTCCCCTCAAATTATATTCGAAATTGTTAAGACATACCTAAATTTTACGGGAATTCTATTGCCCCCTAAACTCATTTTTTCTGTATTTTGTGCTC
>NC_061115.1:182278892-182301878 GCF_002878395.1 Capsicum annuum | reverse complement strand
ATATATATATATATATATATATATATATATATATATATAGAAGTTGAAATTCTGCCATATTGTCAGCTTGTTCTGTGTTAAGTCGGCTTAATTCGAACTGTAACTTTTTTGCCTTTTCAGACATTGTTACTAATTCATCTCTTAGTTGGAATAGCATATTGCTCTTCTCATTTATGGCTTCATTGATGTCATTCATCTTTTGCCAAATCCTGTTGGTCAATGCTTTAGTTCTATCGTCCATATTGAACGTTTCTTGAAAGGAAGTCTGCAAAAACATTATCAGATCCTTAATATTTTCGATCTTAAAAGTATAAAATAATAATATTACCTGCCACCGATGTAACCTTCTATACTGTGGTTCTGAAAGTAATTTGTTGAATATTAATCATGATATCTGGGTATTATCTGTCCTTACAACAAATGATTTGGGTAATAAAAATACAGAAAACTTCCATATTCCTTTTACTACCGCTAGTAATTCTTTCTCGTTGGTGGAGTAATTAATTTCAGCCTCGTTAAATATTCCACTTGTATATCTACAGATTTCATTTAGATCTGTTTGTAGTAATGCTCCCCAATGATAATCTGAAGCATCTGTTTGTAAAACTAAATTATCATCTGGTTCTGGTAGCCTGAGCTTTGGTAGTTTAGCACAATCTTCTTCTAATTTTTGGACACAAAGAGTACGTTCGTTGGTCCATCCTAGTTGGTTTGATTTTCTAATGAGTTTTTGCAAAGGATTTCTCTTTTTTGCAAGGTCAGAAATAAATTCTCCTGCATAGTTGAGACAACCAAGAAACCTTTGTATTTCTTGTTTTGTTGTAAGCTTGTCAGGAAATTCGATTATTTTCTTTGAAATATAAGTTTATAGCTCTATTCCATTTTTTGAAATTATTATTCCTAAGAATTCTATTTCATTTTTTACTTATTTCAGCCTTTTTTTTGGCTTAAAATAATCTCATTTTTAACACAGAGTTTTGAAAATTCTTTCAAATGTGTTAAGTGTTTCTGGTAGTTTTCTGAACATACCAAAATATCGTCTATGTAAACTATTAAAAAAAAAATTCAGAAAAATTTTCATCCATCTTTCTTTGAAAAATCTGTGGTGCATTTTTTAATCCAAAGGGCATTACCATCCATTCATAATGTCCGTTAGGAGTGCTAAATGCTGTTAGGAGAATTGATTCTTCTGAAAGCTTAATTTGCCAAAAACCGCTTTTACAGTCAAATTTTAAAAAGTAGTTTTTTCCTTTAGCAAGGTTAATTAAATTATTTTTATTTGGAATAAAATATTCATCAAAAATACAATTTTTATTTAACTCTTTGTAGTTAATTACCATTCTAGGTTTTCCTCTTTTGAGTTCCGCATGATTCCTTACCATAAAGGCGGGACTGCTGTGTGGACTCTTACTTCCTCTTATTAATTTAAGATTAAGTAATTTTTGTATTTGAATTTTAAATTCAGTTTTATCTTCTTCATTGTACAACATTGGTTTAACTCTTATTATGATACTAGGATCTTTTAAAGTTAAAACTGTTTTTTCATGACTATTATTCCATTTTTCTAATGGATTTCCTACATAAGATACTTGTAAATATTGTTTTATTTTTTCTAAATTAAGGCATTTACAAGAGTAATATTTTGGATTGTTCAAAAATCTTTGTTTAAAAAATCCTTGGTTTTTTATTAAAACATAAGGATTATGTTTTCTTGAGATTTTTATAAAATAATAACATGGTGTTTTAAAACTAACCATGTATATGGTTTGGTGATAGTCCTGAAATTGTTGAATAAAATCATTTCCTAATAATAAATCGGTTTCAAGCTTGTCATAAGAATAAACATGTTTTATAGGAACTATCTTAGATCCTAAAATTATTTCTACATTTTTCTTTTTATGTGTGAATTTTTCTTTATCACCTGTTATACCTACAAGATAGGTGTTTGAATTAGATATATCCCAATCTTTTATTAAAAAAGATTTGGTTAGACTAGTTTCTGAGCCATTATCTATTTGACAACATGAGGTTATTTTTGTTTCGTAGGTTGTAAATTCTATGAATATTGCAACTCTGAATGAAGTTTCTTTAGGCATTAATTTTAGGTATAAAACAAGTTTTATAGCGCCTAAGGTTATTTGAATTCCTTCCTTTTGGATACTATATTGATCCAAACAATCGAGGAATAACCCTCCAATATTATATTATAATCATTTTCATGTTCGCTGATATAACAAGGAACTCTTGTTCTTATTGTTCCTAATTGAATTGGTAATTCTACCATTTTGAACATTCATAACTATTTCCTTCAAATGTTTTATAAATATAAGGTTTACCTTTATAGCGGATTAATCCGTCTAAGATACTTTCCTTGACGTGATTTGCTGATGATCCTGATTGTATCAGAATTGTTTGTTTGTTTCAGTTACTTCCATTAAAGAATCTTCCTGAAACTTCAGTAATATTGTTAGTATTTTTAATGGTAAATCTTGTAGAGTTACCTTTTCTTATTGAGTTTTTCCCATATTCTATTGAGAGTCTTGGATTCGAAGTAGAAGAACTTTCTATTTCTATTGCTTTTCCTACCTGGATTTCATATTAAGTAGGAATGTTTGGTTGTTGAATTTCTGCTTCAACTATCCTTGCTATTCCTGCACATTCTTGATCAATTTTGACAAGACTTTTGTTTTTATAAACATTTTCATAGTTTGAGTTAGTAACAGTATATAGAGCCTGATAATAGATGCTCATGATATGATTACCTGGTTTAAAAAGATCATTTCTTTTTACTTGAAAATGCAAACTCAATGCTTCATTAAAATTTGCATCTTTTAAGGATATGCAATACCTGGGGTAATAGGTGAATAATAATTTGGTGTATGCCAAATTTCCTTCAGCTATTCCTAGATTTCCTTCCCTTGTATTTAAGAATCTTTTGTCTGAGAGATTTATTACTATGGGACAATCTATACCTTCTTTAAAGGTAGATTTAACCATGTTTTGGATTCCTCCAAGATAAACATAGTTTATCTTTTTTCTATTTCTTTCTGAAAATTTTCTTAAGATTTGGTCTATCATAGGCTTAGTTAAAAGGTTAAGCTTATGCCTCCCAGTCGTTTGAGTGACCTCTATCACCTTTTCAACCTCCTGATATTCATGATAAGAGATTTTATTTCTTAAAAAGGTTCTTTGGAGTATACTAAATATACTATCTTCTGTTCGAAGATTAAATTTTAATCCTTGAATTTTTCTTAACAATTCTCCATCAAATGTGGCTTTTAATGCGTATCCTCGTTGATCTTCTTCAGATTCTATAACCTGAGCTATTTCTTCTAAATTCTCAATTTCATGATTCATTCTTCTGAATCAGTACTTGATTCTGAGAATTCTTCATAAAGTTCTGTATAAAAGTTTTCACTTTTAATAGACGAGATTGACTCTAGGTCTGATTCTATTTCTTCTCTATCTATTTTAGAGATTTTTACTCTCTTCTTATTAAATTCATAACTTTTGTGGCTTTCTTCTCCACAATTATAACATTTATATCTATCTGTAAAATTCCTTTTAAAATTTCTACGCTTTTTGTAATATCTTTTTCTCGGTATGAAATTCTTTTTAGAAATGTTTTTTCTTTTAATTAATCCTTTAGTTTTCCTGTGTTTTCTTTTTCTTTTTAACGGATTTTTCTCATGTCATCCCCATTGAGATGCTGCTTCTGTGTCTTCATAGTAGACCTGAGTACCAATCCTATTGGTTTTTCGCTGCATATTATGCAACATACATAGTTAACTAAGTCTTTGATTAAGAAAAATAATCCCTTTTCCTAAAGAATCATCAGTTTGATATTCTTTAGCATATTCTGTTCTAAAGTAACTAGCCCAATATCCTGGCAGTTTTTGAAAATATTTATTCATAAATGGAGTTAAATTTTTACTACTATCGAATAGCTAGTAGTAGTATGTTTCAAATTCACAAGTATATTCTTGAATATACTTCATTTTACAAATTTGAAGTGTTCTAGCCATTCTGCTGCTAGTAATCCTTGTTTTTCTTTCCCTTTGGAAGTGTCTGACTGACTTCCTAAGAATTCAGCCCCTACATATCTTAATAGATGGTTTATACCTTCTCTAGTTGATTTTTCACAATCTGCGATAACTATTAGTCTAAATACGGCTTCAGTTTCTTTAGATACTCTTCTAAACCAATTATCTACCATTCCTGTAAAGGTATTTGTGGCTGTCGCGCCCCTATTTCTACCTAAGGTCAAAACGAGCGCGACGTTATGGACTCTAAAAGAATGAATTTATGTACAGAGTCACCACCTATTTTTTAAGGAAAATAAGGAAACCTATTTATTAACAAATATGATTAATGTTTTTAGTTTGCGAAAACCAATTTAAGATTCTAGGTAAGGGTTCAAGTTATTCCGAAGGGAAGGAGTTAGGCAGCCTACCCTTCGAGATCCACAAATGTGGTACCCGGCTAGACTAAATTTTTCAAAGAGGGAGAAGGTATATTTAAAATAATGTACAAAATATGTATTAAGTATAAAATAATTTTTTTAAAAAAATATAAATGTTTAAAATTATGTAAAGGTATATGTATATTAAATATATAAATAAAACATATTGTTATGAAATACATGTAAAAAAAATATGTATAAAAAATTTATAAATTACATGTGAAAAGAAAAAATATTTTGTGACGTGTATGAATAGAAGTGTATCTTGATATGCCATGAGGAGAAAAATATTTAAAAATAATGTTTTTACTTGATTTAAAATTTATGAGAAAAAAGTAAAGATTTATTTGAACAGAAAAGATCACAATGTTTATGATGTCAAAGTACGTAAACTAATTGATTAATTTAATTTATTAATGTTAACATTAACGGCCTAAGTTTGCATAAATACAAGGTGAAGTCGTACAAAATAAAGAAAATCCCGCCCAATACCCCCAAAATAAAATTTTCACTATAATAATATTTGTACAAATATAAGAATATAAAATACAATATAAAATTAAAAGAGCCTCTTTGACTGCAACTCCCGACGAGTATTCCAAAATAACCTGTATAAACACTTGTAAAAAATGTTAGTAACAAATAAATAATAATCAAAATAAATTGAACAAGTATGTGTTCATATAACTATTTGAAAATATATTTTTTTTGGTTTAAAAGTGGGATCAGATAAAGTCATGACTGGGAAATGGTTGCTCAATTAATTGGTCGTCCTAAATCATTTTGCTACGAAGTAGTTTCTCAATTAATTGGCCGTCCTAAAGCGTCTTGCCAAAATATGAATTGTAAAATCTTGTGTTGTTATAAAGTTTCATCATCGCCCAAAAAATATTTTTATTACGTATTTGTATACGTAAAATCTGTCTTTTATTTGTGGAGTCCTAAAAAATCGACAGTAATTTTTCATTGGCCAATATCAGTATAGTATTTATTTCTTATCAGTCAAATAAAAATGTAAATAGTGTAGTATCCATGTTCTTTATCAGTCAAATAAATGTAAATAATAAACATTATTCAAAATTAATGTCTGATGCAAAACAGCAGCAGACCCAGAGACAAAGTAGCAGTAACAACAAAAGTAAACAACCATCTGCAAAAGCAATTATTAAGAAAACTCATGGCCAACTCCGGTCAGATTTAAACAACTCAGACAAGAACAAGCATAATAAGAATATTATCAAGTATAAAAAATAAACAAAGGCACCAACCAACACCGCTACTTCGACGACGATGAAGTTCTGGAGCAGCGGGTCTTTTGTGCTGAATTTGTGGAAAATCTATGAGGGAAAACCTCGCTGGAGCTCTTCTCGGAGTAGAAAAAATAGCGCAAATAGAGGGAAAAGGGAAAGGTAAAAGAATGGTGGCCGGATCTGGTCGTCAACAGTTTGAGGCCCGCCCTCCGGCGATCAACTCCAGCGAGGCATGGCAAGAATGAAGAGAGATCTGGTGGGGGCTGGTCCTGTTGGGGTCTCGATGGGGGAGCTGCGATGAGATGATGGTAATGCGAGAAAGGGGAAGAGAGATCCGTTAGAGAGAGAGAAAAGATGGTGTTTGTGTATGTAGTGTGTTTTGGGAGAGAAAAGTGAGCAACCATTTGAATTTAGTGTGTGTATATGAGCGGTGTATTAGTGTGTGTCTATATCTGTGGTGTGTTTTGAAGGAAAAAAATAGAAAAATGGAATAAATAAAATATGTTTGTGTACTTATGAATATGTGTATGGGTTTGCAAAGGAAAAACATTTATGAGTTGTAAAAAAGTAAATATATGTGTATTTTGAAAGAGAGGAAAAAATGAACAAAAAATGTGTGTCCAAAATGTGTCCTCCCACCACCTAATTATACAAAAAAATTGAGCACCCCTTTTATCCAATGGATAAACGGGTGTCCTCTCTTTTTATAATAGAACACCCTTAGGTCCTTAAGTTATTGGCCAAAGAATTTTTATCCTTTTGACCAACGAACAAAGTAATTATCTAAAGGGTAGTTTCATTGAGTGGTCATTGTCAGATGTGATGAGACAACACTGAGTGTTCATTGTCGGATGTGACAAGACATTATTGTGTAGTCGTTGTCGGATGTGATAAGACATCAAATTATTATACTGCACAAAAATAATTGATCCGACTCAGCATTTGCGGACTGTAAAATATAGATGTTGAATGAAAAAATGTAAAGAATATTAAAATTATTAAAATATAATTAATTTAAAAATAATGTAAAAATATATATATTCATAACGTCATGTCGTGCACGTGTGCGGGTGATTGTAAAATGTTAAGAATGATAATGAATTGATAAAAATTCTAAAATTAGAAAAATTATTAATAAATTATAAAAATAAAAATATGACAACAAATTGATTAAAATCCTAAAGAAAGGATAATTATGAATAATTTATCAAACAATTGTAAAAAGATGTGAAAATTATGCTTCGTGTCCTTTAACGAACAGAAAGCCTGAAAAAGTTAATTTTACGCACGGAGAGCAAAAATTGGGTGTCAACAGTTGCCCCTTTTCATTTGAAGATGATGTAGAAATCTTCAAATAAAAACGTTGACATGTAGCCAATTTTGCTTGACAAAAATGATTTGGAGAAAATTCAATCGAACTCCAATTTAAAGTTACCTACATACCTTGAGTTGCATGAGGATCAGGACAATGTAGTTCAAAAAATTTAAACAAATCACCCTATTGTTGAGGGTGAGAGATCATGTGAAATGATAATTGGGAGAAGGACCAATTAAAAACAAAAGTGTTCATCTATTTTTGATGCCCCTTTTAAAATTGCCCCAGTGAGGTGTTGGAGATTCAAAATTGTGTACTTGCTGGGGAGAAAGAATGATTGCGGTTATGACGACCGAACTCTGCACAGAGCTTCCTAAATATCTCGAGTGTTACAAGAATCAGGTCACTGTAATTCGAATCATAGCAATATCTTGATAAATATCAAAATTTTCCCCAGTGTAGAGTTATGGTGACACTGGGTTCCTTCAAGGATGACAGCAAAATTTTAACACGAATGGAATGAATACGGGTGCTTGTTCCAAAATTGACTGTTTGGGTAGCTGGAAATGAGTAGATGTCGGATAGCAATATTTGCTGGGGACTTTGAGGGAAAAGGAGAATGCGAATTTTCAAAGATTGCCCCAGTATTGGATTAAGACGACATTGAGTAATGATAATAAGGATTATAAAAATAAGAGTTTTGGGTTGAGTTGAGTTTAGTTTCTTCGCCGAAATTCCTGACGTAACTAGGGATCCCTAAAATTCCGCTAGCTTGCCCTAGTTTGCTGCTAAGAGGATAGTTCCACGTTGTACTGCATGTTCTAGTATTGTCTCTGTTTTTTAAGGCAATCCTCCTGGCGGGGTGATAACTAAAATATAAATAGCCTCCGTTGGCTGAGTAGTTGTTTGAAAGTAAAAGCCTCCATCAACTGAGTAGTAATTGAAATGTAAATAGCCTCTATCGGCTGAGCAATTGTTGAAATGTAAGTAGCCTCCATCGGCTGAAATGTAAATAGCCTTCGCCGAATGAAGTGTAAATAGCCTCCGTTGGCTAAAATGTAAATAGCCTACGTCAGCTGAAATATAAATAGCCTCCGTCGGCTGAAATGATTGTTGAGAAAGTAAAAGTTGCATTATATGCCCTATTGTTGGGGGCGGGAGTGCCCTATACTATTGTTCGGGGCGGACTTGCCCTGTCCTATTGTTCGGGGTGGACTGCCCTGTCCTATTGTTCAGGGCGGACTGTCCTGTCCTATTATTCGGGGCGAACTGCCCTGTCCTGTTGTTTAGGGCGGACTGTCCTGTGTTATGTTAGAGTTTTATGAACATCTGTTAATACTTGATGACTGAGTCTTAATGGAGATATCCCTTTAATGTAACCTACAAAAAATAAAAAAATTTCTTTTAGAGTTAGAAAGTATTAGCAAATGAATTGATAAAACCTGGCTTCCTGGCTTGTGATAGAGATGTGATGTTGAGTTTCTGATGGAATGTTGTAAGATACTTGACACGGGCCTCCTTTAGCATTATTATGACATGCAAGATTCGAGAAGATTCTTTAGTGTCTTGGAATAATTATGGATAAATTGGCGATACCTGGATTCTCAGCTAGTGATGGTGAGACAACATTTAGGCTTCCAAGATGTTTGAACCTTTGTTGTAGTGATGTTGTACCTGCGCTTAAAGAAATTTTCTTAGTTTGGGGAAGAGGTGTTGATTTTGTGTTGATCGAGGACTTGGCCTAGCAGATATCTCGTCCTTCAACCCTCCAACGAATGAAAACCTCTTTGGTAGATTCAATATACGGAGTAGTGGTGCTTCCTAATTCCAAATGATGTGCTCATACTGGTATATCTTTTAGTGGGGAATTTTTCTGTCTTTCTCTTTTCTTTCAACTTCTGTCAAAGCAATGCAGTTGTTGTGGCTTGAGATGATAAATGAAATTTAAAAGGACGGAGAGAATATTTTCTTGATATGATCGAGCCTGTCTCAGGCTGCCCACGTATCCTTGAATAGGAATCAGGTCAAAACGTAGCTCCACGTGAGGAGAATTAAGAAAATTTGGTCACAAGGGTGGGTGGGTGGAGAATGGTAAGATTGATATTTATGAGCTTACCTTCAAAGGCCCATTTGTTCAATTATGAGTGTATCTCTTATATTAGAGTCTTCAAGATCCTATCACTTCTTTCTTTGTGCTAACGCTTAGCATTAAAGCATTCTTTAATTTGCTTGATGCTTTTGTAGGTTGTTGGAGTCGATCAAGAATTGAGATTTGTATCTCGATGTCGATTCCTTCATGTCATGGTTTTAAGCGGAAAGGTAGTGAACGCGTTGTATAAGCTATCTTCATATGTAGTCTCACTGACTTGCGTTTTGATGAAAGCAAGAGGCTTGGGTACATACACGAGTCTTCTCTACCTAAACTCTGAATATTTCTTAGGTGCCTCCTTGACAGTCTCTTTATCTTGTGGGCATTCTCGTGTATGAACTCTTTTTAGGTCCACCACAGTCGTCCAATCGTGTACCTATTTAGAAGTAAATAACTTGCAACAACAGAAACAACAACCCTTTTGGTTGTTGCATACTCATTTGTCAGTTGCATTTGTTTTCAAAGTGGTGGGGGGGGGCCCTTTTGGGCACCGATGACACTTTATACAAAAAGGTCCCTACGACTGTGTAATCTTGTGTTAAAACGGCAACCCTTTTGAGTCACCTATAATGCTTGTGGCATAATAACCTTGCTGGTTATTGCCAATCATTCTTCGTATATGATCTTGGATAAGTCTTGTGCATCTTTTGTATCAATACGACTTATAGATTCCTCTTGAATCATCAATCTTTGAATTATCTTGGGCATTATTTGATGTTGTATATGAGGCGACTTATAGATATTCTTTGAATTACTAGCCTTTAGGTAATCCTGCACATTATCCGACTTTGGATAAGAGACGACTTACGAATGTTCCTCTAATCGCTAGTTTTCAGGTATTCCTGCATATCTTCCGACCTTGGACACAATATGACTTATAGGTATCTCTCAAATTGTTAGTCCTTGGGTAATCCTGCACATAATCAATCCAGGATATGACATGACTTATAGAGAACCCTTGGACGTATCAATTTGATAATCTCGCATATTCTCTGGTAAGGACTTTGTTGCGACTTATGGATAACCTTCGGACTATCAATTTTTGGGTAACCTTGCATAGTATTCGGTTAGGATGTTATTGCGACTTACAAATGAACTATGGGCTATCAACTTAGAGATAATCTTGCACACTATCTTATTTCAACTAATATGACTTATGGATGATCCTTAAATTGTCATAATCCAAGCTTGAATGCTTTTAAGCATATTTTGGAAATCCTCTTGAAGATTTGGTTGATCTCCTTATGACTGAAGTAACGAGTGTTTGATCCTGCGCTGATCGTCGATGTGATTTTAGTGTATTTGTATTGATAGTATCTTTTAACAATATTTGTAGAAAATATCTTTACAGAATTTGTAGATAAGATCTTTGGTTAAATGGTGGAAGTGTCTTCTGTATTGACCCTTGGTGCAGTTTCTCGATATTGTAGTCAATTTGTCCCCCGTTGATGCCTTGTAGCTTTAGTGATGACTTGCGCTATCTAGTACAAATTTGTACCATTTCCAAGTTAAACGTCTAGGCCTTCGTTGATCGTTGAAGCGTTCTTCAAAATTTTGCCTCAGGCTCTTGGAGAGACTTTCTCGACGATCCTTAACTGTGTATCTTGGGATAGTCTTTATGGATTGTGTCAGGTTTTCTGGATACCGTCACATTCAAGCTTGGCATGTCGTTAGGGAAAAATAGAATTTGGTATTATAAAGGTACCGAGCTTTATACAGGCTGCCTACGTATCCCGCCGAGGAAAATCAGGCCGCACGTAGTTCCAATTACAAAAGGAATTTATTCTACTTAAGTATGACCGAACCCGATGAGGGTTGCCTACGTATCTCACTATGAGAAATCAGTTCAGAACGTAGTTCTGATACATGATAATTAGAGGAGATCCTATGCCTTCAAATATAGGACTCTATTTATTATCTCTGAGTCGATCAACTTGGATTCGTTTTTATCGTATTTCCGCTAAAGTTAGCGCTTATCTGTAGAGTGGCTTATATGAAGGCCTTACCGGCTTGGCATGGAGGATGGTGTCTCTTATGTCATATACACTCCTCTATTTTCATGATTGGACACCGAATCATTATTTGGATTTGGTTACTCTTCGACACATTGTATTGCCCCGGCTTTGATCAAGCACTCAATTCTACGCCTTAACCTATTACAATCTCCAATATCGTGCCCCGAAACTCCAGAGTGGAAAGCACATCGCTTTGTTTCATTGAACCATTTAGGTAATGGATTAGGAATCTTCGCCAACTCCGGTCGCAATAAATTTACAGCTCTCAGTCTCTCAAAAAGTATCAATGGTTCAATAAATTAAGTGCAGCTTTGATTGTGCTTACCCTTCAAATTTTATCTTAGAGCAAAAGGTGTCAGATTTTGATAAATTGACAATTGGATGAGTACGCATGGTTGTGGGAGGTTGTACTAACTGATAGCATTTAGGTATTGGAGTTTCTAGCGATAAAAAATTAGGAGGGCGTGGTAGAGTAGTCGTGGATGGATGTGTGGGATCCTTTCCTTGGTGTAGTTCTCCTCTTAACGTCTCAAGTTGTTGCTCCAAAAGAAGCATACATTCATTATCTTGTCTTTTAAAAATTCCTGATACATTTGCTAGCATTGGAACACTTCTGGTTGGGTCGACGGTATTGGTGTTCATTTTTGAGATATATAGCTTAAGTCGGCTAGTTCTATTGGTCAACACAATTAATCTCTATCGGGGGGATAATGCCAACACAAATGAAAGTTAAGGAGTTAGTTCATGTCGATGGACAAGCACATTCAGACAACATCAAGTAAGTGCATCTTATATTGTGGAGCCTCATTTTTCCAGAGGTAGGCCTTCGTTCAAATAAACTGACATAGATGAATCTAGATTTTGACATATTTTGGATTCAGAACAATTTTAAGTTTTCTAGAAAAGGGAATGTATCCAACAAGGGTGGCTAAAAGAGGCCTATATAGTCGATAAGAATTGTTAGAAGCAGGCTAAAATGATGCCTTTAAAAGAGTGAGTATCTCAAATCTTGTTATTGATGAATGAGGATCTTGTGGTAGATCTATCGAACGGAGGAGAAGTATCGACAATACCTTACGCTCATTGGCTGGAAAGAGTTAGAAATGGGTGAAGATGAATAATATTCCACATTCATTGTTTTGAAGAAGGGTGTCAAATAATTGTAGAGTTTTGAATAATATTCTACGTCTGTTGACTAGAAAAGTAATCAAACATTGGAAGAATGCTTGACGGCATTCCACTCTAGTTTGGATAAGAAAAAAAGTTAGATGTAGATGGAGTTTTTTAGTGACATTCCCTATCTGCGGACTTGAAGAGAAAGTCGAACAAAAGCAAAAAAATTTTAGAACACTCGACTTTCATTGAATTTGAGAATGATATTTGTGAAGCGTAGTTTTAACAACACTCTGTATTCATGAAAATGGTGTCAAATATTGGCGAGTTTGGGTAATACTTTATGTCTATTGACGTGAAAATAATGTCAAATGAAGAAAGAGTAAAAGAAGGCCAATTTGATTATTTTGAATCCATTAATGTTTGATTTCTAGATTATCTGAATCAGTTCTAACACAAAATATGTCATAAAGGTTTCATAACCTTCTGACGAAAGGGTGGCTTCCTAGTTGCGAAGACGATACCTTGGACCGTCCCGCCTAAGGTATATGCAATATGACCTATTACTAGAGTAAGATTTTTCCCTAAATGTTCAAGAGTGGGACTAAATATTTGCGAGAAGGTGCACTAACCTAACTACACCGACTCTGAAACTAAGGAATCCAAAGAAAGTTCGGAGGAGTGTAGTACACCCCTCGCGTGTACCACAGTGTGCGAATCGTGACGACCAAAGACTCGATAGAAAAATGCAAGTGATAAAACAATAACAAGTAGTGTTATTCAAACAAATAAGGAACGCAAGTTTGGATTTGGCTTGTGTCCTTTCACACATAGCATGATATAAAAATATGTAAAACAAATAACATAATAAAACATAAAAATCCTAAACTAAGCATGATAAAAAATTGTGAAGAATTTATGAGAAAATTCACATAATTTGCAGTGTAATAGGTAAAGAATTTAATCATATACAAAAAATGTAAAAATACCTCCCTCGATTGAATATAGAGTCGATCATGGTTAGAACGTCTCCTCATCCCCAGCAGAGTCGCCATTCTGTCATACCCTATTTCTACCTGAGGTCAAAACGAGCACGACGTTATAGACTCTAAAAGAATGAATTTATGTACAGAGTCACCACCTATTTTTTAAGGAAAATAAGGAAACCTATTTATTAACAAATATGATTAATGTTTTTAGTCTGCGAAAACCAATTTAAGATTCTAGGTAAGGGTTCAAGTTATTCCGAAGGGAAGGGGTTAGGCAGCCTACCCTTCGAGATCCACAAATGTGGTACCCGGCTAGACTAAATTTTTCAAAGAGGGAGGAGGTATATTTAAAATAATGTACAAAATATGTATTAAGTATAAAATAATTTTTTTAAAAAATATAAATGTTTAAAATTATGTAAAGGTATATGTATATTAAATATATAATAAAACATATTGTTATAAAACACATGTAAAAAAAATATGTATAAAAAATTTATAAATTACATGTGAAAAGAAAAAATATTTTGTGACGTGTATGAATAGAAGTGTATCTTGATATGCCAGGAAGAGAAAAATATTTAAAAATAATGTTTTTACTTGATTTAAAATTTATGAGAAAAAAAGTAAAGATTTATTTGAACATAAAAGATCACAATGTTTATGATGTCAAAATACTTAAACTAATTGATTAATTTAATTTATTAATGTAAACATTAACGGCCTAAGTTTGCATAAATACGAGGTGAAGTCGTATAAATACAGAAAATCCCGCCCAACACCCCAAAAATAAAATTTTCACTATAATAATATTTGTACAAATATAAGAATATAAAATACAATATAAAATTAAAAGAGCCTCTCTGACTGCAACTCCTGACGAGTATTCCAAAATAACCTGTATAAACACTTGTAAAAAATGTTAGTAACAAATAAATAGTAATCAAAATAAATTGAACAAGTATGTGTGCATATAACTATTTAAAAATATATTTTTTTTGGTTTAAAGTGGGCTCAGATAAAGTCAAGACTGCAAAATGGTTGCTCAATTAATTTGCCGTCCTAAATCGTTTTGCTACGAAGTGGTTTCTCAATTAATTGGTCGTCGTAAATCGTCTTTCCAAAATATGAATTGTGAAATCTTGTGTTGTTATAAAGTTTCATCATCGCCCAAAAAATATTTTTATTACGTATTTGTATACGTAAAATCTGTCTTTTATTTGTGGAGTCCTAAAAAATCGACAGTAATTTTTCATTGGCCAATATCAGTGTAGTATTTATTTCTTATCAGTCAAATAAAAATGTAAATAGTGTAGTAGCCATGTTCTTTATCAGTCAAATAAATGTAAATAATAAACATTATTCAAAATTAATGTCTGATGCAAAACAACAGCAGACCCAGAGACAAAGTAGCAGTAACAGCAAAAGTAAACAACCATATGCAAAAGCAATTATTAAGGAAACCCATGGCCAACCCCGGTCAGATCTAAACAACTCAGACAAGAACAAGCATAATAAGAATATTATCAAGCATAAAAAATAAACAAAGGCACCAACCAACACCGCTACTTCGACGGCGATGAAGTACTGGAGCAGCGGGTCTTTTGTGCCGAATTTGCGGCAAATCTACGAGGGAAAACCTCGCTGGAGCTCTTCCCAGAGTAGAAAAAACAGCACAAATAGAGGGAAAAGGGAAAGGTAAGAGAATGATGGCCGGATCTGGTCTTCAACAGTTTGAGGCCCCCTGACCGGCGATCAACTCCAGCGAGGCACGACAAGAACGAAGAGAGATCTGGTGGGGGCTGGTCTTGTTGGGATCTCGATGAGGGAGCTGCAATGAGATAAAGATGATGGTGATGCGAGAAAGGGGAAGAGAGAGATCCGTTAGAGAGAGAGATTCGTTAGAGAGAGAGAGAAAAGATGGTGTTTGTGTATGTAGTGTATTTTGGGAGAGAAAAGTGAGCAACCATCTGATTTTAGTGTGTGTGTATATATGGTGTGTTAGTGTGTGTCTATATCTGTGGTGTATTTTGAAGGAAAAAATAGAAAAATGAAATAAATAAAATATGTTTGTGTATTTGTGAATATGTGTGTGGGTTTGCAAAGGAAAAATACTTATGATTTGTAAAAAATAAATATATGTGTATTTTGAAAGAGAGGAAAAAATGAACAAAAAATGTGTGTCCAAAATGTATCCTCCCACCACCTATTTGTACAAAAAAATTGAGCACCCCTTTTATCCAATGGATAAAGGGGTGTCCTCTCTTTTTATAATAGAACACCCTTAGGTCCTTAAGTTATTGGCCAAAGGATTTTCATCCTTTTGACCAACGAACAAAGTAATTATCTAAAGGGTAGTGTCATTGAGTGGTCGTTGTCAAATATGACGAGACAACACTGAGTGGTCATTGTCGGACGTGACAAGACATTATTGTGTAGTGTTGTCGGATGTGATAAGACATCAAATTATTATACTGCACAAAAATAATTGATCCGACTCAGCGTTTGCGGACTGTAAAATATAGATGTTGAATGAAAAAATATAAAGAATATTAAAATTATTAAAATATAATTAATTTAAAAATACTGTAAAAAATATATATTTATAACGTCATGTCGTGCACGTGTGCGGGTGATTGTGAAATGTTAAGAACGATAATGAATTGTTAAAAATTCTAAAATTAGAAAAATTATTAATAAATTATAAAAAATAAAAATATGACAACAAATTGATTAAAATCCTAAAGAAAGGATAATTATGAATAATTTATCAAACAATTGTAAAAAGATGTAAAAATTATGCTTCGTGCCCTTTAACGAACAGAAAGACTGAAAACGTTAATTTTAGGCATGGAGAGCAAAAATTGAGTGTCAACAGTGGCGATTAAATATTTTTCTTCAGTAGTGTAATTACTCCCTTTTCCTAGAATAAAAAATAATTCTAGGTTTTCTGTCCATAAATATAGAAATTCTCCAGGCTCTCTTTTATAGTACAAATCAAGGAACTGAGCTGCTCCAGCATCTCCCACTGGTAACCTATTAGGCATAAATTTAGCCTTGAAATTTATATGGTATTGACTATTATAGTCTTTCCATTTCTTAGATTTTGGTAAGAAACTGCTTCTTGGAATATGTTCTTCGTTAAATGAGTTTTCTTCTTTCTTAGGGGCCTTAAAGGTTCCCTGGGGTCCTCCTGTGTCCCCTTTATTCATGTTTACTCGATAATTTTGATCATTTAGATCAAGTTCTTCTAAAGCATAGACTAGTTCGTCTAGTTCTTTCAGTTTCTTCCTTTTCAACTAGGTCTTCTACTTTTGTTTTGGAAGTAAATGCTTCTTCTTTATCATTATTATTAGAAATTTCTTCTAATTTTTCTAAATCTTCTTTTTGTTTTATTTTTAAAAATCTAGATATAATTTTTTTCATCTAAACTACCTTGTTGATAGTTTCCTTTATTAGAGATTCTAGGGGTAAGAATATCATTTCTTATTCTTTTCCCTAATTCTTTATTGAAAATATCTGTTCTTTCAATAATTTTACCCATATTAGCTGGTGAATTAGTCTTAAGGGTTTTTATCTCTTCTTCTATTAAATTTACCTTAAGAGTTATATGCCTTTGCATAGCTAAAAGGTCATTTAATTTATTTAAGACTCTTTCTATAAATTCTTTGTTATTCATTTTTAAACAGATTATTTTCTAATTTGAATTCTAGATGCCAAATTTCTTGTTCTAAAAGGAAAATAGTTTTCTTTTGATGAAATAATAACTGTTTGCAAACTACTGCAAATTGATTATATGCATATCTTTCTTTTCGGATGTTAAGTTCTTGTTTTAATTCTGGTAATATTTTTAAAGCTTGTTCTTTATTCATAATGGTTAGGTGAATGTTATAAATCAATACTTTCAACAGTCAGGCGGATGTTTAAACCTGATCTTTTCATAATTAGGTGGTATATTCCCTAGTCTTTCAGATTTTAAATGAATTATTAATTTTGCCTCTAAACTAGAGATCAAAGTAATTAAATAATCTAATCTTTGAGGATCTTCTTTTGTTTCATTCAATTGTTTGTATTCTAGATATTTAATTTTTAGAGTATCCTTGACCCCTTTAAAGATCTTTCTATTATTAAAAGGTCTTCTCATTAAAATTACTTAACAACTAGGCTCTGATACCAATAAAATGGTGTTGTTCGGAAACAAGATAAATGTGCGGAATAATTTGACAACAATTAGTCAGTATGATAGCCATCATCATATTCATAGGGCCAATAATCATTATCATCAGAATATGGCCAATAGTCATCTTCATCTGAATCTATATGAGAATAATCATAGATAGACCATTGTTCTTGAACAAGTGGTTCTATAATCTTATCAAGGATTTTATCCAGTAGATATTTCTTTAAATTTATCACTTTTAAAATAGTGATTAAAGTTTTTTCATCTAGAAAACAAGTATAGTAACTCATTATGCTGTATAGAGAGTCATTCGTTTTAGTTTATTTTTATACTTTTGTAATCTAGATATCTGTATTGATTTTAGATTATGATTTTCATTTAGAGAGGCATTTATGAGTACTCTAATCTTGTTGATTTCAGAGTTATTTAAATAATTTTTTAATCTATATAACCTATTAAAATAGTTTTTTAAACTTTTTATATTATGATTGTAAAACTTGATTTTTATTTTGGTTCCAAAACCAATTTCGATATTCCTTTAATACTGGTTGTACAACCTTCATATTAAAAAGTATACACTATTCATGATTTTAAAATTCCCTATAGGTACTACGTAATACAATATGTATGAATGTATAAGGTAGATATGAAAACTAATTTTTCCAATGCTAATAAGTTCATGAGACTATAGAGTATATTCATGTACCTTTCGTCTTTCCTTTACATTGGTCGTATCAACACCGCGGTGTTTCTCCTTCTGGCTATGAAGAATCTCTTTAGCCTTTTTTGTCCTACAGTTTTGGCTATTGTTCCGTTCCTCCTCCGTTTAGGCCGATGATCGCAACCATCATTTTTACCGGCATAAAAGATTCACAAGGTATATAAAACAAACCTTTATTCCATGAACTTATTACAACATAAGAAAAATCTTTAATCAGATCTTTCTTTATACTTACATACACACTATCATTACTTTTCCCTGGCGGGAGAAAGTGCTCACTCACTCATTGAAGAAGATACCTATCAATTTTCTAAGAAAGAAAATATTTCAAAGAAAATGTAGTCTGTCTTCTGAGGTTTTCTATCTCTCCTTTAATAGAAGTAAGGAGGGGTAGATTACAATATTTTTTTTCTCGTAGGGTTGTCCCTATATAATTTAATATTTCTCTTTCAATCCCTAATCAAGATAGGATTAAACGATAAGATAAGATCTTTTATATTGTGATTGGCTGATTTTGGATTGTGGGGTCCAACTTGTCCAATCTTCTTTATTTTATTTTTGTCGTGTGATCCCGATAATGTTGACTCAAATGCTTTTAGCTTTACATCCTTTTCTGCTTTTGTTGAATAGACTTTACAGCTATAGATTACATCTCTTCAGACATTGAAGAGTCACCTTCTTCTTCATTTCTCTTAAGATGTGGATGTTCTAAGAACTTACAGGCTATAGCCCATGTGTTTGGAGTGGCTAGAAATTGATGAGTTTCAATTTCAATTATTTTGTCTCTTAAGACAGCTGATTTTGATTTTCCTTTGGTCATGAGAACCCAATTCGTATTCCTATTCAGGACTTTATAATTTGCTGCGAACTTATTTTTAAGGATGTGATAAACAACCTTCATCCCTAATGCTCGTCTGGTTTAAATCCATTTCTTGTTAAAATATGGAATTTTCTTATTAACACTTGTAGCGCTAATACTAAAATCTCTTAGTTTTTCTGCTTCAACATAATTGACCGTGGGAAAATATACTTGATCATCTTGAGATTCCATAGCTTTGCTGTAGAATCTGCAATAAACGGCTTCATTTCTGACAAAACTCTTAATTGAACTTGTCAGATGCATAGGTAGTCCTTCTATCTCAGATAGATCAGGTTTAGAATAAACTCTATCAAGATAGCCAAACTCAAATAATTTGATTGTGAAATCAGCCTCTCCTCCTGGGAATATGGAAATTCTTGGATATATGCTTTTGTTCTCAAGAACTTCAAATGTTGTTCCACATGATTCAGGGAGGTCATAAATCATCCTGCTGAATGTCAAGTATTCTTCTTCTTTTGGATGAATCTTGCCAACCTGAAAAGCAGAAATATTTTTTCCAGATAAAAAGTTAGTCCTTTTTTCTGATTTCTCAGAAGTTTTTTCAGTGGTTACTGCTTGTATAATTTCAGAGAAAGTCCTCTGAGTTAGTTCTCGGCGTTTGGCTTCTTTCGAGGATTCAGTCATAGGCATATCCGAGTTTACCTTTGAGATATTTTTGGCACTAGGTGCTAGTGGGACATCTCTTGCCACTTTGTTAGGGATTTTTTCCCTTGCACGGCGTTTAGCTTCGTCTAAAGACGCTGCTATCGGCATATCCTTCTTTACAGTCGAGATATTTTTGGCACTATGTGCTAGTGGGACATTTCCTACCATATATATATATGTGTGTGTATGTGTGTGTGTGTGCATGAGTTTCGATATACTCCCTCTATTCATTTTTACTTGTCACTATTTTATTTTTTCATGTCAACCTGTATAAACTTTCACCAATATTTTAAGATATATTTTTTCATTTTATTAATATGAAGAAGGATTCCAACTTAATAGCATTTTTCGTATAATTTTCGATTATCTAAATTTAAAATTTAAAATATTAAATTATGCATCTTAAAATGTTGATCAAAGTTCATGCAGGTTGACCTAAAAAAGTGAAATAATGACAAGTAAAAGTGAACGGATGGAGTATATGTTTACAATATAAGTAAAGTGTGGAATTAATTTATAATAAAATATATCTCCTTTTATATATATATATATATATATATATATATATATATATACACACACATATATATATATATAAAATATTATAGTACATGCATTTGAATATGTTTATAAAGTTATTTTATTTGTTATTACACTAGAATAAATAGATATTACAGTTTTAATTTTTATTAATAAATTAATTTCCTTATCTTGATTATTTATTTCATTTAAAACGTTGTGAAATTAATTTATTATAAAATATATCTCCAATTTTTTATATAATATTATAGTACATGCATTTGAATATGTTTATAAAGTTATTTTTATTTGTTATTTCACTAGTATAAATAGATATTACAAGTTTAATTTTTATTAATAAATTAGTTTCCTTATCCTGGTTATTTATTTCATTTAGAACGTTATTAACTTATATACTTAATATATGTTCCTCACTTTTTTTCTGTCTAGAAAATAATATTTTTTTATTTAAAAAATTTACTATATATATATTAAAAAAAAATAGAATAATTTTAAAGAGGTAAAACAAAAATAAAAATTAGTAGTGTAAAGATAAAATAAATATTTTTTAAAAAATAAATAGAAAAAAAGGATAGAATACTTATTATTTAAAGTTGAGAAGGGAGTTTAATTTTAAAAAAAAAAATTTAAAGGGGAAAAATGATTTTTACCCAAGAATTAAATGATAAAAATACTTAGATAATAAAAAAAAAAACAGAAAAGTGGAGAGAAAAAGAAAGGCAACTCATGTGCTTCTCGACTGAACTAAATCAAATAAGCCAAAGTAAAATTGCAGGAGATATTTAGTAGTCGTTTGATCATGAAAATTACTTTTTTTCAGAGTTGGAATTGGAGTTGAAGATGAAGTTTGAGTTGGAGTTGTTTCTGATTATGTCTTTTTGAAATTTTTTTTTAGACTTTTGAAAAATCTTTTTAAATATGATTTTATGCCCTCAACTTTTAAAAATTATCAAAATCACCCAACTACTAATTATCTACTAACATACAACCAAATGTTGAGAAAATAATTTATATATCTTCAATTGATAAAATAATTAACAAAAATTAATTATTATGATTGTTATTCTTCTAAAATTTGAATAAAAATATTAAAAGCACGAGCTAAATAAGTTTATCTAACCATAATCAATTGAATAGAGAAAAAATATATTTGTTAAATATGATTGATAGATATAAATATATTTTATATATTCTTAAATTTGCTGATGAAAATTCTTAATTATTTTCAATTGAATTAATTATTTTATTGAATTTGATTTTTTTAAAAAAATTAAGAAATTTAGTTAATAAGAGGAGTTTGTGTAAAAATTTAAAGATTGAGGTTATATGTAATAATAATGGAAGTTGAAATTGGAAGTGGAAAAAAGAGAAAACAACAAAAAGCTGTTTTTCCTTTTCGGAATTTAATTTCGAAATTGTTTTCCAAATTTTCATGGTCAAACACCATAATTTTCAACTCCAAAAATTTTTTCCAAAAAAAAGGAAAAAATATTCATAACCAAACGGCACTTAGATAGTTTTTGTAGTTTTGTTTTGATTGTACTATTTCTTGAAAAATCAGTTCGTTTTTTAAGTTTTATGATTCCATTCATTATATTTTTAAAAATATGATTAAAATATAATGTAGTTGTTGAATATTGGAGTGATATTTCCAATTCAACTACAGGCAACTTGACATACTAAACATTTCACGTTCATATAAAATTTGAAAAAAAAACATATTCCAAGAAAGCATACGGGGAAAAATATAAATATTCCTTCAAACTTGTCGCCACAACTTACTTTAGCACTTTAATTTTATAGACAATAATTTACTCTCCTAAACAACTTTGTAAGTGAATTTTATGCAACCTTAATAGGTTGATGTGGCAAAATTGATAAAGTAGCGCGTTAAGGCAAAGAAAAAGTGAGAAAAAAAAAGTGAAGCCCGCTTTTTATTTCTAGCCACCATCTTCATCTTCCTCATACCTCACCATCCCCGCTCTTCTTACCATCTCCAATCAAATACATATGAAAATATTTTTTTTATCCCCAATCAAATACATATCATTATTTTTTTTCATTTAAATTTTGCAATAAGGTCATCTTCTTACAATAAAATCTTCAAGAAAACTCAATTTTATTCCATCAAAATCAATTTTCCTCAATCACCACATCAAAATCTTCAAATTGTAACATTTTATCAATCTTCCATGGATCCAAATAATCCATTTTTTTGGTGTATCTAATTCTTCGAAAATAGTAGGAAGTCCAATATCTCTAACTAGTTCCATCTTTAATTGTTCAATTACTTCTTGATGTTTCCATAAAGTTTTCAATTGTCTGCATCTTCATTTCTTGATTTGACATTTTCTGAATCACCAAATAGCTTGTAAAAATTATCCACATATAGAAATTGAATCGAACAATTTTTTCCTCAAAAATGACAACCATTTCAAATTTGACAAAAAAAATTTCCCTTTTTCTCTATCTCTAGTTCCTTTTACCCTCAAATTGGAACGCGAAATCTTTCGCATTACGATTGAAGTTTTTCAAGAATCAAATTTTAATGATTTGGGTGTAGAATCGAAACTAATGAATCTAAAAAAATGGTGATTGCGGATTTTGTGGGTGGGGTAGGAAGAAAAATGAGATTTTTCAGATGAAGAAAAAAGAAAAGAAGGGATGGGGTCTAGTTGAAGAAGAAAGAATTTGGGGTTGGGGGGAGGGGGGGAGGAGCCGAGAATT
>NC_061115.1:182225849-182278792 GCF_002878395.1 Capsicum annuum | reverse complement strand
AGGTATTTATACTTTTTCTCAAAGTATAATATAGATAATAAATCAATTCTAACATAATCAAGTGTACTTATGAGTGCGCCGAGACAATCTTACAATACAAATTAGGCAAAATAATTTATTGGATTCTTTTACTTGTCCGAGTTTGTAATGCGTGCACCTCTATCTAACTCTTTGTCATCTGAATCCTAAACCCAAAAGAGATTTTAAACTCTTTTTTCATCTATTTAATCTGTATATAATACAAACGAGTATACGTAGAATTCCACGTAATTTTTAATGACATATAGGATATTGACTTTTTTAAGAAATAAAAAATAAAAATCAAATAAGCTCCCCCACCCCCTTTTCTTTCTTCTTCTTCTAATAACCTCTTTCCCTTTTCTCCTCTCACCTTCATTTTTTTTCTTATTCTCACAATCGTCGTTACAGAACCATATGGCCAGAACAACTCCAAAAGCCATTTAACACCCAAAACTAAACCGTCATTTCCCTTGTTCGCTGAATTTCAATCAAAACCCACCAAAACATTATTTTTGGTGGAGTAACAAACAACTCCAACAACAACTCAACCACTGCTCAATCTACCTTAGGATCTGATAAACACAACTAAATGACCCTTCACCCTTCATTTCTCATCACAAATGAATTGAAAAAATTTACTTAAAAAAATTACTATCTCCGTTTAGAAAAGAATGAGTTACTTTCTCCGTTCCAAAAAGAATGAACTACTTTCTTCGTTTCAAAAAGAATGAACTACTTTTCTTTTTAGTCCGTTTAAAAAAGAATAATCCTTTTCCTTTTTTGTAATATTTTAATTTCAACTTCCCACATGACATGTTTAGGACCACTAGATTAAAGGATATTTTGGTACATTTGACACAACTTTAATTTAAAGTCACAAGATTCAAAAGTCTTCTTTATTTTTTAAAATTTATGCCAAATCAAAGTAGGTCATTCTTTTTTAAACAAAGAGAGTATAATTTTTGTAATTTCTTTTTTGATTTAGAAGATTTTTAATTAGGGCCATTACTTGAGAAAATTATAGTTTTTGTAGTTTCTTCTCAAACATTATTGTAGCTCTAAATGTGGTGAAAAATAAAGGGGTGGGGGTATGGCGATGGTGGAAAATTGAGGGGCAGGGGTAGGGTGGTGGTTAAAATAGGGGATAATGGAGGGGTAGGGGTACGGTGGCGCTGGTGAAAATGGAGGGGTGGGGTATAGTGGGTGGGCACAAAAATGAAATTAGGATGTTTATTTTAATTCTTTTTAATTAAAAAATTTATGTATACGCGCTCTACATGGATGAAATTATGCGTTTTTTTCAATCAACCTGTTAAGTTGTCACCTAAACTTAGTCAACGGTTAGAGAGTTTAAAATATTATGATTCATTGAGTTTAAAGGTTCAGATGCTAAGGACTAAGTAGATTACAAATTCGAACAAGTACAAGGATCCGAAAAATTATTTTGCCTATAAATTATATTTTCAAAATCATCTCCCCTTTGAAGTACAAAAAATTTCATAATAAAGATAAATATTAATAAAGAATGCTTATGGGTTCCGAGCTTTCTAATATGGTTTAGGTGATCCTTCCCCCTGAATTGATTTCCAGGGTTGAGTTGAACCCAAGATCAATTTAGCATGATGTATTTCGATTGTTCGCTTCTAACCTTACAACGAACAAATATGCAAACTAATGTCCTTGTTTATGTGGATGACTTGATTATCCTTAGGAATGTGCATAGAACTATGTATGGTTCAAAGACAATCATCACATGCTAAAATCTGCAGCAATTGTTAAGAAGACTTGATCATCAAATTAAGTCATGAATGGAAAAGGGAATCATAGAGAAATGCAGAGAAAAACTTGAAGTTGAATTTGCAGAAATGATTCATTAAATTTCTGTCTTCCATCTCAATTCCTTATTATAGAGTGAAAATCGAATATTTAGATCCAGTTGTCATCCTAACCAACTTCACTAACTAAACTACGACTAACTAACTAACTTTACTATTGGCTATATCAACTAACTACGTTGTTAACTAACACACACTAATCAAATATACGATATAATAATTATAAATCTTAACACCCCCTTAAGTTTGAGGTATTGAATACACAATCAACTTGCTTAGGATAGAATTATGATTGACTCGTGTCAAGGCTTTAGTTAGGACATCAGCAGGTAGGTCATAATTAGGAACATGTTGCAGAGAGATCAGGCATGCTTAGAGTTGGTTCCTCATAAAGTGATAATCTACTTCTATGTGTTTGGTTCTTTCATGAAAAACATGATTCATTATTATGTGCAAGGTTGACTAACTGTGTTGTGGCCTCCCGCACATGCAAGTGTACATGGTCAGACAAGTAATGTAGTAGCTTTAAAAGAGCTGGATATCGAACTCACAGGGACGACTAGTTTAGCAATCCACTTAATCAAGTAATTAATAATATTTCAATCAAGTGTTGTGATGTATCAAAGGGTTTATAAAAACCATTATCTCCTAGCAATACATCAACAAAGAAAAGCGTTATGTACAATTTTAGCAAATACATAATTAGTAAGAAGAGAAATTCCAGGGTTATGACATATCATACAATCATGTTTAGCATTTTCTTGTCTCAATGAACTTTATTTCTCAAATTGTGGGCTACGAGGTTAATGTACGATTCCGAAATGGTCATCCTTTAAATTTTCTATTCGTAGTATACTCACAACTACATCGTTGAGCAGAAATGTGAGTTTCTAATCCAAATGCTTTAACGTTATTATCCCATATATAGCCAAACAAGGCAAGCTAGGTATATTACTATCCTAGTTGCTAATCACCCTACTTTCATAAGAGATGATCTTATTCATCGTGTTCCTCGTCCTATTCTTGTATTCCCATAGTGAGTTCATACAAGAATTACACATTTATTCTAATATTGGCCAAACACTAAAATAGTAATTTCAAGAACAATCTAATGAGAAATAAACTTCATAGATTAAACTAATACCAAACAATCATGTTCCAACCATAGACCTAGAACAAGGGTAAATAGCCATTCATAATTCTAAATAAAATAACAAAAGTATTCTTGTTCATGCCAAAGATTTAAGAGTAGTAGAGTTTACAAAATATAAACCCTACTGAAAATAACCCTTAGCCTCTCTTCAATGCTCCAAATACTGTGTATCCCCTCCAAAAAATAGGCTTGGGTATTTATAAATGCATAGTGAAATTACCTCTAAACCCTTGACTTGATATAAAAATACCGTGTTGCTCTGAAGGGGACGTCCGCATTGCATGGCTTAAGCGTGCCCCACGAATTACAGCGCAGGGCCTACCACGCACCTACGGGTCACAACGCAGGGACTAAAGTAGGGTCACATTGTAGGGCCCTATTCTGCAGTCTGTGTTTGCGTTATTTTGCTCTCGTCTTTCATCCTTTGAACTCTGTGGTTGTATCATGTCTCTATATGCCTCATTCACTCCTAAAATAACACTAAACATGTAGGTTAGCACATTTACATCAAGAGTAAGGTAAAACATACGTAATTATGACACTTTGCTCTCAAAACTTAACTCAAATATGGGTAAAACAGGATACTTAGGTGTATAAATACACCCAATATCACCACCCGACACTTAAAAGCTTTGATCTTCCTAAAACAACTTTCTACTTTATGCTCACCACACGAGGCTCCATCACCACTAATTAAAATAGGATACTGAAGTTAAGATCACACATAAATTTGAGAAATAAGTCTTCCATTCAAGTATACCACGTAAACGTATAAATAACCATTCAAAATCTCCTAGCCTTAAGAATTGAGTCTCTAATATTAGAAATCACATAAAGTTTCTATCAGTCATTAAGCATGCGCCCCTCACAACAAGAGAGTACCCCAACATCACTCACCAACATACAATTTAGCACACAATTGGGGTTAAAGATAAAATTTTGCTCACTCTCTCAAAGAATTCACACGCACATCGAATGACCATAACCTTGCCTATAGTGTAATACTCCTCTAATAGATGAAGGCTAAAGCATAGGATCAAGTAGGACTTTAATGGGTTGTAATGTATGCTAAGGGAAGAGTAGGAACTATTTTGGATAAACATATATAGTTACTAACTTCCTTAAGTGCTTTAATGTATCACATTATTATTACGATTGGTTTCAGCCAACATATTTTTCATTACTTTTTAATTCATACTTTCTTTTGTTTCTGCCTCATCTCCTTAGGTTAGCTTACATATCGGATATAGGGAGTTTATCCTTTTAATACACGACTTATGTTTCTCACTTTTATTCTTCTTTTTTTTTTATTATTATTAACTCCTAAAACTACTCATCACACCAATGTCTATTATGTTGGAGCTTCATTTTCACTTCTTCCTTTGTCAACTTTCCAATCCTACTTTCTTAATTTTCCAACAAAGTGCTTAGGAGTTTGGGGATCAAATTATGATCAACCAAAGAAAAAGGAATAGGCTACATATTCTACCAAAAAAATAGGATAAAGGCTCAATAAGACTTACTAAGGTCATGCACAAGGGGTGGTAACATAGGTATTTAACATGGCTATCAAAGAAAGGCCAATATCATCTCCTAAACCTCACATACTTTATTTCTCTTCGCACACATACCGGGCAAGTTCTAGGCACCATAATGCAACATTGAATAAATAAACAACTCACTCACACATGGCACATGTTCAAATCAAGATGGACCCTTTTCTGATTCTCAACCAAGTAATGACATGAATTCAAATATAAGCTAAAATTATACAAGAGTCACATACACCCATGACACATGCTTTCAGCAAGTTTTTTCCATACTTGTTTCATACAGTTATGCAACCAACAAGAGCACTTAATATCAATTTCATGAACGGGTTCTACTTCTTACTCTCTACACATGACTAATTTTCTCTTAAGACAGCCTTCATCCATTTATCATTGAGAAAAATACTTAAATATAACTCCAATAACACATTCTAGTCGTAAAAAAAATAAAAATTTAATCCTACTCAGTTGAAAGAGACTATCATAAAGAAAATAACCAAAAACAAGAGTTGAGGAACCCAAAAGCAAAACAGATAAAAACAAACAATACTAATAACAAGTACTCCTACCAAATGATCCAGGCCAATCAAGTTCGAATTACTACTTATTACATATCAGAATATCAAATAAATCCATCACTAAACAGTTCAACAACCACTCCCAAGGAACACTTTTAACCTACCTCACACTTAATCAAAACACTGTCCTCAGTTCATATAAAACAAGAACAAAAAGATGGGGAAAACAACTTCCTAGGCCTAGTAATCATCTTCTTTCAAATCACAACTCATATACCGCGCCTCAAAATCCTCTGCATCAGAGTCAATCTCTAAATTAGAATCCACCAACAAGCAATCATCATTAGTCAAAACATTATCCTCGGCTAACTTTCTAAAAGTCTGACCCACTTAACACATAACTCTGGCATGCTCATTCATGGGGTAATCACAATCCAAATGTCGTAGCTCCTTAGTAGTAGGTGTCTGACTGCCACACATAATACTCAGCCTAGTCATCCCATATAACTAATGAAAGAAGTCATGTATATAAGTGATGAAAGAAGATATCCTTCTTTACATTTTCTTAATAATAATGAGGGTGGATCCATGAATAGACTCAGGCTTCTTAACCTTCGAAACATCAAACCCCCTAAAATTTCTAGGTGGCCTTATAATTTGACGGGTGCTCCTTGACCTCGGTCTATCACAAAAACTTGGTCATAAGACTCATAAAATTGAATCAAAATCTCTTATGCACCCGAGCTTTTCCAATGGCTGTACAGATTATTGCACCAATATTTATAGGAACATCAATCATCAAAGTATAAACTAAACATACCCGATATCTTGATATATTAGTAAAGTGGGACCTAGGGATCGCACAAGGGCCAATAATCCACAACCAAATACGAGCCTCCTTGTTTAAATAAACATAGCAAAAAGTTTTATGATAACCCTTTTCTTTATGACGTTCTCATATATCTATAGATCGTGGACCACAAAATGTGTGTCAAATAGCTCTATAAGGTGGCTGGTTGTACAACTGTCTTAATCTAGCATGATCAACCTCCGGTGTGCCAAGTAGAGAATTAAGTGCCAGAACATTTAATTTCATAATCTGCCTGCAAATCTTCACACTATTGCCTCGACTGATCGGGAACAATTGGCATAAAATTCTCACATTGAGTATAGGTTACACTCACCCATTTCATCAAAATAAAATCGAGTTTCAACTGCCTAATTCGTGTTGAGATCCACGGGTAGTGGGTCTCCAAACTCTCTTTATCAATTCACTCAATTGATTGGTAATGGGTCTCCTTGTACCATTGTACGCCATCTTTCTGTACCCATTTCACACTAAATCTACGATAAATATTTTGAGAAGCAGAAGGGCAACTGGATTATCAATAGTTGGTTTCCCCATACGAGCACGTTTCTATCATTGTCTGGAGTTAGACGCAACTGCCTTACCCTTGCTTACTTTGGGAGCCATGAGTCCTATAACAGACACCAACACCAAGCATTAGTAAAGCACCAAAAGACTAACTACAATTTAGGAAGGGGATTGTAGGAACACCCCACACTTAATTTGTTAGCATAACCAACTCAAGTGGCTCTATTAGGTACTCAGGCTTCCCCAACGCACAAATTGAGAAGTAGCACCATCATAATCCAATTTAGCACAATAAGATCATGGTTAAATTCGTACCAACATACACTTACACAGAAAATATAGCATGGATTATGGATAACTATGCACCACCTTACTAAACCTACAAGAATAGAGTATAATTCAAGTTAGATAGAAATATGCCATAGAAATTCAAGTATGCTCATAAGAAAAATAAAGTCCAATAAGAAGAATAACTCCGCCAAACCAAAACCCAACTATACATATTCTACCCAAAAAGATTGCAAATGCACCAAACAATTCAAAATATAGATAAATCAAGCACACCCACAAGCTTCTCCAACACATAAATATGGAGTTCATCCTTCCCAATAAGAAAAGAAAAAAGTTACAACCCATTCTTAACTATTTACCCTTAAAAAGAACAAAAAAACACAAATATCTTTCAACAAAGCACTAAAAACAAGAAAAAAAATGAAGAAGACATACTTTGGAGTAAAAAACAATCAAAAAGGAAGAGAATTTTATATTTTAAGGGTTGCTTCACACGATTAAGAGGGGAAGTAGGGGTGGAGTGGCACAAATTATGGAAAAATTAAGGTGAAATTAGGAGAATTGAGGGTTGGGGGTATTTAATAAGGTGGAAACGGGCCAAGTTATCCCAGATTTAAGTTGGGTTGTTTGGTTTTAAGGAGGATGCAATGCAATGGTATGCTTGAAGAGGGTGGGGTCGAGCCGCGGGGGATAGATAGTGAGGGTTCATAGGGGAGGGCATGCTGTAGGGTTGGGGCGGAGTATATGAGTCGCGGCGTGAGGTTGGGGGTGGAAAATAGGGGTCACGCCACATAAAAGTATGAGACTGAGGCAGAGAGCCTCCACGCTATATAGTGTGGAGCGAGGCTACCTCGGGGCCTCAAATATGTGACGCATGGGGCTTGTTTTTGCCAAAAAACTTACCAAATTTGACTTAATTCATCCCTAATGTGTTGTTCCACTTATTTTGGCCCCATAGCACTCCAAAATACCTATAAAACAAGCAAAGACTAGTTAGATGGGTGGTTTGCGTCCCACTAAGCACCATAGTTTTGGTCGTGGCTCGGCACTTTTTTGTATTTTTTTCTCCTGTTTTTTTCCAAATAAATTTCCCATGCTATTACATTACAAGCATGGGTTTCCTTCCATGTAGCGCCTGATTTAACGTCCCGACATGATTTAGCTCAAAATCACTTATCATAAAGTTTCCACGATGTCCTCTGTTGATTCTTATCTTCACCCAGTAGTATTTTACTCTTTGCCCATTAACTAAAAATGCCTTACCTTTTTCTTTATCAATTAGTTCAACAGACCCATGAGCATTCATCCTCACCATTTCAAATAGTCCATACTATTTAGATTTCAACTCACCAGAGAACAACTTCAATCTCGAATTGAATATCAACACCCTTTGTCTGGGCTCAAATGAGTGGGACACTATATACTTGTCATGCCACTTTTTGTCTTCTCCTTGTAGAGCTTTGCATTCTCGTAGGAATGGAATCTAAATTTCTTAGGCTCATGTAATTGCAACATTCTTTTCTGCCCTGCTAACTCAACATCAAGATTTAATTTCTTTACATCCCAATATGTTAGATGTTATCTATCAGTAGTAAATGATATGTTTTTACAAATACTAACCTGTAGGGAGATATCCCATAGAGAGTCTTGTGTGTTGTCCTGTATGCCGATAGTGCATCATCAAGCTTTAATGCCCAATATTTTCACTATGCCTTCGCCATCTTTTGCAAAATCTACTTCACCTTACAATTAAAATACTCTACTTGACCACTCATTTGGGGATGATAAGCTGCAGCAACCTTATGCCTTACACCATACTTGGCCAATAAATTCTTGCACCAATTGTTAATGAAGTGTGTACCACTATCACTAATAATGGATCTCAGAGTTTCGAACCTTGTGAATATCTGCTTCTTAACAAATTTAACAACTATCTTGGAGTCGTTGGTAAGGAGTTATGCGGCTTCCACCCACTTGGAAACATAATCTACTGCTACTAGAATATTTATGTTTCCATACAAAGAAGGGAATGGTCCTATGAAGTCTATTCCCTACACATTAAAGATCTCTACCTCTAGTATATTCTTCAAAGGGATCTTGTGCCTCCTCGAAATAGAACCCATGTATTTGCACTGATCATATTTCTTAGCAAATCTAGTTGCATCCTTAAATAAGATAGTTTAGAATAAATCGAACTGTAAGACCCTTTGAGATGTGTGCTCACTATTAATGGCCTCTATATGGAGATAAGTAACAACTCTCTAATACCAATTAAACTTCACACTGTGGTATACATATTCTGATTACTCTGTCAGGTCCTTATTTGAACAAAAATAACTCATCCCATTTATAAAATTAGGACTCATAATGCAACCTCTTTCTTTGCTGACTTATGGCCTCAACTGGGTTCACCCCACTCACAATTAGATCAATAATGTTCGCATACCATGGTAACTCTATCACGTTTAAAATTATGAGTTTCTTATCAAGACACTCCTGTAGAATGCTACCATCTTCTACAATATGAGGCCAACTCTCTAGCCTAGATAGATGATCCGTTACTTAATTTTTAGTTGCCTTTTTATCTTTTACCTCTAGATAAAATTCCTTCCATAATAATATCCACCAAATTAGTTAGGGTTTAGTATCTTTCTTACCAAATAAGCAACGAATATCCAGTGATCTGTGTACACCATCACTTTGGTCCCTACTAAGTAAGGACAAAACTTGTCAAATGCATATACCAGAGCTAACATTTCTTTTTTTGTCATAGTGTAGTTGGTTTGAGTTGCATCTAGAGTCTTGCTTGCATAATAAATGAAATTAAGACCTTCTCCTTTTGCTGCCCTAAGGCTGATCTCACAGCTACATCATTCGCATCACGCATCAATTCAAAGGGTAAATCCCAGTCGGGGGATCAATCAAATAGGAGTCTTGGTAATTTTCTTCTTCAACTTCTCATTTCTTTCGAACTATAAGCACCGAACTTAAAATTAACCTTTTTTTCAAGAATATTACACATTGGTCTTTCCACCTTTGAAAAATACTTTATGAACCTTTTATAAAATCTAGCGCGTCCGAGGAAACTGTGTTCTTCCTTGACTGACATTGAAGGTGGCAACTTCTTTGCAATCTCTACATTTGCACGATCTACCTTAATTTCTTTCTGCAATACTTTATGGCCAAGGACAATGACTTTCTTAACGAGAAAGTGACATTTTTTCTAGTTCAACACTAGATTTATTCCTTTCTACCTTACTGAGACCTTGTCTAAATTCTGCAAACACATACTGAAGGATTTATCAAAATCAGAGAAGTTATCCATAAATACCTCCATGAAGTCCTCAACATGTCATAAAATATGACCATCATGTACATTTGGAATGTAGTTGGTGCATTATACAATTCAAAAAACATTCTCCTAAAAGCATAGGTCCCATAAGGGCAGGTAAATATCAATTTCTTCTGATCCTCTAGAGCTATGACTATATGATTGTAGCCAAAATACCCATCTATAATGCAATAATACTTTTGTCTAGCAAGTCTATCCAACATCTTATCACTGAAAAAATTGGGTAGTAATCTTTTTAGGTAGCGTCATTGATCTTTCTGTTATCCCTACAAATTCTCCATTTAGTTATAGTACGAGTAGAGATAAACTTGTTCTTCTTATTAGTCATGACTATCATACCCCCTCTTTTTGAAATATTACTGCATCAAGCCATTAATCAATTATTTTTATAGTACTTCTTTCATGATAGGGTTCTATGTTCTCTGGTGCTGCATACTAGATCTGTGACCTTTTTCCATGAATATCTTGTGCATACAGTAGGTGGGGTTTATCCCTTGTGCGTCTGATATCTGTCAGCCAATAACTTTCTTTCTCCTTTTTATTTTGCTAAAGCCTCCTTAACCTATACATTAGATAATCCTACAGATAGAATCGCAGGTAAAGTGTGATCATCTCCCAAAAAGTATATTTAAGGTGTGATGGTAGAGCCTTAAGCTCCAATTTTAGTGCTTTCTCAATAGATGTCTTGCGAGAAGGACCGAGGGGCCTATTCAAAGGTTCAAAGGCAACCTTATGAATAAAAACACTTACAACATCTATAATCTAAATTATATTGTTTGCTTCTATATCGCCAAATGTGTCATGTCCAATGAAATCCCTCTCTAAGGGATCCTTGGAAGTAATAAGGGGTATCTCTGACTCAGGATCCATAACTATGATGACAGACAGTTCTTCATATATAGTTGGTAGCTTTATTGCCTTATAAACCTCAAACTCTTCGACCTTATTATGAGCTCGCATAGTTAGCTTCCCAACAACTACATCAATCAATGGATGCCCAGTAGCTAAACAGAGACATCCCAAAATAAATAAGACTTTCGTATTCATATTAAAATCCAATATAATGAGTCCCCTTGAAATGAAAACCCCCTACGTATACTAACATATTTTTCACTATACCATCAGGTCTGGTAGGTGAGCGATCAACCAATTTTAATATCACTATGCTAGACCTCGGACTACCCAACCCTATCTTCTTGAAAAAAGAGTGGGCATAAGATTTATGCTCTATCTAAGATCACACAAACCTTGAGCACTAACAGATTGCCTAATTGTGATTTGAATAGCAAAGCTCCCTGGTCCTTCAACTTTGTAGGCAACCTATTCTGAATTCGTAAGGTGCACTCTTCAGTAAGTGCAACAGTGGCATATTTTGTCAACCTTCTATTATTTTCCACAATGTCTTTAATGTACTTGGCATATTTAGGAATACCCTTCAAAATATCAACAAGAGAAAGGTTAATGTAAACTTACTTCTAAGTCAATATACTTTTGGTAACATGTTTTCTTTTTCTGCTTCTTCAACTCTATAGGAATGGGGGAGGTGGCTTTACACTTTCCACTTTATTCTTACAACTCTCAACCTTATCATTCTTAGCTTTCTGCTAATCCTTTTCCAAGCCTTGTGAGTCCTCTTCTTAGTCTTTAGTTCCTCTAATTATAGCCTACTGTAAGTAGAAACTACATTCACTTGCTTGGGATTTGGATTTGTGTCACTGAGTAGACCTCTTTGAGGTCTAGTATTTTGTGCCCCAGCAAGCTAAACCAACTAAACCTCTAATTTCTTGGTGGATAAATGTTGATATTTATGTCTACTACCATCTGTGCCTGATTGGACATAATTTGCTTCAACATGTCTTCAGTGTTACTAGACTAAGCATTGGCCTGACTACCTTAAGCATGTTGTTGTAGGTTCTGATTTTCTTTTCCTCGATACTAGTTTACTTTATGTCCTTGGTTTTCACTGTATGAGAAGTTAGGACGATTCCAAAGTTAGGGCGATTCCAATAATTTGCATTATATTCATTTCTAAAATTTTGGTTTCCTTGACATTGTGAATTTTTCACATAATTCACACATTCCAGATTGACTACACACGTATCTACCAAATGTTCATCACTACCACATACCTCAATCCAAGTCTAAGTTTTCTGCACTATATTGACTGAAGCTGCTATTGCCTTAAATCTAGGTTATTGAACTGAGTATGCATTTGATTCTGCAGAGAAGCAATCTTTGTTGCTTAGTTATCAACTTCAAGCTACCCTGTAACTTTTTATGGGGTATTTATTGACACATCTATATTCCATTCAAGATTTTCTAATGATATATGATTCAGTAGCGTGTACAACTTATTATAAGTCTTCTTCAACACTTGTCCACCTGTTGCTGAATCTAAGAGAATCTTTATGCGTGGCTAAAGTCCCTCTATAAAATTATTCACTAAAGCCTCATTGGTTTGATGGTGATGCGGGAAATCACGGAGCATAGACTTGAATCTTTCCCAAGCTTGGTACAGATTCTCACTATTTCTTTATCTGAAACTTAAAATTTCACTCCTCAATCATGCGGTCTTTCTAGATGGGAAGAGTTAAATTTGAAATTTCCATGCTAAATCATCCCAGGTAGTGATAGATTTGGTGTCTCAACCTTTATTCATCTCTTCATTTCCCCCTAACTGAGAAAAAGGAAAGAAAGTGAGTCTTACATAATTGATTGATACTCCTGCAGGAATGTAAGTATCACTGATCTCAAGGAAGTTATACTAATATTATTGTGGATCCTAATGGGATAGTTTTGTGAACTAACCGTTAGTGTTCAAGAGTGTACCATATTCTGTTTTAGCTCAAATCAGCATCCAACATCCGATCTATCGATGTTATTAGTAACATTGTTAGTGGGATTTCCACCTCGCAGATAGGTCTCACCGCTACTCTTACAACAGGAATAATTTCTACTGGATCTTTCATTTGAAGTCTTTGAATTGGATATTGTAGTGCTGCTTCCCTCTTCCGCTGATGAAATACTCATTTTGGTTCCAATTACAGCTCAACTAATTCTTTTATTTTGGCAAACACTGAGCACAAATTAAACCCGCAAGCACGATCCGCAAAGATAAAGTTGTCAACACTTGTATAATATCACCAAAATAATACTCAGAAAATTACTATTTTTTGAGTCCCCTAAATGGCGCTAAAAACTTGTTGCTACCTCCTGCACATGTAAGTGTACGTGGTCGAACAAGTAATATAGTAGCTCTAAAGAAGCCAGATAGAACTCAAAGGGACTACTAGTTTAGCAATTCACTTAAATACGTAATTAATAATATTTCAATCAACTGTTGTGATGTATCAAATGGTTTGTAAAAACTATTATTTCCTAACAATACATGAACAAAGAAAAACATTGTGTACAATTTTAGCAAAGTTATAATCAATAAGATGAGAGATTCCAGGGTTACGACATACCATACAATCATGTTTATCATTTATTTATCTCAATGAACTTTATTTCTTAAATTACAGGCTACGTGGTTAAATGTATGATCTGGGAATGGTCATACTTTAAATTCTATTTGAATAAGTCTCACAACTACATAGTTGAGCGGGCATATGAGTTTCTAATTCAAATTCCTTAACATTTTCATCCCGTATATATCCAAATAAGGCAAGCTCAGTAAATTTCTATCCTAGTTTCTAATCACCCTACTTTCGTAAGGGATGATCTTGTTCCTCGTGTTCCTCATCCTATTCTCATATTCCCACATTTAGTTCATATAAGAATTACATATTTATTCTAGTGTTGGCCAGACACTAAAGAGTAATTTCAAGAATACAAGAACAATCTAATGATAAATAAACTTCATAGATTTAAACTATTGTCAAACAATCATATTTCTATTACAACCCAGAACAAGGATAATTAGCCATTCATACTTTGAAATAAAATAACAAAGGTATTTTTTTTCATACCAAATATTTAAGAGTGGTAGAGTTTACAAAAAATGAACCCTAGTGAAAATAACTCTTAGCCTTTATTTAGTGCTTTAAATACTGTGTATCCTTTCTAAAAGATGGGCTTAGGTTATTTATAAATGTATGTAGGAATTACCCCTTCAACCCTTAACTTGATTTAAAAGGAATGTGTTGCTCTAGAGGGGATGTTCGCGTCGTATGGCCTAATATGCACCTCGGGAGTCACGAAGTAGGGCTAAACTATCTCTTTAAGGGTCATAGCATGGGGCGTAGCTCGCACCTAAGGGGTCGCAGTGCAGGGCCCTATTCTGCAGTCTCTATTTCTGCTATTTTTCTCCCGTCTTTCATCTTTTACACCGCGCGGTACACCTATGATTAGTATGTCACAATAAAACTTCATTAGCAATTGAAGAAGAACTGTAAACATCAAGCAAGATCCTTTGCAACCACACCCATTCACCAAAAACCTTTAAGTCTCTATTCTCAACTTCAACCAATGATAAGGATATGGTTTCTTTCTTCTTAGATTTTTCGCTTACAGGGCTAATTTTTCAATAAAATAATGTATCCAATCATATATTTATTAAAGTCTAGGCAAATTATCTAATCTAAATCACAGTATGCTTGGGCTTTAAAGTTTTTATATTGTGAGAGAAAAAGGCCCTCTGAAGCGTAAGATTTAAGATATCTTAGTAGGTGGAAAGCAACTACTAGGTATGGCTCTCTGGGATCTTGCCTAAATTGGCGCAGATGTTGTACTAGAAAGGATTTATCCATCCTAGTATTAGTCAAGAAATTGAGTTTACCAATCAACTTCTTATAGAAGGTAGGATCTGGCAATAATGAACCTTCTTCGGTATGTAGTTTGATGGTGGAATCCAATGGTGAAGAGAAACTGCTATACTCAACAACATTATATTCTTTTAACAAGTATGGAAGAAAATTTACTTTAGAGATGATCATCCTATTTGACCTATATATTATATCCAGCATTACTTTAGAGATGATCATCCTATTTAACTTATATATTATCATTGTCAGATGTTTTATCAGTATTATCAGTTTTGTTTACAGATTATATCAGATTTATTACTTAAAAACTTAAGGCATTCCTTAGTTAAATTCAGCATAAGACCTTTTGTTATCAGTTTTACTCAATGCCCACAGCAGGTACCAGCTCATGGGTTAGCTTGTGGTCCCTTGGGACTGTAAGTACCGTGTGGCACCCAGAGTGTACTCTTGGGGCATTCCAAACTTGGTATTAGAACCTAAGATTTTTAAGTGTACTTGAAAGTCTGAAAGCTATGTCAAGTAGAGTCTTGTGCATGGGTGTAAAACGCACCACACTTATGGACAAGAGACTACGAGGTGTTTTTAAAAAAATTTCTCTTTTTTCAATATTCATGTCATGCAACTGAGCACGAGCTCATTTTAAACTCTATCTAATCTATTCTTCCTTCCATTTATAGAACATGCCTCTCAGAAAGACAAACCTAAGAAGAAAAGTAAACCAGACAGCATATCCGCCCGTTCAAAAAAATCCCCTAAATAAGCATGTTTCTCATGCAGATTTTAAAGCTGCATTCACTACTCTAGCTCACTCTATAGAGGCTCATAATGCTCATTCATCCACTGTTACGGCCAACCCAGTGTCCAATATTGCCGCAGCTAGGATTTGAGACTTTACCCGAATGAACCCTCTTCTATTTTTAGGATCCAAATCTGAAGAGGATCTATAGGAATTCTTAGATATAGTCCAGAAGGTGACATATATTATGGGGGTAAATGCTAGTGAGAGTGTTGAGTTAGCTTCCTATCAGTTGCAAGATATGGCTCATATATGGTTTAAGCAGTAGAAGGTAGATAGAGGAGCAGATGCAGGGACTAAAGAATGGGAAGAGTTTGCTACTGCCTTCTTAGATAGGTTCTTTCTGTTGGAGTTAAGAGAGGCTAAGGTGTTAAACTTCATTAATTTTAGGCAGGGCAACATGAATGTGAATGAGTCTTTTCTCAAGTTTACTTAGTTAGCTAGGTATGCTCCTCATGTGGTAGCTGATAGCAAGTCCAAGTTGAGCAAGTTTGTGTCTAGTATATCTGACAGTGTGGTCAAGAAGTGTAAAACCATAATTCTAATTTAGGAGATGGACTTGTTTAGGTTGATGGTCCATTCTCAACAGATTGAGGAGCAGAAGACAATGAAAAGTTTGAGAGAGAACAAGAGGGCTAGAATGGGTAACTTTAATTTTAATCAAGCAAGGTTAGAAGGTAGTAATCGTTCTCAGTTTCATTAGAAATCTTTAGTGCCAGCTCTATTTTCAGCTAGTGCCCCAGTACCCAAATTCTAAATGATAATCAAGATAGGATGCCAGGCTTTAAGTCCCAAGGTAGTGTTAACAGTGGTCGGATAAATCTTTTTTGCCAAAAATATAGTAGAAACCATTAGGGTGAGTGTAGAGTGAGTGGTGATGTGTGCTTTGGGTATGGTAAGCCAGACCATTAAATTCAGGAGTGTCGGGTAGTTGCCCAGAAAGGTAGGGATTTGATCCAATTGGGCCAGTCCCATCAGTCATTAGTTCCAGTCGGCCGCTCGACTCAGTATGGTGTCGCTTCCAGTGCTACCAGTAGTCAGCGTCCAAATAGATTGTATGACTTTCAATCCCTATAAGATTAGGAAAACTCTCCTGATGTGATTACTGGTATGTTACAGGTCTTTCATTTACATGTTTATGCTTTATTAGACCATGGAGATTTTCTTTCTTTTGTAACCCCTTATATAGCCATCAACTTTGGAGTCAGTCTTGAAATCCTAGCATAGCTTTTTTCAGTGTCTACCCTAGTAGGTTTCTCTATTATAGCCAGAAAGGTATACATGAACTATTTTGACGATGGATTTTAATGTTATTCTCGGGATGGATTGGCTTCACTCATGCTATGGTTCAGTTGATTGTAGAAACAGAGTGGTTTATTTTCAGTTTTCAAATGAACCAGTCTTTGAATGGAGGGGTAGTACTACAGCTCATAGGGGTCAGCTTGTTTTGTACCTTAGGGCGAGAAAATGATAACCCAGGGGTGTATTTATCATATTATCTGAGTTAAAGACTTTAATTCTTTGACTCATATCCTTGAGTCAGTTTCAGTAGTGAGGGAATTTCCAGATGTCTTTCTTGAAGATCTTATCGGAGTTTCTTATGAAAGAAAAATTGAATTTGGAATAGACCTTCTTCTAAATACTCAGCCTATCTGTATTCCACCATACAGAATGGCTCCAGCCAAACTCAAAGAGTTGAAAGAACAGTTAAAAGATCTCCTAGATAAGGGATTCATCCGACCTGGTGTCTCCCCGTGGGTGCACCAGTCCTATTCGTGCATAAGAAAGATGGTTCTCTTAGAATGTGTATTGACTACCGTCATTTGAACAAAGTCATAATAAAAAACAAGTATCCACTTCCCAAAATCAATGACTTGTTCGACCAACTTCAGGGTGCAAGTTTTTTTTCTAATATAAACCTCAGATCCTGCAATCATCAGCTCAGAATCAGAGAATATGACATTCTAAAAATAGCTTTCAGAACTCGATATGGTCACTTCGTGTTTCTAGTCATGTCCTTTGGTCTCACCAATGCCCCAGCAGCCTTTATGGACTTGATGAACTAAGTCTTCAAGTAGTACTTGAACATGTTTATCATAGTCTTCATTGATGACATCCTTGTCTACTTCTATAATGAAAATAATCATACAGGCCAACTCAGAATAGTATTGAAAATCCTTAGAGCCCATCAGTTGTTTGCTAAATTCAGTAAGTGAGAATTTTAGCTAAGATCAGTAGCTTTTCTTGGCCATATTATTTTTTGTGATGGCATTAGAGTCGATCCTAAAAAGACCGAGGTGGTAAAAAACTAGCCCAGACCCATCTCTACATTAGATATCAAGAGTTTCTTGGGTTTGGTTGACTATTACCGATGGTTTACTGAAGGATTTTCATCTATTGCATCCCCCATGTCCAGATTGACTCAAAAGAAAGTTAAGTTTTAGTGGTCAGATTGTTGTGATAAAAGTTTTCAGGAGTTAAAGAATCGACTCACTATAGCCCCAATTTTGACATTGCCAGATGGTTCAGATGGGTTTGTTGTGTACTGTGATGCTTCCAGAGTTGAGTTAGGATGTGTTTTGTTGCAGAGGGGTAAAGTTGTGGCTTATGTCTCTAGGCAACTTAAGCCCCATGAAAAAAATTACCCTGCCCATGTTCTTGAGTTAGCAGCTGTTGTATTTTCCTTAAAGATTTAGAGGCACTATTTGTATGGGGTGCATGTTCATGTGTTCACAGATCACAAAATCTTTCACTATGTGTTTTTGAAAATGAATTTCAATCTGCGCCAGAGGAGATGGTTAGAATTGTTAAAAGATTATGATATGAGTGTTTTGTATCACCTAGGCAAGGCCAATGTAATGGCATATGCCCTAAGTAGATTATCTATGGGTAGTGTTGCTCATATTATAGGTGATAAGGAGAAGTTAGTTAGAGAAGTTCATCAGCTTTCCAGATTAGGTGTTCGTTTAGTTAATTCAGTTGAGGGTATCATTTGGGTTTAGAATAGTTCAGAATTTCTTTAGTTGCCGAAATAAAAGAAAAACAAGATAGGGATCCTAGTCTAGTGAAGTTGAAAGAGTCAGTCAGAGATAAAAAAGTAGAGGTTTTCTCCCAAGGGGGACATAAGGTGTTGTATTGCTAGGGTAGATTGTGAGTGTCGTGTGTTGATAAGTTGAGGCAGTGAATTCTTGCAGAAGCACATCCAGGGGCCACAAAGATGTACCATAATTTGCAGCAAATCTTTTGGTAGAGTGGGATAAAGAGGGATATTGCAGAGTTTGTGGCTAAGTGCTCCACTTGTCAGCAGGATAAGATTGAACATCAAAAGCCAAGTGGGTCTTTGTAGGAGTTCAGTATTCCCACTTGGAAGTGGGAGAAAGTGAACATGGATTTTGTGACAAGTATGCCTTGTACTCGTTAGCAACATGATTTGATTTGGGTCATTATGGACAGGATGACCAAATCAACCTATTTATTTCTAGTGCATACTTTATTTTCAGCCAAGGACTATGCCAAACTTTATCTCAGAGAGTTGGTCAGGTTGCACGGTGTTTCGTTATCAATCATCTTAGATAGAGGTACTTAGTTTACCTATTACTTTTGGAAAGCTTTTTAGAAGGTTCTTGGTACCCAAGTTCACCTCAGTACAACCTTTCACCCTCAGACAGATGGTCAAGCAGAAAGGACAATTCAAACCCTTGAGGATATATTGAGAGCGTGTGTAGTCGACTTTAAGGGAAGTTGGGATGATCACTTATCTTTGATTGAATTTTCTATAATAATAGCTATCATTCCAGTATTCAGATGTCTATGTTTGAGGCTCTATATAGAAGGATATTTAGATCTTCGATTGGTTGGTTTGAAGTAGGAAAAATCGTGCTAGTAGGGCTTGACTTGGTGTTTGATGCTTTAGAGAAAGTTTAGTTGATCAGAGAGAGACTTAAGGCAGCCCAGAGCCGACAGAAATCATATGCAGATGTGAGAAGGAAAGATCTTGAGTTTGAGATTGGTGATTTTGTATATCTGAAGATCTCTCCCATGAATGGAGTGAAGAGGTTTGGTAAGAAGGGAAAGATTATGAGCTTGAGTTACCTGCAGACTTAGCATCAGTGCACCCAGTATTCTGTATCTCTTTGTTGAAGAAGTGTACTGGTGACCCATCTGTAGTTGTTCCCTTAGAAAGTGTAGATGTTCAGAACAGTCTTTCCTATGAGGAAATTCCAGTCGAAATTCTTGATCGACAAGTTCGTAGACTAAGGAACAAAGAAGTTCCCCCAGTCAAAGGTCTTTGGTGGAATCAGCTCATTGAGGGAGCCACTTAGGAAGAAGAAGCAGATATGTGGACCAAGTACTCTCATCTTTTCTCCGCAAAGTCAGATTCAGCCTAAGGTAACAATCTTCTTAGAATTTCTCTTTTCCATGCTCGGTTTCAGCTGTATATCATTCTCATGTCAGTCATGCATTCACGGAACTAGTTCAGTCATGTGTCATGTTCAGAATCAATTATGTAATCACGTTCTCATCACGTATATTCAACATGTAATCTTAGTTCCTCAGTTTTTTCAGCTTAATCAGTCTTATTTGAGGACGAATGTTCTCAAGGGGGAGGTATTGTAATACCCCAAAATTAAAACCAATGTTAGAGTCATATTTCAAGATCATGCATAGTACATTATCGTTATTTGATAGTTTTATGAGTTAGTTTGAGGTATATTAAGGCCCCAAATAACTCTCAGCTATTAGACAAATTAGAATAAACCTTACCGATTGAAATTTTGATAAGAATAGCTTTAGTCAACTTCAAGCGAGCATATCTTTTATTAGACTCAGAATTTTCTAGCTTAACACCCATCAAGTTGTGGGAAATTAATTAGCTTTTCAGCGATACCAATTCGCCCAAATTCAATACTCGGGTGAGAAGTTATGACACTTTTAGAGCAAAATAGTAGCCCAACGCGATAAAACCGTGTCACGGTGATAGCCAATTTCACGTTCGTCCTTTGTCCAGTGTGTCACCACGATAAGCACCGTATCGTACCAAGGGGAATTTTTGCAATTTTCACTTTCCAGTGAGGCACAGTGATGGTGTCGCGTCGCGCCAAAGTTCCAGTTCCCAGTTGTCCATTTCCAGTGGTGCAACGCGATAGCACCGCATCGCGCCGTTGGGCAAAATAGGGATTGTCAGCTTTCCAGTGGCCCGACATGGTTGCATCAGAGCCAAAAATTAGGATTGTCAGCTTCACGACTTAAATTCCAAGGACCATTTGGTCTTTTTCCAAAGCCCCAAAATCCGTCCAAACACAGAATTTAAGTCTTAATAGAGCATTATTTGCTCATTATTTCACATCTCTCTCTAATTAAAGTAGCACTCTTTTAAGAACAAAACCCTATCCTTCAAAATTCAAGATGAACTCTCAAGAATTCACTATTAATTCTCACGAATTCATCAACCCAGGTATGTTAAGTGTCCATTCAAGGGTTCCTTTCACCCATGGAGTCCAAGTATCCAATTCTAAATTCAAAATGTAATCTTTACAAGTTACCATGATTTTTAAGTGTGATTTTAACCATAAACCTCCATGAATTTTGATTCTTTATCATGTTTATACGAAAGTGAAGTTGGTATTAAACCCTATGCGTTTGAATAATGTTGTTCACTGATTTAAATCACGAATAAGTGATATTAATGTTAAAATCATGTTATTACTCCAAGTTTTATACTATTCCCATGCTTAACATAAATTGTGCATTACAAGTGTTTGATGAAATGCCTATAAGAATAAATTTTGGTAAATGCTTTCATATTAGGTCCTCAAAGTTTAGCACTATTTTACTATTATTACTATCGAGTCCTGGGGGTTATGAATACCCAAAAATTTAGCTATTTACTTAGTCTCAGTATCTTAGAATAGTTTCAAACATGTTATGAGCATTATCTGATCAGTCAATCATCATAATCAGTTAAATTTAGAACAGTTTGGTATTCTGAGTCAGTTTAGTTGGAAGTAAGATTTAGCACCGAGCGAGTGCAGGGATGAAAACTTCCCCATCAGATAGGCAGAGTCGTTAGTAGCAGTCCTTGTACTCCAGAACTACGTAGCCAACATAGGATATAAGGAGTCACCCATCAATTCAGGCTTGACTGCCTCCCAGGGGTCACCCATTAGTTCAGGCTTAACACCCTTAGTCCTTTGGGAAAGTATATTAGTTGATCTATACAGCCAGTGTTAGTACTCGTTGTACGGTACTGACACCCTTCCAACTGGGGTCATAGGTTGGACCCCAAATTTGCTCATTGGGGCATGTCGGTTAGATGATAGCTCCCACAGTATCAGTCCAGTCATCAGTTTAGTGATTCAATTTTAGATTTTCTTGACCATAGCATATAAATATCAATTATTCAGTTATCAGTATTCAGTATTTCAGATTTTAGGTTTTATTCAAAATATGTTTTATGCTTTGTCATTCATCTTCAGCACTTACAGTTTCCATGTATTCTGTTCAGTATTCCATGACATATATATTTAGACAGTTATTACTCATGTTCATGAAACCATGTATATCATCCTACCTCATTTAGCATAACAGTACATTTGAAGTACTTATCACATACTCTTTTCTTACGGTATGATGTATCATATCATAGGTTTGGATGCTCAGTTCCTGGATCGCGCATAGACCTTCTAGATTATCAACCGTTGTAGTGGTGAGTCCTTATATTTCGAGAACAGACTATATTTATTTTCACGTTTTCAGTTCAGTAGTTAGTTGGGGCCTGTCCCATCAACTCTTATTCAGTTATTTTAGAGGATTTTGGATATTTCAGACAGTTAGTCAGTTCTCAGATTTCAGTTATTATCTTCAGATGTTTTATTATTATTATAAGTTTTGTTTACAGATTTTATTAGATTTATTACTTAAAACCTTATGGAATTCATCAATTAAATTCTGCATATGACCTTTTATTATCAGTTCTACTCAGTGCTCATAACAGATACTAGCTCATGGGTTAGATTGTGGTCCCTTGAGATTGTAAGCACCATGTGATGACCAAGGTGTAATCTCGGGGCATTACAAATTTGGTATCATAGACTAAAGTTTTAAAGTATCCTAGAAAGTCTGGAAGTCGCGTTAAGTAGAGTCTTGTGCATGGGTGTGAAGCACGCCGCCCTTATGGACAAGAGGCTACGAGACGTTTTAGGATAAGTTTCCCTTCTTTCAGTATTCATGTCGTGCGACTGAGCATGAGCTCATGTTAAAATCTCTATCTAATTTATTCTTCTTTCCATTTACAGAACATGCCTCCAAAAAGACAAATAGAAGAAACGTAAATTAGACAGCACCTTTGCTCGTTCAGGATGATCCACTGAATGATCATGTTTCTCATGGAGAGTTTAGAGATGCATTCACTTCTATAGCTCACTCTGTAGCAGCTCAGAATACTCAACCAATCACTATTTAGGCCAACCTAATGGTCAATACTGCCGCAACTAGGATTCAGGACTTTACTCGAATGAGGGTGTTGCTATTTTAATTTTTGATGGAATATTTCACATTTTTTAGAAGGGATAATTGTGCATTTTCAAGCAAATATTGTTGTATTTGATGCTAGATTTTAGTATTTTTAGGTCAATGACTTAGCTGAAGAAATAACTTGGAAAAGCAAGAGAAAAAGGGTATTGACGGTCAAGATGACGGACCGTCAACCATGTGACGGACCATCATGGTGTCCGTCAACTATAGGCATAATGATCAGAAGTGCAGATCTTTGTGATGGTCTAAGTAACAGACCGTCGAGCCTCTGATGGGCCATCAGTCCCAAGCAGAATGAATCCTATGTAGTGATGAAGCAACGGTCCAAGTGACAGACCATCAGCCCATTGACGGGCCGTCAACCTGAGAGCCTCTGGAATACTAGCAATGGTCCAAGTGACGGACCGTCAAGACACTGACAGACCGTCAACTTGGCTGTCAACTATGATGCAGCAATCCGAGTTTCAAATTTTAAAACCCAGTCCCTAAAAGCATAAAAATACCTAGTCTAGGTTTAGATTAGGTATCTTTTATCTTATTTCCATCTTTGAAATACATTGTAACCCATTACTCTCTGAGGTTTCAAGCTACTATTGTGGATCTTAGCAACTTTATCATTATTTTTCACTGAAGATCAAGAACCATTGTTGGAAATTTGTAAGTAGTCTCTGAATTAATTTATGAATAAAATAATGTCTTCCTCTTCTTCTTTTAAGATGTGTGGCTAAAACTCCCATAATAAGGGTTATGGGAGTCTTGATGTGATTTGCTGATTGGGGTTGTGAGAATGCTTAATTTCCACAACTAATTAAGATTATATAAACTCCTCTTCACAATCATGATCTTTCTTAGTTGAAAACTTGAAGGGTGAGCCCAAGAACATCACTTGTTTAAGTAAAAAAGTGTATATTGGGAAAAAAAAGAGATTTACAAGGAATTCAAAGGCTATAACCTTTGGGTTAAGGGTTGATGCCTTAATAGGATCAAGTCACTTGAGAAATCAATTGAATAATTAAATTCATTCTTTGAGTTTGAAAGATTTAAAGGGTAATTACCCATTTAGGTTGAGAAACGAATGGGTCAACTTTAGGATTCAATAATTCTTGCAATTGAAGTTGTAAATTAGAAATTTAGAACAACTCATAACCCTAAATGCTTGAACATCTTGGTGAACAGAATCCTAGTTTGATTAATCTCATTGAATTAAAACTTGCAATAACACTCACCAGTTGGAACACTACTTGTTACAAACATCTAAATCTTGTTAACAAATCGAAACCCCCTTTACTCTGGAACCTTTGATCAGTAGTCTATTAATAATCATAAAACTTAGTTTGCACAGTATTCCCTGTGGGATTCTACCCCAACCTAGTTAGGTTCTATAGTTAACAGCTACTGCTTACACTTTCTAACGAGAGTTGTAATTTAGGCGTATCAAGCCTCTAGTCTCTTCTCATCAAGAGCTTCTAACTCCGCAAGATGCGACTTAGCATTTTCTTCATCGATGAGCCCTTCTTGAATATCCAGTATCAAAGAAGGTATCTGACACTCAAGTGGCATGACTGCTTCAACTCCAAAATTAAGTGAATACGGGGTTACTTGCATCGGTGTGCGGTAAGTCATTATATATGCCCATAAAGTTTCTTTCATTCACTCATGCCAGTATCGTTTGGACTTGGAGATGACTTTTTTCAAAAATTTTCATAAAGTCTTATTAAATGCTTCGGCTAGGCCCTTGGTGGCAGTGTGGTACATATAAGATTTACGCTGCTTAAAACCAAAGAGATCACAAATTTTGTTCATCTACTTGTTATCAAATAGCTTGTCGTTGTCAGTTATTGTGTATTGAGGGATGCCAAAGTGGTAAATGATTTTTACTAGAATGAAATTTGTAATATTCTTCTTCTTTACTTCTTGAGAGTAACAGCTTTGGCCTATTTTGAGAAGTAATCTGTTGCAGCCAAAATGTATAAGTGTCCATCAGAAGATTTTGGTAGTGGCCCAACAATATCCATTCCCCAAGCAACGAATGTCCAGGATGCTACAGTTGGGTGTAATACTTCAGGAGGTTAATGTTTGAAATTTGCATGGAATTGACAGGCTTTGCCTCTTCTAGAATAGTCCAAGCAATCTTTCACCATCATTGGCCAATAGTATCCCATCTTTTTAATGTGAAAATAGAGCTTTGGTCTAGACTGATACAATCCACAAACTCTCGAGTGCGCTTCTTGCAAAGCTTGAATTTTTTATTCCTCTCCCAAACACCTTAAGAGTACTCTTTCAAATAATCTTCTGTACAGTGTGTCTTTGTAGTAAAGGAATCAAGGTGCATGACGACGAGTGTCAGTCCTTCTCCTTGGATGCTCTGGAAGTGTCCCATAACATAAGTAGTCAAGGATAGGTTGTCGCTAATCTTTCTTTACAGCTTCAGACACAGCGACGAGGTGCTCAACTTTATTTTCTACATATTCACCCTCTTTCAGCAGTGGTACTACCCATTTTGGCGAATAGTAACTTGTGTATGATTTGGCAGAGTTAGGATTTAGGCCAAAGCAGCTAAGGCATCAGCTTGCTTATTTTCTTTTCTTGGTACATGATGGGGTGTCACTTCTCTAAACCACCTCATCAACTTCTGTGCATAATTATGATATGGTCGTAGCTCAGGCTTTCTGACTTCATAGCTTTCCAAAAGTTGTTTGATCACCAATTGGGAGTCACCAAAGACTTGTAATTACAGCTGTTTCATGTCAACTACCATCTCAAGTCAAAGTATTAATGCCTGACATTTAGTAGCATTATTAGAGTGACAATTTATCAAGGTAAAAAAGTATGGGATGACCTCTCCTTGTGGGGTGAAGAATACCACACCAGCACCAACTCCATCTCGATGTGTGGCACCATCAAAGTACATCTTCCACAGGGGTCTGGCTTCAATAACCATTGCATCTTCATCAGGAAGTTCATCGCTCAGTTCCCAGTCATTAGGTATTAGGTGATCTACCAAGAAGTCAGCCAATGTTTGTCCCTTTACAGCCTTTTGGGGAACATACACAATCTCAAAGTGTTGAAATTGAAGGTACCATCTTGCAAGTCGGTCACTAAGGACTGGTTTCGACATTGCAAACTTGATGGGATTTGCCCTAGACATAAGACGGATAACATGAGCTTTAAAGTAGTGTTTTATCTTTTGAATTGAGAAGGCCAATGCCAAACACAACTTTTTGATTGGAGAATACTTTAGCTCATTTGATGTCATCATTCTTCTCAAATAGTAATAAGAGTTTTCCTTTCCTTCACTATTTTCTTGTGTTAGTAGTGTTCTAATTGACCTTTCTTGTGCCACGATATACAGTATCAACAGCTTTCTAGGTATAGGTACCATAAGAACCGGAGGCTTCATCAAGTATGATTTGATACTTTCGAAGGCCTTAGTACAAGTTGGACCCATTTGAAGGGAGTGTCCTTTATGAGATGGCTAAATGGTTGACATTTCCCAGCCAAGTTTAAGATGAACCTCCTTAAATATGCTAGCTTTCCTTGAAGGCTTTTTAATTTATGAATGTTTCGAGGATCGGGCATCTTCAAAATCACATAGACCTTGGTTTGATCAATTTTAATTCCTCGGTGTCATACGATGAAGCCAAGGAACTTCTAGAAGTAACTCCGAAGGCATATTTTAATGGATTCATCCTAAGTTGATATCTTTCAAGAAATTCGAATACCATTTTTAGGTTTTTTAAGTGTTCATCCCATTTTCTTTACTTTATCACTAAGTCATCCACATAACACTCAACATTTTTATGGAGTAGGCCATCAAAGATATTTTTCATTTCCTTTGATAAGTGGCACCAACGTTCTTCAAACCGAAAGGCATCACCTTGTAGCAATAAATACCTTTGGGCGTACAAAATCTAATGAGCTCTTTATCTTTTGGAGATATGCGGATTTGGTTTTAGCCGAATGAACTATCCATAAAGAACATTGCCTTATAAACTATGGTGGAATCAATCATTAATTCTGGTATGGGGATGGGAAAATCATCTTTAGTATACGCGTTGTTGAGATCCCAAAAGTCAACACAAACTCGAATCTGACCATTCTTCTTTCGTACCAGAACAATACTTGAAATCCACGTGGGGTGTTTAACTTTATCAATAACGCCAGCTTTGATGAGTTTATTGACCTCACTTTTGATCAAGGGTACCAACTCTGGCCTAAAGTGCCTTTGGGCTTGCTTAAGAAAACGAGCACCATCCTTGACCGCCAACTGATGGACTCCTACTTTTGGATCTAAGCCAGGTATTTTACTATAACTCCAAGCAAAGACATCCATATATTCTTTGATTATGTTCATATAAGTGATTTCCTCCTTCATTTATAGAAATGCACTAAGGTAAGTTGGCCTTAGGTCTTCATTAATTCCAAGATTAACTTTCTTAAATGGATCTGTTGTGGCCTTCACTCCTTCTTCAAGTTGTAATGGAGCATCTCCAGCCTCTTCGTCCTCTTGTGGATTATCATCATTAATGGATATGTGGTAACACTAGAAAGAATCTTTCATCTCTTCATCACCTTTTATTTGAGAAGAGACATTGCTCATTTTGGGTTGTAATAGGATATGAGGATCCAACAGTTACTTTATCTTCCTCATGCCTCTTGGAATAAACCATGATATGAGCCTTAGATTTTAATACCTTATTGCATGAAACAACCAGTTCCGTTTGTCATCTTATTCTAGAAGGAATCAAACTTTGGAAATCCTTTTGGATGTTAGGTGAAGAGTTTATTGTTGTATTTTGATGACTTCTCCGACACTTGTTACTTCTCTTTTTATTTAGAGGACCCAACATCTCAAAAACTAAAATTCTTGTGGTTGATTCTCCAAGTCGGTCAAAGACAGAAGGCCTTTTGTCGGATGCAGTAGACTCTCATTCTACAGTCATGTAGTTACTAACTTTTTTTTTTATGGAGATGCAAATTAGAGGTGGCTGCATGTATCCTAGGACTTCACATACCTATCTGGTTGTACCTTTTGATGGAAGTTTTTCCAACTTTGATAGCTCATTAAAATTATATCCATCCTTTACAAATAGCTTGGAAGCATTTGGATCAAAGCCCTCTTTTGTACACTTCGCAGGGAGTGTCATATCTTATGGCGAATTTTGAGCCATAGACTCTCCAAGTATCCTTGAGGATAGATTAATTGTTTCAATCCTCCTGATAGATGAAGTTATCCCCTTTAGCATATTATCTTGGGCATCAGATGGGTGATCTTTCTCTTTCTTTACCTTTGGTACGTAGTGAAGAACAGGAGTTGCCTTCTTTTTTCATAGGTGCGATGCTTTCTTTATTCAAAGTGGAGAGAGGCTTCTTGGTGGCGACTTTTTTGACAGTCACTGCGGCTTTCTTAGATGCAAGATTATCACACTTGTTCTTGGTGAAGTCTTCAACCCCTTTCTCTTTTACAACATAATTCGTTAACAAGAATTTTGCATCAGCAAAGTGTGACTCGACTTTAGTGAATGGCTTATCATAGGCAATTATCTTTCTTTCCACTCTACCTTTAAGGTACTTCAAGCATTAATAGTAAGATAATGAGATAATTTTGTTCTTGTGCACCCAAGGCCTACCAAGAAATATATTGTATGAAGTTTTATCATTGATAACATGCATCAACGCATTTGATCAAAAATCGTCCATATGAATCCCCAAATTGATAGATCCCATGGCCCTCTGGCCCCTTGGTTGAAGCCTTGGATCATCGTACGGCTTTTGGCCAGTTTGTTAGTAGCGACGCCAAGTTTCTTTATTGTGTGGATAGGCAGGATGTTGACTCTGGATTCCTCATCAATCAAGATTCTATTTATCTTCTTTCCTAGAACTTGACCTACCATGTACAAGGGATGATTGTGTAGGGTTTCTCCAAGAAGAAGATTGTTATTTGTAAATGTGATTTTTGTATCACATACATATGCCTCTTCGCCAAGAGTTTCAGCAAGCTTTTCAGAAGATGAAGGAACTTCTATGGACAGATTTTCACCTTTTGCCACCTCTTTGGTAGTATTAAGACAAGATGCCTCAAGGTTGACTTGAGCAGTCTTCGCACGAAACCAACTTGGTAAGAATTCTCCCAATGTTACTGGACATCATGGTTTTTGGTGGTGAATCTCCATTACCTTCATCTTTTTTAGAAGTTCAACCAGTTTCTGTTTCCTTGGTTTCTTCATCATTCTCCTTCTAGTTGGCTGCTCAGACAACTCATTTCGTAGACTCATCTTCTTGCATCTATGCCTGGTCACCAGAGACTAACCTTCATATCACCTTTGTCAACGGAATACCTTTTATGCTCTAATAGTTTCTCATTATACTCTTTAGCATATATTTGGATGGGATCGAGCAAGCCAAAAGTTATAGTGATTTGATAAAGAACTGGTCGTTTCATTATCGAAGAAAATCTTCTTCCCGTTTGCCAATTGTATGACTTTGTCCTTAAAGACAAAGAACTTTTTCATAGGGTGACTCACAAGCCTATGATACTTGCAATAATTTGGGTCATTGGTTCTTCCAGCTTCATCAGACCACTTTATCTCTGGGAGTTCAATGAGCTTATGTTCAAAGAGCTTATTGAAAATACCAGCAACATCAGAATCAATGAAGAGATATTATTTTTCATGCATCTTTTTTAAAGTTAACTTCTGATTTGGATATGCTTCAGAAGTCGTCTTCACACTTTGCTTTTTGCTCACCTTTGTGGTGACCTTCACAAGAGACACGTCAACATTCATGGATTCATTGTTATCAATTTTGGATAAACTTGTCCCATCTTTTGGGTTCTTGCTTATCCATTCCCCTTCGAGGGTCATGGATAGGAGCTACTCCCTTTCCAACTGAAGATATGCTCAACTCTATATCATGAGCACAAGTAGCTAACTCTTCAAAGGATTTAGGCTTAATGTCTTGCAAGATATAGAGAAGCTCCTAGTGCATTCCTTGGATGCACATTTCTATTGCAGAGTTTTCACTGAGCTTGTCTTTGTAGTTTAGACTCACATTTCTTCATTGATTGATAAAGTTAATGACTGTTTCATATTTTATTTGTCGAGTATTTGTGAGCTTTACCATGCTCACTGTATGCCTTGTGCTATAAAAGCAATTCAGAAACTCATACTCCAATTGCTCCTAACTACCGATGGAGTTAGGCTCAAGGTATGTATACCAATCAAAGGCGTTTCCCTTTAGGAAACAAAAAATGTTTGACAAGATAGTCACCGTAGGTTCCAGCATTATTACATGCCTCAACAAAGTATACGACATATTATTTTGGGTTCCCTTTTCCCTCAAATTATTGAAATTTAGGAGGTTGATAGACTACGGGCATTTTTAAGCTAGCAATCCTTGCAGTAAAGGGCTTGCCGTATGTCAAGTAAAACTTGGCAGGGACATCATACTTGTCTTTGAGGGCCCCTTCAATGAATTCTTTCAATTGATTAATTGGGATCATTCCCTTAGAAGAAACTTGTACCTCTTTAATCGGTGGTGTTTGTTTCACAGGATGTTCTATCTCATGACTCTATAGAGCTTTTCCAGGTGCATGTCTAGACTATCCATCTATCAATCCATCCATCCATTCCACCAACTTATTAATTCGAGCATCTTAATTCTGGACATATTTGGTCAGACCCTCAATTGCCTTTGTCAGATTTACAAGCTTCTCCTCTATAGACGGGCATCAATTACCCTTGTTTGCATAATTACTGGACATGTTGGAGAGTAACACTGATTGTCGCATAAGTTGATCTTTGAAGTGCTCAGTTTATGCGGAGTAAGTGGGGATGATACGTTTGTTGAACGACCTTCATTCTTTTCGCCAAAGTATTTCAATCCAAGAGTTCTCAAGTAGAGCAAGAGTCTTCTTAAGTTTTTCTGCCACGTTGCTTCCTACTTACGAGGTACTTAGATTGCACTTCGTTCCTTTTAGGGTTGAAGATCCAAAACTTGGAGTTGGCGTGGATGACACTAGATGTGTTTGTTATCTTAGCATATTGAACTTTCTCCTTCTGACAGCTCCCAAGCTTCCGAAAGTAACACTAAGGATGCTTTCTACTTCAGCAGAAAACTTTGAATCAACAGCCTTGGAAGTAGTTGATTGAGAATTGACGTTCTTAAAAGTCATTCCAGTGTTCTTAATCTTTAAAGTTGGAAAAGTTGAGATGATAGGTAGAATTGTCCCGCTGGGCGTGCCAGAATTTGTTGGACAGTAAAATTTTGAGACTGAAAATAAAAGATCGAGATAAGAAAAATATTTCAACAATCAATTTATTAATTTTAATGTGAGTGTTACAATCTCTATGAATCCTCTGATTCGCCTTTTCAAATTTAAACTCAAGGGCTTAAAGCTTGATCTTGAATTTGAACTTGATTTGTTGATTTGATGGACTTGGTCTTGACTTGTTCTTGAATTTAAGGGATTTTGAGTTTGTTCTTGAATTTTAAAGTCTTGATCTTGGATCATGATGAACTAAATTTAAATTCTTGAGCTTTGTAGAGAAATTACATCTTTGATCCATGAGTTTTCTCTTGTCTCTTGTTAGAGTTCTTGGTCCTTTTTTCTAAATTATGAGACCCCTATTTATAGTTGTGGAAAGGGAAGAGTCCTGATGAAGATGGATTCCTCTGACCAATCAAATTCAAACAAAAGATGACTAGCAGCATACAATTGTTCATAAAAATGGTCTGTTTCTCTATTGGAAATATCTTCGGCGTTTTCCCTAAAGTCGCCCCCATGTTGCATCCCAAAAGCATCGTGCACCATTTCTGTCATCCTAGTATCTTGATATTCATAATGCTCTGCAGACCTACTACTTTCACCAACAATAAAATTATTTTTCTCAACATCACATGAATAGTACACAATCTTAAAAAGTCCTCGTGAAACCCCTTTCTATAAAGATGTTCCTTCACAACTTCTTCTTTTAAAAGATTTCTACCATCACATCTAACACAAGGACAACGAATAGTCTGAAAACGTGATCAAACATCAAGTGTCTTAGCATGTTCAACAAATTGTCTGACACCTTCAACAAATTCCACCCTGAGACCCATTCTATTATCATTATTCCGTTGATATATCTAGCTATAATCAGGTTTCATCTACACAATCAATCAGATTCAAGTAATTAGTTTAAGTCACACAAGTTCATATTTCAAGTACCTAAATTCAAAATGAAAAAGTCACATTTCAAATCAGTAAGTCACCTCCCAAAAGAACAAACTAAACTACCTTCAAAATGATAAATTCACATTTTATGTACCTACACTAAATCAATTTCAAGTCACTAAGTCACCACCCAAGCCACCAAACTTAACCACATTCAAAACAAAATTTCACCTTTCAACTACTTACTCTTAATCAATTTAAAGTCACTAAGTCACCTCACAAGTTACCAAACTAAACTACATCCAAAAAAAAAATTCACCTTTCAACTACCTACCCTTAATCAATTTCAAATGACTAAGTCACCACCCAAGTCATCAAACTAAACCACATTCAAAACAAAAATTCAACTTTCAACTACCTACACTTAATCAATTTCAAGTCACTAAGTCACCTCACAAGTTACCAAACTAAACTACATTAAAATAAAAATTCACCTTTCAACTACCTACATCTCACATGTTACCAAACTAAACCACATTCAAAACAAAAATTCACCTTTCAACTACCTAGACATAATCAATTTCAAGTGACTATGTCACTAAGTCACCACCCAAGTCACCAAACTAAATCACATTCAAAATAAAAATTCACCTTTCAACTACCTACACTTAATCAATTTCAAGTCACTAAGTCACCTCACAAGTTACCAAACTAAACTACATTCAAAACAAAAACTTAATCAATTTTAAGTCACTAAGTCACCTCACAAGTTACCAAACTAAACCATATTCAAAATAAAAATTCACCTTTCAACTACCTACACTTAATCAATTTCAAGTGACTCTGTCACTAACTCACCCCCCAAAACAATAAAGTAAACTACCTTCAAAATGATAAATTCATATTTCAAGTACCTACACCTAATCAATTTCAAGTCACTAAGTCACCGCCCAAGTCACCAAACTAAACCACATTCATAACAAAAATTTACCTTTCAACTATCTACACTTAATCAATTTCAAGTTAGTACGTTACCTCACAAGTTACCAAACTAAACTAAATTCAAAACAAAAATTCACCTTTCAACTACCTACACTTAATCACTTTCAAGTGACTTAGTCATCTCACATGTTACCAAACTAAACCACATTCAAAACAAAAATTCAACTTTCAACTACCTACACTTAATCAATTTCAAGTGACTATGTCGCTAAGTCACCTTCCAAAACAACAAACTAAACTACCTTCAAAATTATAAATTCACATTTCAAGTACCTACACTTAATCAATTTCATGTCACTAAGTCACCACCCAAGTCACCAAACTAAACCACATTCAAAATAAAAATTCACCTTTCAACTACCTACGCTTAATCGATTTTAAGTGACTAAGTCATCTTTCAATTACCTACACTTAATCAATTTCAAGTGACTAAGTCATCTCACGTGTTACCAAACTAAACCACGTTTAAAACAAAAATTCACCTTTTAACTACCTACACTTAATTAATTTCAAGTGACAAAGTCATCTCACATGTTACCAAACTAAACTACATTCAAAATGATAAATTCATATTTCAAGTACCTAACTTCAACATTTTCAAGTCACTAAGTCACCCCTCAAATTACCAAGCATAGCAAAATTCAAAATAAAAACTTCACATTTCAAGTACCTACGCTTCAATAAAATTCAAAATAAAAGCTCACCTTCAAGTAACTACACTTATTCACTTTCAAGTAACATATTCATTTATAGTATAAGTCAAACAATTGAACAAGTGTAACAAATCAAATAAGTAGAGGCATCACATGTCCCTCTCACATCATGTAATCATCACAAAATTTTTATGACTTTTAAAGCCTTCTACAACGAACAATCCCAAACTAAACTACATTTAAAGACTTCATTATAAGAAAATAGAGAGAAATCAACTTACCTTTGCTTGGCCTAAATTAAAGAGAAAGAGATAAGCGGTCACCGAAAAAATAGCAAAGCAATCTTTTTCCTGAATTCGGATTCTGTCAAACAGTAACATCAAATTCCAAGCACCCCGTTAGGCAACTAGAATAAAAAAATCTTGATCATTAGGCAAAATAACAAAAATCTTGACATCCTTTCTCATATTCTTAGCTTAAAATTACCATAAACAAATCACCAAAATACTAAAACTATAATGGGGTATCAAGAAAAGTAAATCCTAATTTACTCGCAAGAACAAGGAAAGCAGACATGAAATATTGACAATCTTGTTAATGAGAGTGTACACATGAAGCTTTATAATTAAAGTGTTCCTTGTTTTGTTAATTTTGTAACCATATGAAGACAATACTAACAAATACATAAATTAATAAATACCTATTGTTAATCATATGAAGCCACTGATGTCCTACATTTCCAAATGATTAACTTGTTTGCAATCACTCTTAACTAAAGAGAATAATCAAAGTCTACAATTGCAAACTGAAATAAATTAAAATAAAATGCACGACAAGTATCTTGTACTCTACTTTATAGACTACGGTTTGCAACGTGAAGTTGTGGAGATAATGATACTTGTTTCTACCATCACTATTCTTCAAAACTAATTCTCCTTGATTAGTAAAAAATCTAGTTAAACATGATACAATGTAGAAATTGATACAAATCCAATTCCTAATTCAAAGCTTTATATAAAAACAGTACTACAGTAATAATCCCACATCTACCGACAAAACTTCATAGAAATCCTTTTCAAATTAATAAATAAATAAAAAATACTTACCTAAAACTATCTAATTACCATATATCCAATTTAAACCCTCAATTCACTCCAAAACCACACACACTAATTAAACAAACAAACTGATCACAAAAAAATAGTGAAGACACACTTCTATCTAGTAAATAACTTCAAAAAAATAAGAAACACTAAACAAATCTAGGAAAATTTGCAGCAAAGTGTATACAAATAACCTGTTTTGCTTTATAATTTTTGTATTTTGTGTGTGTCGGTACCTGGGTGGCGGTGGAAGCTCAGCGATGTGTCGGCGACGGCAGTGGGTCAGTGTGTGTGTGTGTATTTTGTATGTGTATGCCACAATTTTTTTTGTATGTGTGTTAAACCGTGTTACAATTGGGAAATTTCGTGTTATATTGTTGGCTCGGGTAGGTCAGGTAGAGTTAATTTATATAACAAAATATTTTTTAATTAATTTTCAGAAAACTGACCACATGTGATTGGTATTTAAAAAAATTACCAGAAATACCGACCACATGTGGTCGGTTTTCTGAAAATATTTTAAAAATCGACAACATGTGGTTGATTTTTTGAATTTTTTTTTTAAAACCAACAACATGTGGTCAGTTTTTACAAAATTATTCACAAAATAAAATATAAGTGTTCGATTTAGTTTTAAAATAGTTACTATCGGAAAACGCTCACATATGGTCAATTTTTTTAAAAAAGTTAAATCATATAATTAGTTATTTTATCATCATATTAACACGAGTAGTATATTTTCTCAATTATATAATACCAAAATACGCGGTTGATTTATTTTTTTAAAAAATATCATTCAAAAAATGAACATTTCAAGTCAATTTTTATTAAAAATTAAAGTTTTAATAAATTGTATAGTATTTAAAATTTTAATAAATTGTACAATATTTATTACAACATCCAAATAATTTAATTTAATGCATATATATATAAATCAGATAATTTGTTAGTTTATCATCACATTAACACGAATAGTATATTTCCTCAATTGTATAATAATATCAATGAATTTTGTAAATTACGATAAATTTTTGGTTAATTAGCTTTTAAATACGATATATATATACACACACACACACACCTCGTAATACTTGTCTTACGTTATTACAACTTCAACAATATACGCCTGTCTACATTGATACAAAATAGTATATCTATTTCCTCAATAGTATGATATCAACTTATTATTCAAAATATTTTGACATATAGATTCAATTATCTAACTTTCGATTACTAAATACGTCACTACACGAGATATACATATATATAAATATATTCAATTGGCTATCAGGTTTCAAATACGTATTATATACATCACATAGTCGATTTTACTATCCCATAATAATATACAACATATTTCACATATACTCAAATGAATTATCGATTAGTTTATCTTATATCATTAATATACCATCACTATATAATATATATATATATATATATATATACCTATACATACACACACATATACACACTATCGACTATATCAAGTTCCAAATACGTACTATATACATCACATACGTACACGAGCAAATTATCCAATAATATAATGCGACTTATTTCATATACATACTCTAATGAGTTATCGATTAATTTGATTAGCTTGCATTAATATAACTTTAACGTACAGTATATTATTACTTCTATCCTTTCAAATCACGATATTCAATAATATGTTTGGATAGATTCTACTAGTTTTTTACTACATCGTTCATCGATCGATCACTAGATCATATATATATAAAGATTTTATATAGATGAACTCTTGAATGCGTACTATATATACATCACATCCACAAGTATATTACCTCATAATAGAGCACATTCATTAGATGAATCATCAGTTATATATGTACATTATTATGACTGCAATAGTCGCATAATATTATTATCTCAACGGTATGATATATATATATATATATATACACACACACACATATTCATTATACAAAGATTATGCATGTTTAACGTCATATAATGTATATACAAAGGAAAATATTTATTTTATAAATTGAAACATAAGTAAAAGGTAAAGATTGTGTTTAACGTAATTTGTTTATTTTATTTGATATATTTTTTAGTATACTTTTTTCACAAAATCTAAGATTGATTGATTTTTATTATTATTATATTGGTTATCGATTACGTCTGATCAGTGTAATTTCAAAAAAATAATATTTTAGATTATACATATAATTATTTTTTAATTAAAACCAACCACAAGTGGTCAGTTTCCGAAATAATTTTTTTTAATATTCTTTAATACCAAAACGACCACAAGTGGTTGGTTTTGTAAAATTATTTACTTTTTTATTTTTTCAATTTCAAAACTGACCACAATTGATCGGTTTTTAAAAATTATTTTCTTTTTTATCTTAATTAATTTTAAAATTATTTTCTTTTTTTAAAATTAAAAACCGACCACTTGTGGTCGATTTTATTTAAAAATATAATTAAAAAAGTATTTTAAAAGCCAACCACATGTGGTCGATTTTTAAAAAAACTTTTTAATTAAAACCGATCACAAGTGGTCGATTTTTTATTTTTTTTATATCTTTTTTGTAAGAGAAATAATAATTAATATAAAATTATTGAAATCATTATTTTAAAATATAAAAACGACTACATGTGGTTGCTTTTAAAAAAAAAAAAAAAAAAAAAAAACGACCACATGCGACCACAAGCTGTGGTCGATTTTTCTTTTTTTTTTTTTTTAGTAGTGATCTTCATGAAGATATGTCTTAGTATGAATCCTTAACAAGTTGGTATTCGAAATCCTCATGCATCAACTTCAGATGGGGGAAGGGGGGATTATGTTAAATATAGAAATTGTAGACCAAATTGGTTAAGGTTTTTGTTAGACAAATTGGTTAGAGCTTCCGTGTATTCATGTGTATAAATAGATGAAATTACTAATGAGAAAAGGGATGTAAAAATCATCCCTATGTTATTAGCTCTTTAGTAGTTTGTGTTTCTTGATTATTTCAGCATGATATTTGAGTCGAATTTTCGATGTTGGAATTCAAGTGATAAATCGAGTTTTGGGCTTTTCTAACTACTAGTTTAGGTGTACGTGCTTCGCGCGTGTATCTTAGTTTATGAATTCAATTTTATAAAATCATTCAAGATAATGATTTGTTAAAATGTTATTGCATTTTTCAAAATATGTATTGCATTTTTTGTTTGTTAGCATCTTCACATTACGGCTGCTTTCAGCTATTATTCAATTCTATGAAAAAAGTAGAAATTGGCCAACCGAGAAGCAAGTATCTTAATTTAAACAAGAAAATTTACAAAGAAGAGTGTATTCACTTAAGTCCTCCCTTGAGCCATTCTCCTTAGCTCTTATCTTTTTCTTTAATCCTCTCAATCTCTCTTTTCAACTTCTTTAATTTCATATCAACACAATTATTATTTTGTTTGGATTCTTTAGGCTTGTTAGCTTCTTCAGGAGATTCCTTAACTAATTTGTTCAACACAATTTATTTCTCAACTTCATTGGTTGATGAATGATTTTCAATATGTTGAAAAAATTCCTCGAAAATATTTTTGTCTACTAATATTTATATTTAGGATTTTACTATAGTATATAGATAGATTAACTCATTTTACAACGAATAATGTACTTGACCTGCCTTCAAACATAATTAGTAAGCCTAAAATTGAAAGAGTCGGCTATAATCCTAAATTTATATGTTCATCATTCAAACAAAAGTTATGCATATTAAGATTCAACACTTATTATAAGCTTATATTTAGAATTCAACCAATAATTTTAATTAATAATTAAGTATAATACCTACGAAATAGTTAAATACCATAATCAAAACAAAGTCACAATTAAATAAAGGAAGAAAAAAAAGAAATAGATAAACCTTTGATATTTTTTACCACTTTACTCGGTGGAGACATGCTTATTTCTTTCAATTTTTGATTAAAAATTTCCTATTGAAAGAGAAACATGAGAAATTATCAAAAGAGAAAATTTTATTGTCAATTGTGGATGATTTAATCATAATTTATTTAATATAATCTTTAAAGTTATTAACTAAAAAGAATAAAGAAAGACGGAGAAGGTGATAATTAATTAGGACTACACACTAAAAAAAAAAAAGACAACTTGAATTAATAACGAAATAAGGAAAAAAAATAAAAGTAGCGCTATGTTTCTTGTAAATTTGATCCAAAATATATTAATTAAATAGAATTGTAGTTTTTATTTCATTTAAGGTAAAATTCTAAGTAATTTAGAAGTGTTAAATATTACGAATTTTTACTTAAATTAAATAACCAAGTCAAAAGAAGTTATAACTAAAATAAATTGGGAACAAAACATTTAGCCAAAAAGATTCTATGCGAAAAAAAAAATGCCAAAATAATACTCACCAATTAATTGAAGTTTTTAAAGATTTATTTAAGATACAATTTTTAATTGATTTAAAATTCCTAAATTTTAGCTAAAAAAGAAAAAGAAAAAGACAACTTGAATTAATAATGAAATTAGGAGAAAAAATTGAAGTAGAGCTATGTTTCTTGTAAATTTGATCCAAAATATATTAATTAAATAGAATTGTAGATTTTTTTTTTTTGTATAAGATAAAATTTTAAGTGATTTAGAAGTGTTAAATATTATGAATTCTTACTTAAATTAAATAACAAAACCAAAAGAAGTTATGCCTAAAATAAATTGGGAACAAAACTTTTAGCAAAAAGGATTCTTACGTGAAGATAAAAAATGCCAAAATAGTACTCACTAATTAATTAATATTTTTAAAGATTTATTTAAGAAACAACTTTTAATTGATTTAAAATACCTAAATTTTAGCTATATAATTCTAATAAGGAAAGGTTTAAGAGCTAGATTTTCATGAATTTTTAAGTTATTATTTTTTTTTTAAATGTAAAAAGATGTTTATGTCTATTGCACAATTTTTTTAATAAAGGACAAAAAATTCAAATCGCTTTTTTAAGGTATTCACATTCTTAATATATTATAAATTTTGGACAATCCTTCATCTTAAGTTAATTTTTGCGCTTGAGTTAAAGACAAATTATCATTTAGGCATGGATGATGTCTTTCTTGAGTAATCTTTCACTTCTATGAATATGAATATGTATGCGTCCAATTATCACTGATTTACACGTGCTTCTAAAACTCCAGTTACAATAAATTTTACTGTCTCTAATTTTATTTTATAGTTGCACTCACAAGTCACAACTATAAAGATATGGAAAGATGAGTGGTCGCTTAAATCTAGGATCCATCATACAATAAAATGAGTTAATACATAAAAAATAACCTAAATTTAAAAATTAAATTATAACTTTGAACTTAAATTTTAATAATGCACAAATAAGACCTTTAACTATTTAAAATCTGAATAAATATGACCTCCGATTTTGCAACCTCATACGTGAGTCTCACTCATGCATACGTGGAAGGTAATCCAATCACTTGGTGTCACGTCGTTAAAAGAGCTGACTTGGAGAGAGGTCATATTTGTGCAATTTTGAATAGTTAAAGGTCATATTATTGCACTGTCAAAATTTTGCTTTTTGTGTTAAAATGACATCGTTTTTATTATTATTATTATTATTATTATTATTATTATTGTTGTTGTTGTTGTTGTTGTTGTTGTTGTTGTTGTTGTTGTTATTATTATTATTATTATTATTATTTATTTATTTTTATATTAGTAGCACCTAACTTTTTTTTAATTTTAAAAAATTATTATTATTATTATTTTATTTATTTCTATAGCAGCAACACCTATTTTTTTTAATTAAAAAAAAATACAGCCACTAACAGGGATCGAACCTGCACAGTAGGTAATTAAAAAAAAAGACAGCCACTAACAGGGATCGAACCTGCACCGTAGGCTGAAGGAAGCGTCCAAGAAGAGCAAATAACACCACTGGGCTATCTAAGTGTCCTGTTTCATGTAGTTCAACATTAATCTACGTACATAAATATACATTTACTATTTTATGTATATACAACGTAATTTTTTTACCGAGGGGGTTCGGGTGAACCCCATGGCAACCACGTAGGTCCGCCGCTCGTTAATTTAATAACGTTAATTTAATAACATTTTTATTACGTTAATTTGATAACGTTAGTTTAATATACTACTACTACCCTTAATAACATTAATTTAATAACGTTTTATTAAAACTATAACTTTTTATTATTAGTATAGTTTCATCTTTAATTTAATATTTAAATAAATAATATTTAGATATATTATATAACTTAAATTCGTCCTCTACTTTATAATATATATACATATCCGTTCGATTTTTTCATATGAGGTTGATCCGCCTAATTAATAAATCTTCAATATTATTTTTTTTCCGCAATGACAAAAGAAATTAGATGTCATTTTCATCTTTGAGTCCAAAATAATGAAAAAATAATAGTGAAGAGTCATTTAAAGATCATATTTGTGCACTGTCAAAGTTTAAGGTCATATTTATGTATTATGCCCTTAGATTTTAAGCTGGACGCGCCCAGTTTTGCGTGTTGAACACGCGTTTTGCCACGTAGGATTGGATGTCATATTTGTGCAATTTTGAATAGTTAAAGGTCATATTTGTGCACTGTCGAGAGAAATATCTATCTCTTGTCTATATCAGTTCTTTTATTACTATATTACTTTGGAAACAGATTTATTGATTCAAGAGTTTTCTCCACATATATATAAGTACAGTATTTAAATAATGAACTTTCGTCATAGCATATTCTGTCCCTTATCTTGGCAATAAATAAATATAAAGGGAAATGTCTCCATGGACAAGCCATTTAAAACCGTATTTTCAATCAATTTTTTGTTGAATAAGTGGTGTATTATTTTCAAGTTGTCAAATCTAAGTGCAATTTTGGTTGTTGACGTATACTAGCTACTCACCATATACTAAAAGTATATAAATTGTACATAATAATATAAATTTACTTGATCACACACTTTAAAGTTTAAAGTAATATAGCACTAGAATATGTAACAGGCGCGTTAAAAATATAACTTAATTGATTTAAAAAAAAAAAAATTTAACTGATCAGTTGGGCTGAAATAACTCAATGATAATCTTAACATGATGTGTTATTATTTATTTTGGATCAAACTTGCACAATGTTGAAAGTCTAACACCATTAAAATTATAAATACCACTTTTACGTAACTTTTCAAATTTTTCAGTTAAACATGATTTTATTTGCACTCCCAACAAGATCAAACATTAGTTGATCATACACTTCAGTGTAACAATAAGACTTCTCTTTCTTTCTATGATGATATACAACAGTGTCAATTAAAAAAATTAACAAGATTTTTCATCCATCAATTTAGACTTATATTAACGTGCAGCAATAACATTCTTCTCATTTACAATATATTACTAATTTAAACAATAAAAAAAAATACTGTGGTACTCAATCATATAGTTTAATGTTTTGGATATTCATTTTCAAATATATAATGGCTGAAGTCCATATAATATAATATTGCATTCAAATTATTTTATTTAACAAAAAAAAAAATATTGCATTCAAATTTTGCTAGCTGTATTTGAAGTGAAATTCAGTCTTTTCAGAAGTAAGTATGGGAAGAGGAAGATTGGTTGACGAGAGATCAAGTATGGGATCCAATTAATTAGTGTTTCTGACCATAACATTTTTCTTATTCTTATTCCTCTACTACTTATATATATTTTTTTTGGGAAGGAAAATTCCCCATAACATTTTGGATATCATCTATTTTAATAATTTCCTACGAGATACTTTTTTTTTTTTTTACCTTAAAAACGGCACAGTTAAATTTGTGTATGAGATTATAGCTCGTAACCCTTTTTAGATTAGTTTATTAGCAGCTTTTATGTTAGTCAACGATAATGTATAGCAAAAATGAAGAGCGTTATGTAAAGATTTTAGGAAACAAAGAAATTGTGTATTGCTCTCAATAATATCCAAGGAACCCTTCCTTAGAAAGTGACTAAGAGCTATTGCTATTTATAAAGTACATATCAATGAGATCATTAATGGTGAATTTCTATTGTACCCTGCAAGTACTTAGCCGTTAATCAGTGCATGCCAAGTGACTATTTCATTTTTCTATTGTTTCTATTGCGCTCAGCTCCTTACCGGACTCGTCCACGGACCTGAATCTTTTGACACTTTTATCCTCCTTATCTTCTTGTCCACGTCATTGGTATGACACATTTCTGGAAGCTTCCGTGGCACATCTTTTGCGAGAAGGTCATTAATAATGAGGGTGCCATTAGATTTTGTCACGGTAACTCTTTATGTGTCATCCCTGTCATTCCGCATTGGCCAAACCCATTAATAGTTCCTCAAACTTGTCTTTAAAATTTATTGAGACTTCTAAACTAAGGTCTGTACCTATTAAACATCTAAATCCCATCAATTTGGTTTCAATTGAGTATTTTTTGTCCAATCAGCTAAAAGCTCAAAGTGTGTGTTGCACACACGCGTTGATGTGGCAAAAACGACGCTAATATGGAAAAAACGACGAATTGGAAGCTGACACTTGACATTGAGATACAAATTATTTAAAATAATTATAAAATTATTTTAAAAAATAAAAAATTAATTATTAAAAAGAAATTATAATTTTTTTTAAAAAAAAACACCCCACCCCTATCCCGCCCCTCCTCCCTCCCCCCCCACACCCTCCTCTTCTTCACGTACTCAAAAAAACCTTCATTTTTTCTGGTAGTGTAAAAAATTATGGACACGCGCACACACCCGATCCTTCTTCTCTTTCACGATTTCAGCACCAAAAAATACGCCCACAATAAGAATTCATGGAGGATTAACTCTCTTTCTTCTCCATTTCAATTGACCAAAAATCCACAACCGTCACCACCTCAATTTCAGTATATCCTTAACCAAAAGAATTGATTTCTTTCTTTTGCTAGCTAAACCGAATTAAATACTCTACATTAAAATCTCAACAAACTCAAATACATTTAAGAGAAGAGGAAATTACAGTTGGCTTACAAACAAACATCAAACCTAAAATTGGACTATGACAAACACCTTAGTTCAGAACATTATTAGTAAAATTATAGTACTTGTGGTCCCTGGCATGTCGGTGAGGACATGGATGAACTTCCAAGGACTATGGCTTCACCTCTTTCTGTAACGCGCACAGCAACAACCAAACGCACCACCTTGAATCAAGTAAATTTCGTTATTTGAGGCTTTTCGATCACCGTTATGCTTTCGTTTTGAGCAAAATCAACTCTTTTTTTTTTTTTTTTAAATTTAAGGAAAAAAAATGAGAAAGAAGAGTGAAAGAAGAGGATGAAGAGGGGAGGTGGGGGTATCGGATGGGGATGAGAATTTTTTTTAAAAAAATTGTTTTATTAATAATTTATTGGGCCCTCAGTGCCACTTGGCACGTTTTCATTCGTGATTTAGTCAAAAAATAACCTCTCACGCTCCTCTATTGAGTGAAAACCATGCGCAGTGTCATGTAGGCAAAAAATGCCCAATTGGAACCAAATTGGTGGGTTTAGGGGTTTAATAGGTACAAGCCTTAGTTAAGAGGCCTAAGTGAATTTTAGGGACAAGTTTGAGGGGCTATCGATGGGTTTGACCTTCCGCATTCTTCATCTCAATTTATATGGTGATGGTGATCAGAATCAGAGTTTAACATCTTTTAAACTTTTTATTATTTAAAATAAATCATAAAATATTTATATGATGATAAATCATTTTATTTAAGATAAAAAAATAGAAAATTTAAAAAAGATTAGTATTCAGGGTTCAATCCTTTCAAGTCAAATGCAACGTGTTCATTGTATCATTGCTTTTACAAATAATGTTGCTTATAAAGCTCTTTCGTCGAGTGCGCAATCATGATAGGACCGAAGAACAAGCTCTGATTAATCTTTTAACACAAACTTTGAAAAAATCATCTTAACTTCTTGATTTGGGAGATTACAAAATCCCTGGAAGGTACAAACAAGAAAATGATTGATTCTCCAACAAACAAGGCATCCATATTTTTCTAATATTATTATAATTGCCATATCTTTGCATATTTGACGTACTCTTGATGTATCAAGTCAGACACACCGAATGAATTTCAGTCAATTTCATACGTAGAAACGTATTCGAATCAATGAAGGCATATCCAATGTGTTTCAATATACATAATTATTAGTATTAATTAATACATAATTTTTATTTTATTAAATCATTTAGCTATTATAAGTACCGATTTGACCTGAACAATCTATACAAGTAAATCTTTATCCTCAAAACGTTATGTTCTTGTAGTTTTGTGGACATATTGAAACTTAAGATCTCAATTGATATTTCTATTAGAAGTATAGATTAAACCTGTCAAAGGGACCGGATTGTCCTAAACCGACCCACTTAATAAAACTGGTCCGGTTTGATCCGATCCGGTCAGCCCATGGACTGTAGAATATCGGATTCCGGGTCGGTTAAATTTTTTGGTTGGACCCGATTATTCTGGCCCGAATCAAGCTCGGTCCAGGCCCGCAGGTTAACCGGTTCGGATAAGATTTTTTTTTTTAAAAACAAAAAAAAATGATATTTGGGTCAAACTAGCCATTGACCCAATGACTATATAGCCGTTTTTGGGTCCAAACGGCTAGTTTGGGCCCATTTATTAAAAAAAAAATATTCATTTAAAATACTTTTTAATCCCAAAAAAAATTCTATAAATACCCTAAACCTTCAAATCATTTTTCACACAATTTTTCACTCTCTCAAATCTCAGTTCTGAATTCTCAATTTTCAAATATTCAATATACTTAATTTCCTAAAGTGCTCACTTTAATTTTTAAATTTTGCGATTATAAAGTACGAGTGGAAGTTTCTAAAATCGCAACCTTCAGATACTTTCAAAATTTGGTATTGTGGTTCCATCTCTTACGTTTAATTTTTATTTATTGTATTAATTGTTGAATATTTAATTTATTATATTTGTGTATTTTGAATTTTTTTAGTTTAATTTATATTATGGATAAATTAAGAAACCTCACTATTAAAGGTGTTAAAATTTTTTATTTCGGAAGCGGTAGTGGTAGTAAAAAGCGAATTACTAGCGGTAGAGGTACTTCAAGTAGTAGATATACCCGTGTGCCTTCGCCTCCGGTACCACTTGGTACACCTTTTGAGAAAGAAATAAGTGTAGGTGCTCACGATATGGATTATGTAGAAGCTCAGAAAAATTACGGTATAGAAGAAGAAAATGAAGTAGATGCGGTTAATTTAGACGTAGATGATGAAAATATTGGTGAGACATCCGCAGTAGAAAATGCTAACATTAGATCTGAATCGGTTAATCTCTCAACCCATCCTCCCCGTGTCCCAAGAGCTCGTAAAAAAACTAGTATTGCATGACAATTTTTTGAACGTATATTAGATACTGAGGTGCAATGCAATATTTTTCAATAAATATATAAGCATAAAAGCGGAGGCAAGCAAGGGGGTACGCGTACGTTAATGAGACATATAAGTGATGCTCACGAAAGAGAGTTAAATATTGCACGAGGTGGTGGGGATATTGGCGGGCCAACACAAACTAGAATGGACCTAGCAACCGGTTAGGTAACGAAGAAGTATAATAAATTGAGGGACCGGGAAGAAATAGCTAAAATGGTAGTTGTGGGTTGTTTGTCTTTTAGTTTTCCTTCTTCTGATGCCTTTATTCATTATATTCAAGCAATTTGTAATCCTATGTTTAATGGTATATCTAGAAGTACTTGCCGGTCTGATATTTTAGACTTCATTCACAATATTATTTTTATTTATCAACATTGTTAAAAAATATTCAATGTATATTGTCCCTAACTTCTGATCTTAGTCGCGCTGTAAATAAAAATGATTATTTAACCGTTACTTGTCACTGGATGGATAGTAATTTTGTGATACAAAAACGTATTCTTGCTTTTTTATATGATGAAGATCGTAAACATACTGGAGATTTTATTGCTGATTCTATTGTTAAAGTTGCCGAATTTTATGGTATCGAAAATAAAATCTTATGTATTGCTTTTGATAATGTTTCTAACAACAAGACTGCTATAAAAAGTTAAATCTAAGATATCTCCGCCGTTGCCTGAATTTTTTTATATTAAGTGTGCATGTCATATATATAATTTAATTATAAAAGATGTTCTTTAGTTTTTTGAGTTTTACAACAACAACAATAAAAAATTCAGTGTATTCTCACATAGTGAGGTCTGGGGAGGGTAAGATGTACGTAGTCCATACCACTATCTCCGAAGAAGTAGCAAGGCTGTTTCCGATAGACCCCCGGTTCAAGATAAGATAAGTAATCACAACCGTATAAAACGCATGAAACAAGATGGCAAAACATAAAAATACCCCTACAATGGAAAGTAAACAAAAAATAGTAGGCACTCGTAATACAGCGTGCAACAAGGTAGCCTAACAAGAGTAATACACCAAACAGGTAATGCCCTACCCTACCTACCCTAATAGTCACTAGACTTCTATCCTAATACGCATCCTCCAGCTCTTTCTATCTAGGGTCATGTCCTCAGTAAGCTGTAACTGCTCCATGTCCCGCCTAATCATCTCTCTCCAATATTTATTTGGCCTACCCCTGCCCTGCTTGAAATCATCCAAAGCAAGCCTCTCACACCTACAAACTGGTGCATCTGTGCCTCTCCTCATCACGTGTCCGAACCATCTCAAACGGACCTCCCGCATCTTGTCCTCCACTGAAGCCACTTCAACCCTCTCTCGGATAGTCTCATTCCGAACCCTATCCCCCTAGTAAGACCATACATCCAACGTAACATTCGTATTTCCGCCACCTTCAATTTTTGAATGTGAGAGTTCTTAACTGGACAACACTCCGCTCCATACAATATGACCGGACGATTGCCACCCCGTAAAATTTGCCTTTAAGCTTGGGCGGCACCTTCTTATCATACAACAACCCCTGAGGTGAGCTTCCACTTCATCCATCCCGCCCTAATCCGGTGAGAGACATCCTCGTCAATCTCACCATTCCCCTGAATCATTGACCCAAGGTACTTGAAACTATCCTTCTTACACACCACCTGAGAATCCAACATTATTACCACCTCGTCCTGCTCCCTTGAGCCTTTAAACTTACATTCCAAATATTCAGTCTTGCTCCTACTCAACCTGAACCCTTTAGACTCAAGGGTCTATCTCCACACCTCTAACTTATCATTCACACCTCCCCGGATCTCGTCAATCAAAACCACATCATTCTCAAAAAGCATACACCAGGGCACCTCTCCTTGGATATGCCGCGTCAACACCTCCATAACCAAAGCAAACAAAAACGGGCTAAGAGTAGATCCCTGATGCAATTTTGTCAAGATCGAGAAATGCTCTGAATCTCCTCCCACCGTCCTCACCTGGGTCTTAGCTCCATCATACATGTTCTTAATTGCTCTGATATACGCCACCGGGACCCTACTCACCTCTAAACATCTCCAAAGGACTTCCCTAGGGACTTTGTCATATGCCTTCTCCAAGTCGATAAACACCATGTACAGGTCCTTCTTTCTTTCCCTGTACTGTTCCACCAGTCTCCGCACTAGGTGAATTGCCTCTATCATAGAGTGCCCGAGCATAAATCCAAATTGGTTCTCCGAAATAGACACTAACCTCCTCAACCTCCACTCGACCACTCTCTACCAAATCATCATCGTGTGACTCAATAACTTAATACCTCTATAGTTGTTGCAAGTCTGAATATTACCCTTATTCTTATACAGAGGGATCATAGTGCTCCATCTCCAGGCCTCGGGTATTTTCGCCGAATTGAAAATATCGTTAAATAGATCCGTCAACCACCTTAAACCAGCCTCGCTAGAAAACTTCCAAAAATCCACGGGGATCTCATCAGGTCCCGTCGCCCTACCCCTTCGCATCTTGCGAATAACCTCTCTGACCTTCTCCACCTTAAAACGTATATAATAACTAAAATTATGACACTCTTCCGATTGCTCTAGCTCACATAACTCAATAACTCTCCCCTCTTCATCATTTAAGAGCCTATGAAAATACGACTATCATCTCTTCTTAATATGACCATCTTCCACCAACATTCTACCATCCTCCCCCTTGATACACTTTACCTGGTCTAGGTCACGGCCCTTCTTCTCTCTAGCCTTAGCCAGCCTAAACAACCTTTTCCCCCTCTTTCTCCTTTAATCCCGCAAATAAGCTCTCAAACGCTGCCATTTTAGCAGCCATAACTGATATCTTAGCCTTCTTCTTCACTAACTTGTACTCTTCCCTAAACACCCGTTTCTCTTCTTCATCCTTACTCTCAATCAACTTTGCATATGCCCCCTTCTTAGTCTCTACTTTCTTCTTTACCTCTTTATTCTACCACCAATCCCCCCGATGGTGACCGGCTCGGCCCCTGGACGTACCCAACACTTCACTAGCAGTCTCCTTGATGCACCTAGCCGCCTTATCCCACATACTATCTATATCTCCCCTACATTCCCACACCCTCATACCTACAAACTTCTCCCCAATCTCCCGCGCATTCATCGATGTCAGGCCGCCCTACTTAATTCTCGGTCGCCCCTCGTCACCCCTACTCTTCTTACCCTTCTTTATGCCTAAGTCCATCACCATAAGCCTATGCTGGGTCGAAATATTCTCACTCGGAATGACCTTACAGTCCTTACACAACACCCTATCCCCTTTCTTAAGTAGGAAAAAGTCAATTTGGGTCTTGGCTATCGTGTTTCAGAAGGTGATCAGGTGATCGTCCTTCTTTGAAAAGCTCGAATTCACCACAACCAACCCAAAGGACCTCGCAAAATCTAGCAGAGCAGCTCTCTCATCATTTTTCTCCCTAAAACCAAAACCACCATGCACATCGCTAAAGCCTCCCGGTAACGCCCTGATGTGCCCATTAAAATCCTCTACTACAACAATCTTCTTAGATCTAGGCACGCCTCTTATCACCTCATCCAAGTCCTCCCAAAATTGGATCTTCTCCTCTCCGTTCAAGCCCACCTGCGGTGCATACACACTACACACATTCAGGGTAAACCCCCCAAAGACCAACTTAATAGACATTATCCTATCACTAATCCTCTTCACCTCAACTACCTGCCCTCTAAGCTCTTCATCTACTAAGATTCCAACTTCATTCCTACGCCTCTTGCTTCCAGAGTACCAAATCTTATAACCATCCACATCCCTAACCTTAGACCCTACCCACTTAGTCTCCTGGACACACGCAATATTGATCCTCCTCTTCCTAAGAATCTTCACCAACTCAATGGACTTTTCCTGGAGAGTCCCTATATTCCAAGACTCAACCTTCAGCCTATCAACTCTAGCAACACGTCTTTCTCTACCACCCTTAACACCAGACCTTGCCCCCACTCCCCCACTTGTCCTACTCACACCCTCACCCCCAGCTCCGATCCCCTCGGACATAATCCTATTCTACCATCAATAACCACTACCACTACACCAAGAAAATAAAAACAGCGATAATAGAAACAACAGGAAGTATAAAGCAACGACAGGAAAAACAAGGCACACGCAAAGTTGATGGAATAAGCAAGCAAGCAAACAGTCAAGCAAGCAAGCAACAGTCAATCCCACAAATTAAATGAATTCAAGATATGAAATACTCAAGAAAAGTAGAAAGAACAGAATAATACAAAGAAACCAAATTGCCGGACGTAACTAAAATGTAGGAATTAACTAAAAGTCAAAGTAACTAAGAAAACAACAAAAAATACCAAAAATAAAAATACTATAAATACAAACAATAAAAACAGTAAAAACAATGTAAAGGAACCGAAAATAAAATTATAAAGACACTAGAATATCAAGCAACTAAAATAGTAAAGCTCAGATATCACCGGAGTACTCCTGCGTATGCTGGTCACGACAATTTTGGTGTCACAAATTGGTCGCCGAAGTAAGGTCGCCAGAAATAGTCTAGTTGTGCATCGCTGGAATGTCACCTGAGATTCCTCTCGGTGTTGCCGGGAGCTGGTCTCCCGTGGACGTATTACCTCCTGTATTAAACTGGTTCAGATAGGTCTTCACCCTTCCACCATCATCGGAGTCGAGCCGATGAAAAACCTAGCTCCGCCGGAGATGACAGAGGCACGATCACAAAATGAACTGTAGGGGGTAGGGGACTTTGGGGGAGGGGGGAGAGAGAGAAAGAAGAAGATTGAGAGAGGGAAGGGGTGTGGCTTCACCTATTTTCGGCATTTCTACGCCGTTGCCGGCGCCAGCCGGTCAGACAGTGACTGTTGTAAGTGAAAAGGAATGTTAAGAGAAGAAAGAGAGAAAGAGAGAATGGGAGAATGACCTGGATGAGAAATTGACACCATTTCAGTTTTTTGAGTTTTATATTGAAAAAATCAAGCTTGCTGTTGGTTTTATTCAAGGAAATAATCGTAGATTGAGAATTAGAGAATTTAAAGTTAAATGTCAAGAAAATGAACTTGCACCGATATTGATTCCTGAGGAAATTGATATTAGATGGAATTCTACGTATGATTTTTTAAAAAATTATTATAAATATAGAGTTCCTATTACACTAGCTTTTAACCAACATTGTAGTTCGTTTGCTGATTCTGCTGATTGCATGCTACATGATTCTAGTTGGGTTGTAATTAATGATTTTGTTAAGTTTTTAGAAAAAATTTATGTAGCTACGGTTGAATTTTTCGGGGCTTATTATCCTACTATTTGCAATATTTTAGCATATATAGCCGATATTTTTGGTTTTCTCAAAGAATATAAAAATAAAGAAGGTTATAAAGAAGCTGTTGGTGCCATGTTTACTAAATTTAAAAAATATTTTTTCCCGATTCCCCCTATTTACTTGGTTGGTGCTATGCTAAATCCGTGCATGAAATATAATACTATGTGCCACTTTAGTACTATTATTTATGCTAACTTAGAAATAAATACTAACAATGATTCTGAACAAGTACAACCTGATTTGTGAACGACTATGAGTGATGCGAATGAATACATAGAAAAATTATATAATTACTATGCTGATTTAGTTGATTTAATCGTACCTACAAATATCACTCCAACTGTTACTCCTCATCCTCTCGAGAAGCCATCATCTTCTAAAAAGACCGGCACATAGTGCTTTTCCTGATTTCTTTTATGATTTACCTTGTTGGAACAGTGTTGATGAGAGAGTTTACACATCAACTTATCGGGAAGGGCTGAAATATTATCTTCGATCGCCGCCAGAGGATCACAGACGACAGATCAATATGTTGGATTGGTGGAGAAGTAATAAAACATAATATCCTGTGCTTTCAAGATTAGTTAGAGATATCTTGAATGTTCCAATGTCAACCGTTGCATCAGAGAGCACTTTTAGTCAGGGACGACAGCAGCTTGGGGACAACCGACACTCATAGGGAAGCAATGCAATGAATGTTCTAGTTTGCCTCAGAGATTGGATTAGAGCGGAAAGAAGAAACCAAGGAATGGAACTGGAGCCAAACGACGAGCAGAGACTTGAAGAAATTATGTCTTCATGGAAGAACTCAGCAGAATCAAGTCCAATGCAAAGTTTTACCTCCGTTGACTTTGACTATCCTATGCAACTTCCCGTTAATATTAACATGAATGAGTTGGAAAAAATGATGCATAATTTCTAGATTTTTCATTCATGTAAATTATAAATTTTGGATCATTTCGCAATCAATAAAATTCAACATTCATTCACTCCTTAGTCCTTACTCTGCAATTTTATTCATTTAATGGTTTAAGTTGAATTTCTAGCTTAAATTAAAAACTTACTTTTAATATAT